>NW_027492482.1:0-546548 GCF_021521415.1 Bidens hawaiensis
CCTCCTTATATAGAGAGTCTCATGGCCACCATCATGGTACCCTAATGGGCCTAGCCCAGTTAGGGTTACCTCCACAAAACCCCCTCAGCCCAATAACATTGTATTAGTCCATATAATAAAATAAGCCAAACATTAATAAATTTAGGGTCGTAAAACCGGGTTTAGTACCATACCCCTACAAGCCCCCCAAGTCCAGCGTTGCTCCTGGGCGCGCAAGCGTCTAGGTGGAGCGCTGGACTTTATGAGGTGTGTTAGGTCATGGGGTGGTTTTTTCCCTTTCCTTCGGCCTTGTCTTTATTGTCTTTGAGTTTTGGGAGGTTTTCCCCATGATGGTGACATGTTGCGGTCCTTGTGATAATGATGGTGCCCTGGCATAAATAAGATATAGCACGCATCATAGTGGCGCGAGGCCTGATAAAAGATGGAGCGCGCAACTTGGTAATAATGTAACATAACTTGCGCGCGAGGCAGCTTGAGAGTTATGAGTAATAAAGCCTGCGCGCGAGGCGACTTACGGATTTATGAGAATAATAAAGCCTGCGCGTGAGGCGACTTACGAGCTGTAAGAATAATGAAGCTTGCGCGAGTTGCGGCTTACGAGCAATAATAATAATGAAGCTTGCGCGCGAGGCGACTTGTGAGCTGTAAGAATAATAAAGCCTGCGCGCGTGGCGACTTACGAGCTATAATAATAATGAAGCTTGCGCGCGAGGCGACTTATGAGCTGTAAGAATAATAAAGCTTGCGCGCGAGGTGTCTTACGAGCTATAAGAATAATAACAGCTTACGCGCGAGGCGTCTTATGAGCTGTATGAATAATAAAGCTTGCGCGCGAGGCGTCTTACGAGCTATAAGAATAATAAAGCTTTCGGGCGAGGCGTCTTACGAGCTATAAGAATAATAACAGCTTGCGCGCGAGGCGTCTTATGAGCTGTATGAATAATAAAGCTTGCGCGCGAGGCGTCTTACGAGCTATAAGAATAATAACAGCTTGCGCGCGAGGCGTCTTATGAGCTGTATGAATAATAAAGCTTGCGCGCGAGGCGTCTTACGAGCTATAAGAATAATAAAGCTTGCGCGCGAGGCGTCTTACGAGCTATAAGAATAATAACAGCTTGCGCGCGAGGCGTCTTATGAGCTGTATGAATAATAAAGCTTGCGCACGTGGCGTCTTACGAGCTATAAGAATAATAACAGCTTGCGCGCGAGGCGTCTTACGAGCTATGAGAATAATAACAGCTTGCGCGCGAGGCGTCTTATGAGCTGTATGAATAATAAAGCTTGCGCGCGAGGCGTCTTACGAGCTATAAGAATAATAACAGCTTGCGCGCGAGGCGTCTTATGAGCTTTAAGAATAATAACAGCTTGCGCGCGAGGCGTCTGATGAGCTGTAATAATAGTGGAGCTTGCGCGTGAGGCGGCTTACGAGCTACTTTATGTCCCGTGCCACGCGCAGATGTTGCATTTGCGTACGCATAGACTTTGGTTTTGTGTTATGTGCCACGCGCAGATGTTGCTTGCGCGTGCGCGTAGGCTTTATGTCCCGCGCCGCGCGCAGATGTTGCATGCGCGTGCGCGTAGACTGTGATATGTGTGAGCATGTGATGCGTAAGCATGTGTAATATGCGTGAGCATATGTGATGCGTGAGCATGTGGTATGAGGATTCCCAACCCTTAAGTTTGGCGCGTATCCATATGGGATATTATGAGGATTCTCATCCTTTAAGTTTGGCGCGTAGCCATATGGGATATTATGAGGATTCCCAACCTTTAAGTTTGGCGCGTAGCCATATGGGATATTATGAGGATTCCCAACCTTGAAGTTTGGCGCGTAGCCATATGGGATATTATGAGGATTCCCAACCTTGAAGTTTGGCGCGTAGCCATATGGGATATTATGAGGATTCCCAACCTTGAAGTTTGGCGCGTAGCCATATGGGATATTATGAGGATTCCCAACCTTTAAGTTTGGCGCGTAGCCATATGGGATATTATGAGGATTCCCAACCTTGAAGTTTGGCGCGTAGCCATATGGGATATTATGAGGATTCACAACCTTTAAGTTTGGCGCGTAGCCATATGGGATATTATGAGGATTCCCAACCTTGAAGTTTGGCGCGTAGCCATATGGGATATTATGAGGATTCCCAACCTTGAAGTTTGGCGTGAGGCCTGATGCGCGCATCCACGGCGATGGAGTGGTGACTCGCGAGTGCGCGTGCATGGCGGAGGTCTCTTGCGCAAAACCCACATGGTGGTTTCCGCGGTGGCACATGCACGGCTGCGGAATGAGAATCCGCGGGCTCGCGTACTTGGCGGCGGAAGTCTGGTAATTTTTGGATCTGCACTTTTAGAGTCAGATCTGCAATTTTAAAACTAAAATCCAGGTCTGGTGTCTAGATCTAGATCTGTAAATCAGATCTGGATAGATCTGAAGCTCGGAGCAGATTTAAAACCATCACAGATCCGGAGACTTGATCATTCGAGTCCGGCAGTTTCTTTTCGCACAGATCTGGAAGCCTCTTTTAGATCTATGGATCTTTTTGAGCTTTAATAGAACAAGCCTTGAAGCCTTTTTCTGTAAACTTCCAGATCTTTAATAGAACGCGCCAATGTCGAAACATGAAATGAATCTGACCTGATCCATGACGATGTTTCCACGGATTTTCGAGATGAACGAACCACGTCTTGATCTTCTTCTCCGGCTGCTTGAGACCTGCAATGGTTTTTTGGGGGTGTGGAGGTGACTGCTAAGAAATCCTGAGGATCTCTTGTTTACAGACACAAAAAAGTGGTGGTGGCTCTTATTGAGCATGGCCCTTTAATAAGGAGGTGGAGACCTCCTTATATAGAGAGTCTCATGGCCACCATCATGGTACCCTAATGGGCCTAGCCCAGTTAGGGTTACCTCCACAAAACCCCCTCAGCCCAATAACATTGTATTAGTCCATATAATAAAATAAGCCAAACATTAATAAATTTAGGGTCGTAAAACCGGGTTTAGTACCATACCCCTACAATTTTCATCAGAAAACCACCAATGTCTCAAAGTTATAGGGATTGAAATATTCATTAGTTAAGGATTTAAAAAAGCGAAGTTATGCAGATTTTTTTAAGTCTTAGTTTTTGTCCTTTTATTGGATAAACTTGTTTTCCATTGAAATTAATACATACTTTAAAATCCAAAAGAAAATATAAAATAAATCAAGAAATACACAAGCACCGGCGTATGATTTAAAAGAAAGAAAAGTTTTGCAAATTTTTCAAAATGAGTTTTTTTTTTACTTTGTTGGATAAATCTTGAACAAGTATACTGGAATCTAGAATGGGAATCTAGGACTAGAACTTAAACATGAACACAACAATTTGCTGGAAAACGACCGCAATTTCGTACTTGGGAAAAAACCGGAACCCTCAATATATATACAAGTGATACACACTAGAGAAACCTATCTTCCGCTCATAGCCTAAATACAAATAAACCCTTACAATACAATACTAAATAACATTTAACTAACACAATTTTCTCTCATGCACGATTATCATACACTTGCTTCAAGATTCTCGCCATTTCGCTTCAAAGCTTCAATCCCATGATCAAGATTCTCGATCACTCCTCTAACCGCACACCGCCTTTTACTCAGTGTTTTCTCCTTCTCTCCTGCCTTCGCGAGTGCATTCTTCTTCGCCTCCAAAAGCTCGTTCGAGGGTTTTATCTCATGTGTCGAGGTCATCACGAGCAGTATCGACTTTACAGCGATTGTAACGGTTTTAAGAATGATCCCAGCTGTTGCTTTAGCATTCAGACCTTTTAAGAGGTTTTCATGCATATATGCGTTTTGGCTCTTACATAAATCATAGTACTTGAGTATGAAGTTTTCTGGTATTTTGGAATCTATGACTAAGCCATCCACAACGATGTTGAAATCATCGATACTCTTGATTTCTTGGAACTCGAGAACCGATTGTGCGAATCTGAGTCCTTCAGGAGCATCTGCATCTACATGCTCATCTCTAGGTTGATCATACACTACCAAAGATTGATCTTGAACATGTTCTTGATTAATATTATCCGTTCTATCAAGAGTCCTCAAGCTCGATTCAGGTTGACGTGGGTCTGATCAAGTTCAAATATTTAGTTTATTGTTAACAAGTGTTCCACTAAAGTCGGATTTTTTTTAAAGTCACTCAACTTTCATTAGTTGTTCGAATCTTATGTAGTATTTCATAAATGCTAAGTGTGACAAACGAAACATATATGGATCTTGACAACTTTTTAGTGATTATTTTTTCAATTAACCTGAAGTAGAAAGTAATAGTGAAAGAAAAACAAATCACTAAATAATAACCAAATTTTATGATTGTACTATTTAACTCAAGATTCATATATGTTTCTTTTGTCTCGTTTTAATTAAAAATAACATTTATAAAAGGTTACACAAGACTTGAACACATGATAAAAGTTAAATGATTTTGGAGAAACAAAAAAAAGTTAAGAGTGACTTAAATAGTTTAATGGGACATGATCTAGAAAACCTGGTTACTATTCTGAAGTTTACTCTTTAATAGTTTTTTTGTCAACCCGACTCAACCCGACCCGTTTTAACCCTAACCCGCCAATATGTAAAGTAACTTAATTACCTGCATTCATTTCATTAGGAGACATATTTATTTCATTTGGACCATCTACTTTTATCACAATGTAAATCTGCAAACATCAAATTCAAAACACCAAACCTTTATGTTTTCTTCTTTTATTTATCCTTTAAAACATGATAATCGAAATATATCGGTCATAAAATTACCTTAAGTTTCCATTGCTCAATTAGTCGAAAAACCAAAGCGTCTCCTTCGCGTAACTTATGATCGATCACAAACCTTTTCCAGCCACTACCGAAATCACCCTTCTCAAAAAGCAGCTTCTTTGGATTGAGCATCACAAGTTTCATCCTGACAAAACACATATAGTATTATCATTATTATTAGGTTTGTCATTTTTATCCGCAACCAGAAACCTGACCCGAGAAACTATTAACCCGTACTGAAAGTACTTGTATCCATGGAACCCGAAAAAACTATTTAGTGTGTAACTTATAACCTAATAGTGCGCGTTCATTCGTACGGATTCATTCAACAATTCGATTGGCATTCCATTGAAATCAAGTTATATGACTGTTCTACTTCTAAGTTCTAATTGTTTATTTATTCTAATTCTATAAATTTGACACTTTTAAATTTCTTTTTCAGTTACAATTCTACGCATTTTTTATTCATTCGATTTCAAGCTCGTTTGATTCTACAGGTTTTATTAGATCTGATTTTGTTCAATTATATAGGTTTTGTTCGATCGTATCCATCTTTGTTCTCAATATATGTATTTATATATATATATATATATATAGTTTTGTAGTTAAAAAATATGAAAGCAAAGTCTAAGAAAATCGTTTAACCGACAAGTAAAACATGTAAAGCTGACATTTGTTCAAATTTAGTGTTTAAAAATATAGTTTGTTAAATATTTTAATTAGTTGAAAAAAAAAGTAAAATTAAGGAAATAAAAACCATTATTATTATTTATGGAATTGTCTAGTAGTGATTTAGTTATAATAATTAATAAAATATTTAAATATTGAATAGTAAGTTTGTGAGTAGGATTCAATCCTCTTTTTAATATATATATTAATATGTACATATACATAATCTTACCAAATTTTTGTGATGAATCTCATACAAGAAACTGCAAAGGGATACTCTTCTGCAGATGAGAATCATATCATTAGCAACAATATTTAAAAAAACTGAAAATTTAAAAAATCACATATCATTTCTAGGGTTAATTTCATATCTGTTAATATTTTTGTTTAACTATAATCGTACATAAACATAAACATAAACATCGAAAGAGATAAGAGAAGACCTGGTATTTGAATATCAACTTTATTTATTCCTCCTTCGTAAGGACTGCGATCAGGTCCTTGGAAATAGGCCGTCATGTGACAGATGTCATTTAAATCTGGCACGAATGTTATCCCGGCCATATTAATAACTTCATTCCGAATGCTATCGAGTTCTCTGAAAATTATCAAAGCAAGCTGCGCTTCGTCCATTTTATTTGCAAAAACTGGAATTTAGACAAAAAAAATATAATCAACAGATCAAGTCATAGCACTTATTTTTATTGTTTGAATATACAGATTATATAGAAGACTTGATGAATGAAAAACATGTGAGGAAGATGTCACATGGTACATGATGTTTTAGGATTCTTTTGTGTCACATTTCATCTTAGGCGCTACTATATATATATATATATATATATATATTTTTTTTCTTAAATCCTGCCTAAAAGTTGCCACCTAGTGGCTTGCTTTTGAGATTTGAAGTTTAGTTAGTGTAAAATCCGTCCCTAAAATTGTTAGCATGTTGCAATTTTTCCTCTTCACTTTTGAAGTACGTATTTGTAACGGGATTGTGATTCCATACATCCTTTTTATCATATAATAATGTATTTTTTTTCTTGTGGTCTTTTTTAGGGTGTATGAAAATCATATCCCGTTTTTTATGTGCGCGCATACAATGTATATATGTGTAGGCCTTGGGTGGGCAAAAGTGAAATTGCACTAATTTTACTAGTGCTGTGAAAATAACGTTAAAAGTGACAAAAGGTTAATCACGCATCATGTGGTGGCATTGATAGCCAAAAGATAGATTTCCTAGTGTTTTGAGTGTTATTTGTCTTATGTACAATGCTTGATGCAAAAATACTATCGAGCAGGGGGTCATGGGATCTCACCTGAAGCAGCATCTCTATTCCTACGGGGTTAGAGGTAACGTTGTCTACATCTTACCCTCCTCATACCCTGCCATAACTTTGATATTGGTGAGATTTACTGAATATGTGATGATGACGACGACGACGACGATGATGGCATTTTTATTTATCTTTTAAAATGCATGATGTTATTATTTACTTCCTTGAGAAAATAGACACATTTTAGCTGAATATAGTAGGTCCAAACATTGTGCCTATGCCGACGTTTATAGCACTTCCTGTAGAAAATAGAAAATATAGATAACGCCGTGCTTATACGCATCTATGATTATTCACTCTTTTTTTCTTTTTTAATTTTTTTGTGTTGCAGTTTCACTCACATTACACTTGTCTCACATGTGTACAAAGTAGAGAGAACCTCCTAAACTAAACCCTAAGGAACATTGGGCTACATAGTAGGCTATTTGAGTACCGACTTTGATTTTCTTGTGATTGCACCTCATTTTCACCCATGGTGAACATATTAAAGCACACATTAATAAATATGAGCTAACTTTGAAATATATATATATATATATATATATATATATATATATATATATATAAGTTGTTATCCACCGTATTACGGGGGCTGGTTTACATTATTTGTATTTAATATTTATATATTTTTTTGGAGTTTAATTTTATTTATTGTAAGGAAATTTATTATATACTTAGAGTTGATGATAAAAAGGTTTCACAAATAACTAAGATGTTATAACCCGGTTTAAAAGTTTCTTTGATCAACTGTTAAAGTTTCTTTGATCAATTTATTAATTTTTTTACTATAAAATTGTTTCTTAATTATAAATAATATTTTTTTTTTAAAATCATATGATTTTTAGTATATTCTATTTTATAGGATTTTCACATCAATAATTTGGTGAGAATAATTTTTAATTTAATGAGATGTTAAAACCCGTTTAAAGAATATATGGGTTTGGTAAGAATCATACCCGTGAAATCGGGTCAAATGCATAAGAAACTTTCATTTAATAATTAAGCAAATCCGGTGACTCCTAAAAGAGGGGGAGCGACCACATCGCGACATGTAGGATTTTTATGTTTTCGTTTATATATATTATAGATATGATAGATTCATCAATTTGCTTGAAATTTGTAGTTCCCTACATTAAAATGTGCGCCTTCTGGAAAAATGTTTTCCCCGAACATTTTTAGGCTTTCATACAAGGTTATTCAATCTATTCGGTCCATGTACAAATCTAATTCAATCACCTTAGTGGTAAACGACTTTACTTCTTTAATACATATTTTGAGAAAGAAAACGTGCATAAATTTAAGCTTGTCATTAGACATGATAAAATAATAATGAGATGATAGTGCACTATGCAAAAATTTAAGTAAAGATTCCTAATTCTTTTATAGAACTCAACACAAAAGGATAACTAACATAGTTTAACATTATATGTTAATTCGGGTTAAATAGAGATCCAAATACTACGAATAATTCAAAGTTTTAAAATCTTCATATGCGAATAATTAGTTTGGATTTGGATCAATCTGATCCGAATAAGAATCCGTCCGAATCAGTTTGCCTAACTTTCGATTTGGATTTTGTTTATTTTCTTTTCACTTTTCTTAAACACCCCAAATTATAAGTAGGTTGGGATGCCCCAAATTATAAGAGGGAGTTGAACTAAAATATCATTATTGTAAATGTTAATATTACCTTTGTTATAAATCTATGAACAGTCACCATGTTATGCGTTTATGTGTTCTTCACCGTCCTGCATCATGAAACATATAACAAGTAAGCCTACTACTTTTATGAAAACATCAAAAACTTCAATAAAATTAAAACGGATTTCTCTGACAATAATAACTCCAAACAAGATAGAAAGAAATAAAGCGAAACAAGAACTGAAAGATTCTTACCCTGGGATGATGTTTCTTTTCCTCGTACATTATCAATGAATCCTTACCATCTAGGGTTGTAGACGACGGCGGCGGCTGTGGAGTTATTGAATTAACGAATGGAAAATTAGGTTAATGATTTTATGTGCAATGCGGTACGATATTTAATAGTTTATATAATGGGCCACAAAAGAGGATTGGTCTATATTTTGGGCCTACACGGCCTGCCCACATGAAAATCAATGATAAATATCCGAAAAGTTAATAAGCACAACGTAGGGATTTGAATCAAGATCAAGCAGGACACAATGTGGAATACTTCAAACAAATAAAATTATAATTGATCAATAGTTAAATTACATAATAAAAGCTCATTACATGTACATTTTTTACCTATGGCCCGAAAACTTTTGAGAACAAGAACCTTATCTTCATACTATACGGGTACCCGTAAGATGCAACGTGCAACATAGTGTAACATTTGCTATTTTTAAAACCTGAAAACATGACCCGTTTTAAGTTTTTTGATTTTCATGAAAGATTATTTTTTAATTTTTTATAGTGTATATCATTGATTTGTATTTGTTAAGTTACAACATCGATTTCAACGATATATTATTATTATTAAATCATAAATTATTCATTTCGAGTTATTAATATTATTCTCATATGTGCAAATACTTGAATGTATGTTCATTTCATTGTTTATACGTGTAATCGTTAATTTGACACGTTGAACCGAATATGTCTATATTATATTTTAACATGTAACATAAATAATTCCTAAATAATTCTTATTGTTATAGTGGTCCTAAGACCATCACCTAATTATGTTTATGATCTTGCCTAATCTATACACTATGGTGTATAGGGTAGAGGAGACAATAAGTTGAAAGATGATCCTTAACGATCACACCTTAACAAGTTCTTACATTCTTGAAGTTTTTGTTTGTTTTATTAATTTTGATTCAAGAACCATTAGAATTTTGATGATACATGACCAAATATATTGTATTTATCATACTACAAGTGGTTCATAATTTTCTTTATCAAAATTCATTCCAAATCATCAAAAACATCGTTGTTTACAATGTTCCAGATTTGACAGCAGAATTATTCGATAAAAGTTGAGCAATAACATGGTCATAACAAACTGAAAAGATGCAAGGACAAATCCTATAATTAACTTTATTGAGTTACTATTCTAACGACTATTTATTTATATTTTTATTCTTTCGTATGGCTTCACAATCGTTATATTAAAATTGATGCGCATATTTATACCCTCTGTGAAGATCGACTATTTTAGCCTCTCTTGGATCCGAAACCAGGCAAACTTTCTAAATAAAAGTTTTTCTTTAAATATTATTTGACTGGAGATCTTTGTAATTTTTGAGAAGTTATTGATATTTTTAAACATTTATGCAATCTGTGACAGAGATATGTCCAAAACTGATTTCGTTTTCTTGTTTCTTTTTCAAGTTTTTGTTGTGTTATACGTTTCTTTCACCTTTATTTATCCAACACATTTTAAAGAAACCTTAATTACTTGGATTTAGGAATTACGCATTATGTCTCACCCAAGCTTAACCAAAGACCCGATCTTTTCATTCACCAATCAAGGTGAGTAATCACACTCCCCATTTCCTATTTTTGTTTTTGGGACTTTATGCTACACAAAACCCAAGTTTATTTATGCACTCAATTAAATTATCAAACTCAATTCCATTATTTTCATATTGTGATATTGCTCGATTAGTTGTTAAATGCTACTTGATTACGTGTTTACAATTTTTATGGTTGATCGGTATCTCATCCTCATAGTATGATCATACACCGTCTTAGTAGTCATAGATCACGTTCGATGGATCATGGCCAAACGACACCACTATTGTATTTATTATTTATTTAGTAGCCATTGGTTGTGTTCAATGATCATGGCCAAACAAATTTTATTTATGTTATCATACACCGTCTTAGTAGTCATAGATCACGTTCGATGGATCATGGCCAAACGACACCACTATTGTATTTATTATTTATTTAGTAGCCATTGGTTGTGTTCAATGATCATGGCCAAACAAATTTTATTTATGTTATGCTAGTTGAAGTAATGCATGATATTGCAAGGAATTATCATTTTTATATATATATATATATATATATATATATATATATATATATATATATATTTGTTTGAAACGAGTACACTAGCCAAAAACATTTACCACTGACAAAAGTATAAGATAATTCGGGACGAGACAAGCTCAGCTCGACTTAGTTTGTTAATAATTTGAACCAAGCTACCTTGTTTCATAAATGAGCATATTTGAACACCTGTTTAAAAGTTACAGAATTTTTTTCAATATAAGAAGTTACCATTCAGTCCTAATGTCCTATATTTACTCTTTATGTATTTTGTGAGTAAAAAAAAGAAAAAAGTAGTTGAAAAAGGAATACATAAGCATTATTTAACTAAATAGAGAGATATGATGAATGAAATATGAAATTTTTTTAAAAGATCTTTAAATTAACAGGAGATATATTTTTAGTTAAAAATTATAGCGATGGAGATGACGAACCTAACGTAAATGTTCTTACAAGTTTATATACAAACAAAAACTTTTTAGATAAAACTTACATAAAAGAAAAAAGTAATTATGGAGCATATATATTAAGCCATACTTTTAATTTTAGCTTTATTTCTTAACTAGCTTAAAAATCCGTGTGTTACACGGGTTGGAAAATTAAAATGCTAAAATTCATATATTGTTTAGGGTTCTTAAAAATAAAGGTATCACTATTTTACTTCTTAACATATTTTTCAATTGTTCCTCTTTTAATTGCCTAGTTCTCGTTTTACTTTTCTTCAAAATAATCCCGATACATAATAAACTTTGGTTTCTCATCAAATGAAGGTTGATAATACTAATAAAAACATAAAATATATATAAGAAACTTGTGTATGTTCCTATTCAAATATACAATAACGTCGTAAGTTAAAAAATGTTATATTTATACTTTGAGTGGCATTTCAATTTTCTAAAATAAACCCAATGACAATTTATCAATTCACTATAACACCTCAAGTAGATTCTATTTTCTTACCACAATTCACATATATAATAAATGAACTAATTATCTTTATAAATACATTAGTTGTTCAATCAAGCATACTTAACTTGTTTTGACTTTATAAATACATCATTCGTTCTATCAAACATACTCAACTTGTATTGACCCATTAACTATGAAATACCCATTTTGGCCAATAACTTGTGAACTATGAAACATACAATGCGAAATAAATATCAAGATAGTTAGAGATGGTCAACCTAGTTGCATAACCTATTGTTGAATTAATCAAAAGCAATACCCATAAGAGTCAATGCTACAATACAACAGAGACAATAGAATTAAGCTTTTCCCTGCAAATATACACCAAACTAATCATAACAAATTACAACTTATGTCTTTGCAAATACATAGATAAAATATTGTGTGTGGAAAATAAAATTACTCATTACTCCTTAAAAGAAAGTAGGATGCCTTGAAAAATTGACTTGAAAGCCCTACCAATAATCATACTTATGCAAAAATAACGCCATGTGAAATAAAATTTGGTTCACACTACAACAAACAACTTATTATTTTGATTCATTAACCAAACTTCAAGATACTTTTATACGACCGTGCACTTTACAAATATAATCTTAACTTAGTAATTCAAGAAAAGAAAACATAAACACATCCAACGGCTATAGTTTATTATATGAACATGAGTCACTCAATAGAAATCAAAATCTTCTTTTTGTCAAGAACTTTATTGTCAAAAAAGCTTAGATCAAATGAAGCTATGAACTTTTTTCTCTCAAATTTTCCCAGGCTTCACAATTGGAATACTTCTATATACATACTTTAAAGGAAAATTGGATTTAAATAATCTCACCTTTAATGGATTGGCCAATAATAATCCCACCTCCGGTATTTCCCGCTGGCAGTCCCACCTTTTCAAGGTTTTTTGTTTTATGATCCCCCGTTAAAAATAATTAACGGGGTTAAGTTTTGGCTGATGTGGCTGGTGACATGGATTTTTCATTATCCTACATGGATTTTCCCTTTATATTTCCCCCCTCTCTGATTAATTACGTGGAATACACACTCATTTAGCCCCCAAAATTATGAATTGAGCCACCTGAAATCATTCTACACGATCGAAAACCGGTAGCCGTTCATCATCCACGGCCGCCACCGGCCGTTCATCATCCACGTCCGCCACCGTTCATCATTCTACACGATCCATTCACTCCCATCCGGTCACCGGCTACCCAGCTTACCCCACCACCACCACCACTTACCCACCACAACCCCACTCCACATATGATGACCGTCGTTTGAGTCATGCAAAAACCTAAATAACCTAAGTAGATAGGGTAAATAAGATATCGTATCCACCAGGAGTATGTGGTCAATGTAATCGTGTAATAGATTTCTAAAATTATGAAGTAACGAGTTGTAGTGCTGATCACACAAGCAAATAAGTTTGATTTTAATAATAATAAAGCAAATAGCAACTTTCAGTCAGTTAACAAAAGCAAATCACGGGAATTCAAGTATGTAACTAACAGTAATCTCATGCAACCTAACAGATTAATCATTAACGGTTAACTACAGACTGATCAACTAGACAAAACCTTTGGCAACAATAATCGCTTTACACACGGCACTGGTTATCAAACAGTCCCTGTCAGTGTGACTCAGTTAAGGGCAATTATATGCTTTGTCGTACTCAACCTAATCAAATAACCCTATGATCAATTATTATAGCAACTGGTAACTAATCGTTCAGATCAACGTAAACCTAAACCGATTGAACACACAGAAATACCAAACATCAATAATCATAGATTAACCATAAACAATTATACATAAACGTTCTTAGTCACATGAGAAAACTAAAAGCAATACAAACTTTACATCCCGGATATGATTCGAAGAGGATTAGCCTCTCATGGTAGCCATTAGATCTTCAGTTGATGATTGGAATCTGTTAGGCCTCGATCAAATGATGTTTGTTGATGTTTCTTAGCACCCAATATCGTCCCAAGATGTTCCAAAATGGCCAAGAGAAGTTGTCCTCGAGTTAGGGTTTATTATTGCTTTTTATACCCTAAAAAACTCGTAAGTTCGCGTCATATATTAACACCCGCCATAAGTTACTCCCTACTCGGCGTAAGTTACGCCGAGTCTTGTTTTCCTACGCCAAACACCACTGTTTTATAATTTGCTTACGCCCTTTGTGTTAGGTCCTGGAGTAAGTTACTCCAGGACCAGAGTAACTTACGCTAAGACCTAAAATTCCATATTTTCGTTTTGTTTCCAATCCAACGCTTGTATAACATGCTGAGGCTCAATTCTCCACATTGATTAGCTTCCGTTTACTCTCCGATCATCCCAAGACTTCATCCCATGCTCGTACAAGTCCCAATTTAGCGTATTTATCATTCAATGACCTGAAATCCAATAATACACATATGAAGTATCGATAGTTCTAGAATAAACAATTAAAACTAAATAATAAACGAACTAAAACATATACAAATTAACCGACCATCAACATACTTCCACGTCACCCCCAAACCCATACTGCGCGTCCCGTCCACGCGCCACCTTCGCCCACCGCTTCTTCTCCTTCTTAATCGGTTGCATCCTCCTCACCGACGTCATCATCTTCATCATCCGGCTCATCCTCCGCCCATAAATCCCCCAGTTCCGAGTCCAAACCCTAACTCACTTCAATCTCTCATCAACCTCACTAAACTCAAGAAACTGGGATGTTGGTTTTGTTGCCCGGAACCCCCAATTCCAAAATCACCCTTTACTACGACGAAATCGGAGCTGCCGTTTATTCCAAAATCATCCTTATTATACGCAGGATTCAATCGGCTCAATTCATAATTTTGGGGTTAAATGGATGTGTATTCTACGTAATTAGTCAGAGAGGGGAAAAAAAGGTAAAAAGCCATGTAGGATAATGAAAAATCCATGTCACCAGCCACATCAGCCAAAACTTAACCCCATTAATTATTTTTAACGGGGGATCATAAAACAAAAAACCTTAAAAAGGTGGGACTGCCAGCGGGAAATACGGGAGGTGGGATTATTATTGGCCAATCCATTAAAGGCGGGATTATTTAAATCCAATTTTCCTACTTTAAATACACATCAATTCGAAGTTGTTAATTAATAAATTATAAATTAGAACAATAATTGTTTTGAAAAATTGTTATCATACCTAGTATGAAACACCTAAAGTAAATATAAATAAGTATAATTAATCAAAGTTTTCCATTCATATTAAGAAATTGTCAAAAGTAAATAATAATTAAAAAAAAGATGCTTACCATATAATTTTTATGGGTGGATGGAGAACAAATCTAAAGAAACTTGGCACTATCGATCGATAAAAAAATGTATTTGCATATGATAGTAAGATTAAATTATATTTCAACATTCAAGTAGTTGACAATCAAGTACATAGAACCAATCGATCTAGTAATTAAAGTAAAATTGAAGTAAAAACAAACTACTTTATGTTTCTTAATAAAAAAATGAACATGCGTATACACCCTATTCCAATAATTGTTTGAAAAAGCCATCACATTCAAAAGCATGCATACAATAAATGGATGCAAAGAGGAAAAAAATATGGATAACATACTCGAAGCATACAATTAATCGACATATGTTGGCATAAATTGAATAAATAATCGATTGTTATCATATTCAATCGAAAAATACATTTTTGGGGTATTATTAGTGTTTGCATACAATCAGAATAGGGATTTGGGGAAAATAAAGATTTGATAATAATACCCCAAAAATGTATTTTTCGATTGAATATGATAACAATCGATTATTTATTCGATTTATGCCAACATATATCGATTAATTGTATGCTTCGAGTATGTTATCCATATTTTTTTCCTCTTTGCATCCATTTATTGTATGCATGCTTTTGAATGTGATGGCTTTTTCAAACACTTATTGGAATAGGGTGTATACGCATGTTCATTTTTTTATTAAGAAACATAAATTAGTTTGTTTTTACTTCAATTTTACTTCAATTACTAGGTCGATTGGTTCTATGTACTTGATTGTCAACTACTTGAATAATTAAATATAATTTAATCTTACTATCATATGCAAATACATTTTTTTATCGATCGATAGTGCCAAGTTTCTTTAGATTTGTTCTCCATCCACCCATAAAAATTATATGGTAAGCATCTTTTTTTTTAATTATTATTTACTTTTGACAATTTCTTAATATGAATGGAAAACTTTGATTAATTATACTTATTTATATTTACTTTAGGTGTTTCATACTAGGTATGCATAGTTATCTAATTTATATAACAATTTTTCAAAACAATTATTGTTCTAATTTATAATTTATTAATTAATAACTTCGAATTGATGTGTATTTATCGGATTAGGATTTGAGGTATGAAATTTGCATACAATTAAAAATACATAACGGAATAGGGATTTTGGGGTAATATTTGGGGTATGAAAACAATATAAACGTACACATTAAAGATCTAGATTTTGTGTGCAAACAATGTTGAACAACAATTATATCTCATTAGTGCTTGTTAAAGAATGTTTTAATCTATTTAAGGAATGTTTTAATTGATTTGTTTTAATTAGAAAAATTATGAATTAAATGTTACAAGATAAAGATGCCACTTGGCACAAAAATTAGCAAATTAGGTGCCATGTGGCACAAACATCATTTTTGTTTATTATAAGACCATGTGTAGTGGCAACGTTGCCACCAACGTTATTGGGGAAAACACGGGGGGTACACCCCCCCCCCCCCGCGTTATGTGTTTTTTTTTCCTGCGTTGTATGTAAAACGTTAGGAATGGCACCAAATTCAAGGAGATGACCGTTGCTTGTTTACCGTTGGAGAATAAATAAAAATTATTATTTCCTATATATTAAAACATACCGGATCCGGATCCACCACGGACTCCGGCAAGTATGGAGCAACGACTCGAAAACTCGGATTCCGTGCGGTCAAGAGAGATACATAACGCACTAAAGGAGGATTTGGTCCAACATCTTTGGATGTATCGGCCTCTGCCTGGTGAAAACGATGATCGAAACAAGGGCAGCAATGAAGACGATGATGAAGACAATGACGACGATGGCGAAGACGATGAAAACGACGACGAAGAGAGCGAAGATGACGATGACGATAACAACGACGAATAGTTTTTTTTTTATTTTCTTGTAATATTTATTTAATAAAATATTATTGTTATTTGATTATTCTTATTAAAAATTAAAAAAAAAGGTGTAAAAGTGACTGGGCGCCACGTGGCGCATAATGCCTGGGGGTGGAGAGTTATGAGTACAGCCTGTTTTTGTAAAAAACCATAACTCTGACCGGGCGCCACGTGACACATAATGCCTGATAGTGAAGCTTTATGACTACACATGGTCTAATAGTAGATCACTTAATTAATCAATTTAATTAAATTATAGAGCATTTGTCGTGGTAAAGCACTAAAACTCACAAAAGTTAATAACCATACCTAATCACTTAAATATCAACATCTCCCAAACGTATCCTATAGGAATTTATTATTATACATATACAATAAATTAATGTTGTCCTAAATGGAAATTTTAAGCATAAGTGCATAATAAAAAGGGTGTTATGAAATGTTCACAAATGAATAATCAGAAAATGTCTTTTTTTGGGTTAGGGAGAGATCAACTTCCAATGAGTTTCTTCACGAAATCATTGGTTTCATAAGAGTGCACAAAGATTGCATTTGTGAAAGATTAGTTGGAAATAAGAAGCTGCCAGCTGGATTTGATTCTATATCCGGAGTCAATCAAATGACGTCATTATCTCCCCCGAAACCAACATGTTAGCAAGGGTTTATATTCCCAAAACTGCCACCCGTGATCAGAAACGGCCTGTTTTGATTTTCTTTCACGGTAGTGCTTTTGTACTCGAATCCACCATGAGTCCTACCTACTACCCTACACTTAACCATCTCACGGCGAAGTCCAATGTAATTACGGTCTCAGTTGAATATCGTCTAGGACCAGAGTATCCAATCCCAGCAGGGTACAATGACTCTTGGGAAGCGATTCAGTGGGTCGCTTCCCATGGTACAGGAAATGGTCCTAACCCATGGTTAAATGAATTTGCTGATTTTCGTAAAGTGTTTTTCGCAGGAGATAGTGCTGGGGCGAATATCGCCCAAAACATGGCAATCCGGTTTGGGTTAGACCGGATTGCTGGAATAAACCTACAAGGTGTTATTATGTTCCACCCGTTTTTCGGAGGGAAGGACCCGATTGGGTCTGAACTCGGGAAACATAAGCACTTGAAAGTGTTTACAGACCAATTTTGGAATTTGGCAAATCCTTCAAGGAGCGGGTTGGATGACCCGTTGTTTAACCCTGAAAAGGACCCGAATCTTTCGATTTTGGGATGTTCCAAGATTCTTTTAGCCGTTGCGGAGAAGGATACTTTTAGAGATAGGGGTTTGCATTACAAAGAATTGATGAATAAAAGTGGATGGTCCGGGAAATTGGATTTGATGGAGTCAAAGGATGAAGATCATGGGTTTTTTTGTTTGATCATTTTTCACCCAATGCTTCTACCTTGTACAATAGAATTTGTACCTTCATCAACCATGAGTCCCTTGTTTGTAATTTGTTTCATGTTTTATAATAAGTGATATATATGTTAGACATAAAATAAAAAGAAATGTAGGGTATGTTGACCCCACACCTTATATTGTTCTAGAGGAAATTGACGTATTTTGTTTTGTGTAGTGGTTTTCTAGTTAAAGATCATCTTATCTTAAAGTGTCATGTTTTTGTAACGTAATTAGTATTAACTAACAAATTAAATTAAACTTAACTAGACTACACTTTCACAAGAGTTTAGTGGTTTTAAGTTTTTAACTGATAAATTAAGTTAAAGAAAAAAAACAAATAAGTTATTGGTGAAAGGTGGTGGACCCTTTCAATTCCATCTCTAATACGGTTAAACATTTGGCGATGGTGAGTTTTGTGCCACGCTTTGACTATCAAGAATTGGTGTTGGTGCCCCTTGGAGCGGAGGTGGTAGGCCAATGTGTAAGGCCCCGTTACCAGTAGCCCTACTTTCATGTTGGATTTACTCATAAACGCAGTTCTAATATCAGAGTTAATTAAAAACATTCGCGGAATATAAAAACTTTAATAAAACATTTCATAACAATTCAAAACTTGTCTTAAACAACCAACTTGTCTCTCGAAAACTAAGTAATTAAAACATAACACGCCCTGAGCCTTCCGATGCCAGTCTCTTATTCAACGCCACGTGTCCCCTCAAGCGAGCTGCCTCATCCTACTCACCTGCGTGCATACTAAAAGTCAGCTACGCTGAGTGAGTTTTAGTTAATCATATATTATACAATACACACAACTTATATTCTTTCAATCATACTTTCATACTTTCATACTTTCATTTGTACTAACTTGCTTTCATATCTTACGTTATAAAGAGCATTACGCCCTACTTTCCTCGAGTATTATTAGGGCTCGGTACCCTCCTTCCTCGAATATTAGGGCTCGGTACCCTCCTTCCTCGAGTATTATTAGGGCTCGGTACCCTCTTTCCTCGAGTATTATTAGGGCTCGGTACCCTCTTTCCTCGAAAATTAGTAGGGTTCGGTTCCCTAGTTCTCGAATATTAGTAGGGTTCGATTCCCTCTTCGTTACCATACAACCATACATCATACCTCGAGTATTATTAGGGCTCGGTACCCTTTTTGTAACCATACAACCATCATTTCCTTCTTTTATTAACTTTATCACGTTCATACACATAAGCATACATATCATACTTACCTTATACATAGCGTTACAACCTGACAGTACGTGCAATATCCGAAGATCGTTCACGTACCATCAAGCAATCATTCATACATTTCACATTATTCACATAAGGCATACACTTATCTCTTAGGATAAGCGTATTAACAAACATATTGAGTATGCACACAGCCCCGAAAACATAACACATAAATGGGGCTAGAAACTCACCTGAATCCTATTACGCTCCCCGTTAATCGTTATTCCCTTCTTGAGTTGTGCACGGCTAACTGTATAATATTTACATGTATCAATTAACTACTACTACTCATGTAGTATTTCTATCTTTATATAACCCACAACGAACGGGGGTCCGGGGGAAGCACCCCTGGCAGCGGGGTCTAGGGGCGGCAGCCCCTAGCAGGGTCTAAGGGGCAGAGCCCCTGGCTGGGGTCGAACTTAACAATAGGCGAACTTAACATTAAGCGAACTTATCGTTAGCGAACTTAAGAATAGGCGAAATTGTCATCAAGCGAACTTAGCATATGGAGAAGTTCTCATCAGGCGAACTTAGAATATGGCGAAGTTGTCATCAGGCGAACTTAGAATATGGCGAAGTTGTAATCAAGCGAACTTAGCATATGGCGAAGTTCTCATCAGGCGAACTTAGCATATGGCGAAGTTGTCATCAAGCGAACTTAGCATATGGCGAAGTTCTCATCAGGCGAACTTAGCATATGGCGAAGTTGTCATCAAGGGAACTTAGCATATGGTAAAGTTCTCATCAGGCGAACTTAGCTGCAGCGAAGTTGTCCAGCTGCAGCTACTGTTCGTTCCTAATCCCCATAATCATCTTCGTTTCTTAACCAAACAACTCGATTTAGGTATCAACGGAATCGTCTAAGCGGCGCCTACAAACCCTAACCATTCAATCGTTCAAAACATCGGGTTTACAGGGTGCGATTCATGTATATACATACGGGTTTTTCATGCTAACGATTAACCTATCAATCTGTAATCAATTTCAGTAAGTTTGGCCTCGTTGGATTCGTTTTTACCATACTAAGACAGATCTATGATCTCTAGATGAATCCGAACCTAAATAAATGATTTCCGATCCTAAACGTACCTTAAACGAGTCGAACACGAACACGGTTAAGCCTTGATGTTGTCTTGGTTCTTCACGACGATCTAGCACCAACAAGCTCAGGTTTTCACCTTCGGATTTCGGCTCGGGTTTTAGGATGGTATGTGTGTTTATCAAGGTGTAGGCTAAAGTGTAGATTTGGATAAAAATGGAAAGGATTAGGGTTTAAGGGGTATTTATACTCCCTTAAGCCCATGGACCTAAAGCCCATTACCACTTAATCCATCTTAATTAATCTAAGTCCATGATCCGTTCTTTACTCGATATTAATTAATTAATAACGCGAAATCACTAAACGTAACTTTCTTTATTTAACGTCATAATATTTTAGGATGTTACACAATGACGCCCCCAAGTCTCTCCATTCTACGACCGTAAGTCAAGAAAACGAGTATTACACCCTCGTTTAATAACAATTTTAGATTTTAGATGGTCTATGATCTAGATATCAATCTGACTATTCATGAAGCATATTTTAAAAGTTTTTAGGGGTTTCTTCATAATGAAGTCTTGGGTTTGAATATTAGGAGCACTAAACTAATAATGAACGGTTGAAATTCTGCTTCAGCGCTCGAAATCAAGCAAAAATGAAAATTCTATTATGACACGGTACAATAATTGAATTTGCAAGCATATCATATAAATATATAGATCTTATGTGTTTGATAATTGTATGTACCATCTAAAAGGTATTGTTTAGGACTATATCATTATCATGACAAAAAAAACACATTGATAGGTAACTCATAGTACAAACTACCAAGTACAAACAACGTTTGTCAAATGTGGGCAAATAAAACATGAAACAAACTTCAAAAACGATACTGATGATTGATGAAGGTACACATTCTATTACACAATGTACCAGTACTAGAACAAACAAGATCAAACAAAAAGAAATTATGATCTTGTTCTTTTGTATCCATAATGTCCAATTTTCCATTCCATCCACTTTTCTCCATCAAATCTTTGTAATGCAAACCCCTGTCTCTAAAAGAATCCTTTTCCGAAACCGCTAAAAAGATTCTAGAGCAGCCCATACTCGAAAGATTCGGGTCCTTTTCAGGGTTAAACAATGGGTCATCCAGCCCGCTCCTTGACGGGTTTGCCAAATTCCAGAACTGATCAGTAAACACTTTTACTTTCTTATGTACCCCAAGTTCGGACCCAATTGGGTCCTTCCCTCCGAAATATGGGGCGAGTAGGATAATACCCGCTAGGGTTATTCCAACAATCGGGTTAATCCCGAACCAGAGTCCCATATTGTGGGCGATATTCGCTCCAGAACTATCTCCAGCGAAAAACACCTTGTTAAAATCAGCTATTTCATTTAACCAAGGGTCAGGACCAGTTCCTGTACTATGAGAAGCGACCCACTGGATCCCTTCCCATGAGTCATTGTACGCGGCTGGGACAGGGTGTTCTGGTCCCAGCCGGTACTCAATAGAAACAATGATTACATTTAACTCCTTTGTAAAAAGGTTAAGCATAGAGTGGTAGTGAACACTTGTGGTGGATTCAAACACGAATCCACCGCCATGAATGTAAATCAGAACAGGCAGTTTCTGACCCTGGGTGGCGGTTTTGGGAATGTAAAGCCTTGCGAACACGTTGGTTTCGGGTGAGATCATGACGTCTTTTGATTGGACTCCGGTTGAAGAATCGAGTCCCGCGGGTAACCTATCATTTCCTAGGAATCTTTCACACTTACCATCTTTGTGAACTCTTATGAAACCAATGATTTCATGAAGATATTCATCGGATTTTGATATATCTGCCGGCCCATAAAAAGTAGCCATTATTAAGTGATTGTATGAGATGATTAATAATTGGAAGAGTATTTAATGAAGATTAAAAGCATTATAAAAATTGACACGTTATGATAATGCAATATTTATATGTGACACATTGAAGGTTTGCATCCAGTATTTGACTTCATTAGGAATCTATTTGTATAAATAATTGGTTATGGGCGGATCACATGTAGTTTTAAGTAAATAAATTCGGAGTCCAACGAGTATACCTAAAACATGAAGCATTCGGGACGTGTATACCCAAAGCTCGACGGGTGTTGGGTTGAGTATAGGATTAACTTTAAATTTTTTTTCAGGTATGAAACGGGTATGAGATTATGTGATACCCTGTGTTTTACCCGAAACAACGTACCCGTTAACCCAAATCATATATATACCAAGATTTTTTTTATATTTATTTTTCTTTAATCCTTGTTTATTAATGCTTTATTTAGCAGGATCATATATGGAAAAAAAGTGAGATATTTATTTAGTAATATTATTATATTTTATATGTTACGAAGTATATACATCAAATTATACTTTAATTGAAAAAAATATTATTTATTTATTTATGACAACAATTATATATACGTAAAATATCATATTTTAATTTGTAATAATTGATATATAAATAAAAAGTATACAATAATCATAATAATACAAAAAAGACGTGTACCAAGAAATCGTAACACAGACTAACAAGTATACTTGATACATGCGGGCATGCCCAATACCCAGAGGGTAATTCACCGATAATTACATGACAGGTCTAGGACACTATTTTATGATAGGGTACCCCCCTCCCTCTTTGTCTCTTCTATCCTCTCAAATATGTTTTAACACTCTCTTATATACACATACTTATGCAAGACTTCAAACTTGAGATCTCTTCTAATACTTGATTCATGAGTTGACAACTCAAGACCGTGTTCAAGAAGACGTCGAACTACTCAAAACAGTCACCAAGAGCATCACATACACATGTTGCTCCTAATCTCACACTATTACTAAGTATAAAGCCTAATTAGGCGAATTTTGAAAGAAACAAGGAGCTCATCATATGATGAAGGTCTAAGATCTTATGTTGTGTACTGGATGTTGACAACGATGCTGGTCAAATAATCATCACAATAACAAAGACATTTAATATAGTGTTCGGAGTTGTCAGCCAGAGACAGAGCTATATAGAGTCGATCGAGGTCAAGTGAGACCGTTGATTTTTGAAATTTATATAGAACCCGCCTAATGACATTAATTTTGCACGACTCTAATCTTTTCCGAACGATGACTGACAAATTTTATTTATGTGATTGGACAAACAAACATCTTCCTGTCTTTTCTCTTTTTGAAGAGTGTTGTTGTTTCATAATCGTTTATCTCATTGTACTTTGTTTTAAAGATACTTGTTTGATAGTTTCACATAACCCGTTAAGTTTTTATACATCTTTTCATAAAAATAAATTTCATATTGAGTACAACAAACTACCATACAAGTGATATACTTTCCTAACATACGTATTTTCTCTCTACCGAATATTCGGATGTTACACATCCAACCTCCACAAAAGGGTTTCTCAAAACCGAATTATTATTAAGACATGACTCATGAGTTATTACTCAATTAGGGTCGAGAAACTATACAATAATGCCTTAACGTACGATAGGTCAACTCATGAGTTATTACTCAAAGGCAAAAATACTAAAATGCTCAGCCAAAAACCTAAAACGCTCAAAAACGGTTTTCGTGAATAAAAGTAAAAAATTGATTGATTAACGATCCAAAACTGTTTATTTCGGTGAACCAATGATTAATTGGATATATATATATTGACGATTTCGAGATGTTGTGATGTGATTTCATGGATCGATTTCATGAATTATAAGTATTCTTGTACGTTAAGCAATTATTGTATTGCATCTTTTCTCTACTCAATTATTAAGTGCATAAGATGTATGAGGATTTTACAAGTACGTCATTTACCAATTTCACCGGCTAGTTTTACTATGGACAATTCACCCATAAGAATGATTAAAATTTTGGTTTTCTTATACCCTCGGGTATACCTTAATGCACAAGGCATTATAGTTGATTTGGACAATTCACGAACCACCACCATCGCTAGTGCCACCTAACCACCACCTTCGTCGTCACCACCACCGCCATTGTCGCCACCACCACCGCCACTGAAACCCCCGATCCCCGTCACTACGACCATAGCCATTATTTATTTATTTTTTTGAAGCAAGATACGTTTGTTATTTGTATTTCATTTTTTCGTCTTATCATGTCTACCAACCATCACCATGTCATAATTCAAACATTTTCATAGTTTAAACAAACAAGATAATGAAAGTCTATGATTCATTTCATTTCAAACAATTTTAATGCACACGATTTGAAAAAGGTAATTTATTAATTTAGATTTTCTTATTCAAATAAAATTTAATGTCTTTCAATGGCCATACATGAAGAATTAATTGAACCGTAATCTTATTTCAATCAAACACAAGAATGTTTATCACTTGTGGTTGATGAAGGCACCAATTCTATTGTACAAAGTACAAGCTTCACTAGAATTAGGATCAAATAGAAAGAACACATGATCCATATCTTTGGCCTCCATAAACTCCAATTTTCCGGGCCATCCATTTTTCTCCATCAATTCTTTGTAATAGAAACCTCTATCTCGAAGCGGATCATTCTCCGCAACAGCTAAAAAGATCTTGGAGCAGCCCAAACCCGAAAGATTCGGGTCCTTTTCAGGGTTAATCAAAGGGTCATCTAGTCCACTCTCAGACACATTCACCAAATTCCAGAACTGATCAATAAACACTTTCAATTGCTTATGTTTCCCGAGTTCTGATCCAATTGAATCTTTCCCTCCAAAATACGGGTGGAGCAAAATAACACCCTTTAGGTTTATTCCAGCAATCCGGTCCAAACCAAACCGGATTGCCATGTTGTGGGCGATATTCGCCCCAGCACTGTCTCCTGCAAAAAACACATTACCAAAATCGGCAAATTCATTTAACCATGGGTCAAGACCATGTCCTGTACCATGGGAAGCGACCCACTGGATTGCTTCCCATGAGTCATCGTACGGGGCTGGAATCAGATACTCTGGTCCCAGCCTGTAGTCAACAGAGACGGAGATTACATTAGACTCCATTGTGAAACAGTTAAGTGCTGAGTGGTAGGTAGGACTGGTGGCGGATTCAATCAGGAAACCACCACCATGAAAGTAAATCAGAACAGGCAGTTTCTGACCCTGGGTGGCGGTTTTGGGAATGTAAACCCTTGCTGACACGTTGGTTTTCAATGAGATGTCAACGTCTTTTGATTGAACTCCGGTTGTAGAATCAATTCCAGCTGGTACCTTGTCATTTCCAAGTAATCTTTCACAATGGCCATCTTTGTGCACTCGTATGAAACCAATGATTTCGTGAAGAAACTCATCGGATGTCGAAATCTCTCCCGTCCCAAAAACCACAGACATTTTTCGATTTCGATTATTGTTGGGAGATCGAAGGCTATGGTCATGCTGTATTTAAGGACGAAATATAAGTACGTGACGTCTTGTATTTTACACATGCAATTAATTTTTTTTCATGAATGTTACATAAAGGTCTTTTTTGTTATGCACTTTGTTTGGTAAACCCCAAAACCTAATTATAGAAAAATATTAAATACACTTTTTTTAGACTTTATTTTTGACGTAATAGTATTTTTGTATTTGGACTACATGCTTGTGTATATGCTAAGGCATTAATTGTAATTATCATATTATTGAAAGTTTAATGCATCATACAAATGTAGTTTGTATATTATGAGGAAATATAATTAATATATGATAAGGCATTATTGGACGGAAAAAGGAAAAAACTTCAACATATGATAGGGCCTAAATGTTAAAGGGGTGAGGTTTTAAAGTGGTAAAGAGACTTTAAACCATAACAAAATATTAAAGGGATAAGGCTTTAACGTGACATGGCGTTTTACCTTAGCTTTAAAGTCTCTTTACGACAACCAACCTAAATAAAAAACACATGTTTATAATGAAAATATATATTAGAAAAAAACAAACAAAAGTTACGTGTTCTAATTACTTAATGAGTATATGATGTGACCAGACCTATCTGAATCGAACCAAATATGAAATGGTGTGATAAACATTCAGACGCCAAAAATTGCCGAAACTCATTAAATTTCTAGGTTGGGTACAATGTACATACATCAAAGAACTTCAAGTCGATAAATTTTAAAGCAACTTAGGTACTGTTTGTTTTTCCTCAGAAGGACTTCTTCACCTCTTTTGTCTGAACTGAGAAGAGGGCGCGCAGACGTTGGGCTCTGCAGTGTGTTTGTTTTTTCGAAAACGTTTCATTAAAAAACGTCTGCTCGCCCTCTTCTCCCAGAAGTGTTGGTATTATTACTTCTTTAACCTCTTCTACACATTTTATCGAGACCGATCATCATCCTCCTCCTAACCCTAACTCCACTCCTCCTCCTCTCCACTGCCGCCGGCCGCTCCACTCACCAAGCCGGCTACCTCCACACCGCCGGCCGCAACCCGCCGGCTACCTCCACACCGCCGACGCTCCACTCACACGCCGCCGCCGCTCCATTCACCACGCTGCCGCCGCTGCTCCGGCATCTTCTTGAAGGTAATGATTCATTTTAGGGTTATGCTTTCTTTCTATTCTTTTCATTTTAGGGTTTCTATATACGTGTTGTGAATTTGGTTGTTGAGTTGATATTGGATTGATTGTTGGTTGTTGAGTTGATTTTAGGGTTTCTTAGGTAAAATTTGGTTATTGAATTTGGTTGTTGAGTTGATATTGGATTGATATTGGATTGATTGTTGGTTATTGAATTTGGTTGTTGAGTTTCTATATACCTCTTCTGTCACAAACAATTCAACATGAATGAGATACTATAAACACAATTAAACAGTTTATTGATTAATTAAAGTAAATGAAATACTATAAACAGAGTGGAGGATGAAGGATTGATTAATTAAACAGAGAGGATGAAGGATTGGTTAAATACAATTCAACTGCATTTTCTCAAAAATGTTTAAAAAATGTTTGTGGTATTATGAATATTATTTCAGTGTTGTTGACTATTATTTAAATTTTGATGTTGAAGACCTTTTTTATTTATATTTCAGTTTATTTAAATTTCAGCTTATTTTAGCAGTCTACAGATGTTAAAAAACAAACAGTCTTCTTGTTGCAGACTGCAGAGTTTTGGTCCACCTCTTCTGCTACAGATGTTGGCAGATGTGGTTTCGCAGTCTTCTGACATTTTACCTCTGAAAAACAAACAGCACCTTATACATAACAATCATCGTCAAGTAAAGCATTCATTGAAATGTAAAAATCCTCAACTACCATAGCGGAATTTTAACTTTCCAATGAAATGTTAATCAATTACCAAAAATATCTATATTACCTTCTTCATCCTCTAATTCATCTATTTCCAATTATAAATTACCAACCAAACACAATCCTATTTTTTTAATTCAAATTAAATTCAATTCCATCAAATTCCAATTTCTTTCAAAATTTCATTTCTTTCCAATGCAATTTTACGAACCAAAGTACCAAACGGCCCCTAAGGTAAGCGGGTAATGCATCTACAAAGAACATGCATTTAGTATAATAAGTTTTGTTAAAAAACTAAACTAATTACACATATGTGTAAACTACAAACATGAGAAATAATAATGTTACCTTTGGTTAAATCACTTTTGATTGAAAACCTTATAAATACAATTTTAGTATGTGAACAACCCACCTTTTGGCATGATGCATATATCTCCACACAATTTGTGTTGTCCATAAGTATATCAAATATTGTCAGAGATTATATATACACAAAAAAAAAGTTTATTATATCAAAATCAACTACTCAATGCCTACAAATAAGAACAAAGTTGACAAATAAAAGATGACCACAATCTATTTTAGTACATTCATGTCTTGCAAAATTGTGGTTTGTTACGTAATCATGTAGATACATGCAACTAGTTATTGTTTAAATCTTTAATTCTAATATTGAATTAAGGATAAGAGTTTGGATGACATCTCGTTTTGATCTATCCATATGTTGTTTTGCCGGGTGATGAAAAATTAGCGATAGGTGATAGGTCGTTGATCCATCACAAATTTTGTCGATAATACTTCAAATAAGATTTTCCTTAAAATATTTACCCGTACTAGTTTTTCCTACTAACTTTTACTAACACATAGTTTCTGTTGATTGGAATTGAGTGCACAGAATGTTTGTTTGTTTGGAATAGAATGCACAGAGTGTTTATTGTTCATATATTGTTGTGAATACGAATGCATAGTTTCTGTGCATTCTATTCCAAACAAACACAAACATTATGTGCACTCAATTCTAGTACATCTGTGCATAGTTTTTGTTAACACATACAAACTCACCCAGAAAAGCAACATCTAAAAACAAAATATGATTAGAAAAGAGAAACGCACGAAGTATACAAAAGAAAAGGTCGAAAGGTAACGAGACAAGATCGAATTCCCATGGACTGATCCTAAAACCCGTTGCACTTTACCACAGACGCAAAGCGACCTAACTGTCATCCTGCAACTTCAAACTCTCGCATGATCCGTCGATACTAAAACCATTTACGTCACCCGTAAATGTAGCCCGCCCCTGTAAAGCATCGTTTAAAAGTATACTATTTTTTTTTCCTTTTCAGTTATTCTCCATATCTTTAAATCCATATGGAAGAATTCAATCCATTTACACAACATAGTTAGGGGACAAGGGCCTTGAATTTTCCCTCTAGGATCTTTGTATAATTGTATAGCCAATTATTCTCTAATTCCAAAACATTAAATTTCGATGAACCAACATAGTCTAGCCATGAAAAACTCGAGTCAGAATCAAGTGTACTACCTTTAGGAATCGTACCCGAGATAAAAATCTACTATAGTTCTTTAGTCCTATTGATTCGTGAATTTTTGGATCAACTTCGCATCACAGTTCACACCTAGCACAAACTATATGTGTACATGATCTTGGTTTCATAAGTTCTAGCATCTTGTTGGCCTTAGAGTTATCTCAAGTATCTTAATCTTATCACTCATATTTCTTTGAGTACACATAGTATTTCAAAAGCTCATTAGCACATTATTATAGACAAAAAAGAAAGTATAATTCTCTAAATGAGAATCACCTAATAAGACATACCATGAAATTACTCACATGATACATAATTAATTATTGTATTAAGTGGCACCAAACCCGAATCGAGATACATGTTCAAACTTTGCTACGAATCGAGTTGATAAACATACGAATCCTGTGACGTAACACTCGTGCATTTTCGCTTTCAGTATTCGACAAAAAGAACACATGACCCTCCCCTTCGCTCTCCATCACCTCCACTTTTCCTTTCCATCCGCTACTCTCCATCACCTTTTTATAATAAAGCCCACAGACCTTAAACCTATCCATCTCACCCACACAAACAAGTATCTTGGAACAACCCAAACACGACACACGCGGGTCCATGCCTGGATCAAGTGACGGGTCATCCAACCCAACTCCAGGCTTATTAGCCAACTTCCACAATCGCTCAAGCAATATTACCAATTCTTTTGGCACGGGTTCAATTAGGGTTTTTTCCACGAAAAATGGGTGGAGTAGAATGAGACCATTGAGGTTAATATCGCTAATTGGGTTTAACTCGAACCGGATAGCCATATGGTGTGCTATGTTGGCTCCCGAACTATCTCCGATAAAGAACATGTTATGAAGGTCAGCATGGTCATTTAACCATGACTCAGGACCATCTTTTTTTGCATGGGTAGCCACTCACTGGATTGCTTCCCATGCATCCTCGTATGCCGTTGGTAAAAGATATTCAGGTGCCAACCTGTAGTTAACTGACACGATAACTACATTGGATTCTTTTGTGATTAAGTTAAGTGTCGGGTGGTAGGTGGGAGAGGCGGGAGATTCTGTTAAGAATCCGCCACCGTGATAATAAATAAGAGTTGGGAGTTTGTGATTGGTGGATAGGATTTCAGGGATGTAGATTCTTATAAAAACTTTGGATTTGTGTGAGACGACGACGTCTTTATATATAACGTTGGTGACGGGGTCAGTTCCAGCAGGGACGGTGTTAGTTCCGACGAGTCTTTCACACCGGCCGTCTTTGTGCATTCGAACTACTAGCAACCAACCTACTTCATGGGAAATAACTTGTTGGAATTTTGACATTTTTGTGAGCCCAAAATGCTATGAGAATTCCTATTTACTCACTGGTTGGCTATATAACATGGCTACATGAGTTATGAGTAGTTGAAATTTTTGACTTTGTAATTTCGTATATAGTTATAAGGTTTGGGTTATAAATTGGTTGTCTTCACTTTAGCATGTTTAGTAAAGTGGTTCATGTGTGGGTTGACTTGTTCATCTATTTAAATAAAATAATTCAACGTGTACGTGAATATGTTTAATTAACATATGTAGGTCTGTTAACCCGTTTAACTCATGTTTTACAATCCATCAACTCGGATAAATTGTTATCAAGTCACAATATATATTGCTCATATTAACATAAAATAGATAGATAGATAGATAGATAGATAGATCCGAACACGACACAGTTTTAAATGAGTCTAACACAACACAAGTATGTATATGAGTTGCGATAGGATTGAATAATTCAGCATGCCAACTCAAATCTATCAACCCGTCAATCCAACCCGATTTACCTATTACAATTATAATGTTTTGTGTTAGTATCAATTGAAATTTATGATTTAGAAAAGCAAAACTAAAGTTGATATTTATGATGTGAATTAATATGCTAGCTTTCCTACCTCTCTACTTTATCTAGAGCTAGCTAGGGTGGTGATAAAATTATCGACTAATATTCAATTGAACAATTAAGGAAAAAATATAAGCTTAATTTCTAAAGAAAAAAAAATGGTACATGCTATTTAGAAAATTTTGTAATGTTACATTTCTAGTTTAACCAGTCATGAAAAATCGTTCATCGTATGTTTAGAGTTAAATTTCCGCGTTTAGGTGCGACGGCGCTGCTACTAGACGATAGAGGTGCATAAAATACATGGTTCCTAGTTCCTACCTGTACCGGACCACGGGTACGATCTGGTATTGGGTTTCCTCCCCATACTTGTACCTGGTCCCAACTATTGGGTCCGTTTCCAACTTTACCCGGTAAAAACCCGACCCAACCCTACCCGAAAAAACTCTGACAACTTGGTCAAAACCAGGTAAATACCTGACTATACCGAAGCCGGTTCCTACCTGCCTCGGTTTTAACTTTTGTTGGCCATGCATATTCAGGTTCTTACAAAATACTCGGTTTGTGCACCTCTACTTGACGAGCTTAGAGTTTGGGCTTGAATTTTTTTTCTAAACGGGCTTAGTGTATGGGCTTGGTCCAAACATTATTCTTTTTTCTCTTTTGTCAACAAATGGGCCATGTCCTCATTAATCCATTATGTTATGATGTTATATTGTGGGCTTCGTGTATGAGGTCCATGAGGATGTAACTCATGGAAGTTCCCACAAAATACCATTTTGTATTAAGAAAAATAAATAACTATACTATATGGCTTTTTCATTAAGTGGCTTTAATAAAACACACATAAAACTGTGGCGAAAAAAAAAAACCCAAGCCCAACGGGTATACCCGAAACCCGACGGGTATGTGATTAGATGATACCGGCTCAATTACCTGAAGCCACATACCCATTTACCCAAAACATACACCATAAAATTTTTAATTTTAATCTAAACCCATGTCTATGAATGCTTATTTTAGCAGGTTCATATATAAAAAAATAACATTTTTTTTCATATGGGATATGTAGTTATATTGATGTTCTATCTATTACAGTTAGAATAGAATTATATTTTTTCTAGACAAAGTCCAAACACACAGATGTAAAATTTAACACTATTGTATGTTTAATTTAAATAATAATAAATAGGTAAATTGGTTTTAAATATTCCCAACTATGTTTTATTGGCAAATAACAGTCCCAACTTAACATTTAGTTGGTGACGGTCCCAACTAATGGTGTATTTGTTTCTAATGGTCCACGACTAACGAATGATTAACTCCGTTAATCCGATGCTTACGTGGCATGCTTTGTTGTCACAACGTTGATTACGTGGCATATTACATGGCAACCAGGAATAATAATAATAATAATAATAATATAACATATATAATTAGGTTGCATATCCACATCGTCCACCGTCTTCTCCATCCCCACACCGTGTTCTCCGGCGACACCTTCGCTGCAACCCTCACCATCATCCAACGAGTCCTAATATGTCGCTATGTTTACAAAATCCTAATTCCGGCGGATTTAACATTAAAAAACAGTTTGCACTAACAAATTTATATCCATTTACCGAAACCCTATACCATGTTCACTTTAAATTCTTTCGATTGAACGCCACTGATGCTGCCGGCCTTTGAACTCAACCCCGCGGTGGTGGTGCTTTCATCTGACCGAAATTGCAATGCTAGCTCTGAACCTCCATTTGTCTCCGCCGCCATGGTGGTGGCGCTTCGTTCTTTAGTTCCTCCCGGCCCGGATCTGGTGTTGATAAGAGAAGAAAGAAACAGATCCGTAAGTGAAGACCCAGATGCGATTGATTACCCACATCATGTAATTGTAATTGAAGAAGAAGCTTGCAGATCTGGGTGTGGTTGAGTGTGTGTGTGTGTGTGTTATGAGTTTGGTTTTAATGGTGGAAACCTAGTGCTGCACCAAATTGGGGATCAGGAAAATGAGTGGAGATTGGCTATGATTATATTATTATTATTCATGGTTGCCATGTAAGATGCCACGTAATCAAGGTTGTGACAACAAAGCATGCCACGTAAGCATCAGACTAACGGAGTTAATCATCTTTTAGTCATGGACCATTAGAAACAAATACACCATTAGTTGGGATCGTCACCAGCCAAATGTTAATTTGGGACTGTTATTTGCCAATAAGACATAGTTAGGAATATTTAAAACCAATTTTCCTAATAAATATTGTTATAGCTTTCTCTATGATTTGAATGCGTGAAAACATGTCCCACAATATAAAACACGAGTTCGGTATTTAATATGTCACAAACATTTCTTTTGATCTAAATTGACAAAACATAAAGCATATATGAAAGGTTATTGAAAACTGTTTGATGTTGACAACGATCATGTTTTAACCTTGAAAGATTTAACAATGATGCGAATTAAAGTATCGCTTGTCAATATATAAGAAACCACAATGATGTCAATATATTTCTCTGAAAACAATATTCTTTTTTTCTCTCTAATGTTACAGGATTCATAATATAAACCAACCCGTAGACTCCCAAGATTGTTCGTATGGTTAAAAAAGTAGAGTTGGTTGTGGTTAACTTTGGTCGGTGCGAACTAAGATTCTGATGATCATTTCCCTATGGAACATTTGGCCAGTCGATCATTGTCTCCTTCAATCAAGAAGCACACCAAATATTAAACTTGATTGCCAAGTTCGTCGATCCGGGTCTTTGATCAGTTAATCGCCCAATCATTTTCTTGTTCTTGATCCTTCTTGACAGTAGCTACAACCGCCTAGTTCCAGTTGGTTTGATGCCCCAATCAAAATTGTCCCTCTGATCTTCTAGAGTCGTAGCTTTAATACCAATTGTTGGAAGAATTATTGGAAATCACACACACGAACATAGTATTTTGTGGTGGACAACCATGACGTCCTATTATTTATAAAAAGTTATAATAAGCAAATAGTACTTGTTGGTAATCTAATTTATTTAGATTAAATTATTTTATAAGAAAAAAAAAATTATTGTAAATTTTTAAAGAAATCAACACTAATTTATTTTTTTCACCCAAATACTAAAGTAAAAAAAAATGATGTAAGTCCTAAACCTAATTCACATAAAATTATGATGAGAGAAAAAAATATATAAACTACATATTTACACAAGGGCCCATTATATCTTATTTTTGTTCGTTTAAAAATTCAGAAATCATCATAAAAATCGAAAAGCCACTTCATGTGACATGTTCGTTGTTATACGTGGACCCGTTGAAAATCTAAATGATTTGAAAATGTTTAAAACATTCTGAATTATATACATCCGCGAGACTCGTATAACAACAGAATTAAATTGTTTTATGATCAATCTTGGTTTGACTTCCATTTGATACGGTCAACTCTATGTGTACCTTGACAACCTTGCAACTAGTAGTCAAGTAGGCTAGACATGGAGGACCATTACATCACATGGTTACATGCTCCAACTAGCCCTAAAGTTTGACCAAACTTATTCCTCATGTTCCCACTTTAAATCAATCCACACCATTCCTCAAGATGGCTTTAAGTTGCACTAATATCTTTTTATTTTATTTTACTTTTTTTTAACCACAAATGTCAGACAAATGGGTTAAACGGGTTACCATGACAAATGGATCATACAGGCCATCCCAGAAAATCATTAAAAAGTTTTAGTTCAAAAGCAATTAAAAAATAAGCCACAAAATGTGCTTATTAGATTGAGTAATTGAGTTAAATATTCATAATAAATATTTTTTTTATAATAGATAATTTCGGGCTAATGTGGTGATCAAACCGGAAACACCCCCCCCCCCCCCACAAACCACCATCACTTGAGCCGCCTTTGAACGCACCATTCTACCTAAAAAACCATAATGTGACGATCATGTCCACCCACAACTTCAAAAACTCACTCGCCCAACCCGAAACAAATTTCTTCATGTTAGAACTGAATCTACAACCTCCGATGACAAAAGTAATTGAGTCACCACTCTACCATTTGGCCTTTGGTTTGCACCCATATTATTATTTTTTTGGAACGACGATTTTCTTTTTATATTTAGACCACCGCACTCTCTAACTTGGAGAGCCACGTTGTCCCACTTTGGTCAGACTAGGTTTTCTTAACATGACCCACACTGACTTCAGAGTTTGGCTCAGGCGTTACCCCGGAAAACCATACCGCCGGCTGTCAATTGACAGTCGTTGTGGCGCCACAAGAGCATGTTTCTTTTGTGTAACACACAGTGGGATGAAAACTCGGGTGGGCTCGGGATCCGAACTCACAACCTCGCAAGGTCTAGCTTAAAATTTTCCACTGTCAATATCCACTCAAAGTGATATAAGTGAGGATCGAACTTGGGTCTCCATTGGATAACCTAAACCTTCCTAACACTAGGTCACAGTGGGATGAATACCCGGGTGGGTTCGGAATCATAACTGATAACCTCGCAAGGCCTAGCTTAAATCATTCATTATCAATATCCACCCAAAGTGATATAAGTAAATATCGAACTTGGGTCTCAATTGGATAACCTAAACCTTCCTAACACTAGGTCACACGTGGGGATACTGTTACGGTTTATTCGAGACAACCGTCAATCTCCCAATAACACAAGAGAAGAAGAGAAAATATACCCAAAATAATAATTCTTTCTTATTTCTTTTTCTCAAACAAAGATTACAATATATAGGAAAACCAACGACATAATAATTGAAAAAAATAAATAATAAGGAAACCTAATTATAATGCAATAAACTTAATAAAAGATAAACGTATTTAATATATTAATCTTAAATTATATTTATGATCATATCAGATACCCATGTAACCAATGTTATTATTATTATTTTGTTTATTATTATTATTATTTTGTTTATCTATTATATTTATTATTAGATTTTTGTCTCCTAGATTAACTTTGTAATCAAGATCTATTTTTTTTTTTTTTGAATGTTTAAGCTTGCCTCCTACTATTTACAATAAACCGCCATTGCCAGGGATCGAACCCTGGACCTCTCACCCAAAGGCCTAAGCCTTTGGTCCCCACTGAAAGTAGCTTTCAATAAGTACGGATGATCACCGGTTCATCCAACGGTTGTAAATATTCTTAGCCGGCAACACACCCGACGAAGGAGATTTGTCGAATCCAAATTTCCAAAACTACCCTTGGTTTTTGTTGACTTTTCATAAATTCCTCTTTATCATACATTGTTTAAGTTGCCAAACAAATTAAAGGGCAATATATAGTTTTTTTTATGCAATTTTTCGTTATTTTAAAGACTTGAATCCAAAACCTTTTAATTTATTAGTGTTTTAATAGTTTTGTTTTTGTTAATAAACTACCAAACCTTGTGTTTAACAATTAGTTTTATAAGAAAACACAATATATTATACAGTGGCGAAGTAGGCCCAGGGGCCGGGCCTTCCTGTTTTTTACGCAGTGATGTAAATTTACATATTTTTCACCCGAAATTTGTTAAAGAGTGTAAATTTAGCCGTTTCGGCATAAACTTTGAGTACTCCTCCCTTCCTCGTTCTTGGGTCTGATTTATCAGTTCGGGTCAACCCGAATAAGCTTTTTATTTTTAAAACCAAATATATTTGTAGATATAATAGGCTAAGTCTTTAACCACTAAAGTTATCAGAATATGACCATAATCGACTGTTGTCATTCTACTTATTATGGATCGACTGTTTATTGTTAACTTATGTTTTCCGCTTATGACTAATAGCAACACCAATCGAACCAAATCACGTCTGATTGAGGACGATTATGGTTGGAGTTTGTTTTACTCTTCTTTTGAAATGTTTTTTCATGTTATGTTGGTTTATTATTTGGTAATTTACGTTATAAGCAAAGAAAAGTATGTTGTTTAAATTTAGGATTATAGTTTTTTTTTTAGGATACTCAAAACACGATTAATCCAACTCGAATAACCCGTGAGAGATTTAGGTTGAGTTTCGAGTTAAGATTTAAAACTTTAAAACCCGAAGAACTCGGCCGAAAATAACCCCAAAGAACACACATAGTTGTGGATTTAAGTTTACTTTAATGGGAATTTTCTAGTTAAAAACATTTATAGTAGAAAAAGAACTCATTAAAATAACTTGTTTTGATTTTTATGATGTAAAATAAAAGCCTAAAAGTCATTAATTAGAAGTAATAATGTTTGACCAATATTTCAATCATGTAGTTCAAACTAATTTATTTCAAACGTTCATTTTTGTTATAATATTTATTTCTAGTTGACCAAGAAGTTAAGCGACCTAATGACCATAATTATTTTCCCAAATATGTCTTAAATATCCTAGGTTAAACATGAATATGAAAACACTTGATATTCAAATTATTTACAAACTATCATCCCAAATTTTAACCAAAAATAAAACCGTATTTCTTATTAGGTATAACCTTGTATGCTGACATATCTACCTCATCATTATCATTGACATAGCCTCCAACTTACACGTATGTGTCTTCTTGATAGGGCTGAGCACGGTTTGGTTCGGTTCGGTTTTTAGGTGAAACCGAAACTGAAAATTCGGTTTTTTCATATATACAAACCGTTCGGTTTCGGTTTTTTGGTTTTCGGTATTTCGGTTTCGGTTCGGTTATATTCGGTTTATTTTTTTATTTTTTTTTGTTTTGTTTTTTTTTTGTTCTATTAATTGTTTTATGCGACTAGTTCCTACGTACAAAAATACATATTAACATTTACTATTCCTTTCACAAACTCTAATTTCTCTTACAAATCTATTGAACCAACAAACTCCTAATTTGTTTCGGTTGTCGTATATGGCTTAGTATAAATATATTAACAATCATTTAAATTATTTATTTTAATATTTAAAGTTAATCGGTTCGGTTCGGTTTTTTTCGGTATTTTTGAAATGGGTAACCGAACCGAAACCGAAATTTCGGTTTTTCAGAAAAACCAAAAAAAAACCGTCGGTTAATGCTTCGGTTCGGTTTTTTCGGTTAATTCGGTTTCGATTCGGTATTTTCGGTTTTCTGCTCACCCCTACTTCTTGATAACCGACAATCTATTCCTTATAACATAACGGATTAAACTACAATTATTTTTACTTAGTTGCATATTCGAGTTTGTTTTCCTGATAAAATTTTCAACAAAGCTTTTTTTCCTTTTTTATGTAACTACTTTTGATTTTCATTATGAAAAATAAAACCTTAAAAGTCATTACTTACTAACAAAGCTTAATCACCATTTCAACCATATGAGCTCAAACAAATTGCTTTCACACCTTCAAATCACTTTCCTTTTAATCTCTCTTTACCATTGACTAATCTAAGCAACCTAACATAACCATGATCTTTTTATTTAAATCCCTTAAATTATTCTAAATTTAAACAAGAAAACAAAACAATTTTTTAACGACGAAGGCTACCCAGAATAACCCAATGACAAAGGCCTCATACGTCTGCAATCACAAATAGCATTGGGTAGCTCAAACCCACCATCTTCTATGTTAGAGAAAAACCCGCCACCCGCACGTTCACTATGGTAAAAAACGTTTATTATTATCTTGCCTATGAGCTTGTGGTAAGGAAGAGACTTGATGTTCCATGTGACCCGGGTTCGATTACTTCTCTAATCATTTTAGTTTCGGCGGCACCAGGTGACGATAGGAGACTAAACGAACATGTGATGTTGACTAGTTGGATCATTAAACTAAACGAGTTTTATCACCACAATGCCGTACCTTCGGCGGGTGTTCACAGGGGCTGAACTTAGGTGAGGGTTTTCCCCTGACCGAAAGACGTGTATATTCCGATGTAGTAAATTTAGTCATTAAATCCATCAAAATTAGTTAGCCATTAAAAAAAAGCTAAAAAACCTTAATCACTTTCCTTATAATATCCCTTCACCATTGACTAATCTAAGCTACCTAAAGTAACCACAATCTTTTCCTTAAATTATACCAAAATATTCAAAAATTAAACAAGAAAATAGAACTTTTAGTTTTTTTCCAAAACAACCAAGGAATAAAGCCCGTCTACCGAAAGTAATCTAATGGCAAAAGACAACCAAATACATCAACTAATAACTCAAACTCACCATCTCCTATTATGAGAAAAACCCACCACCCGCACGCTCACTACGATAAAACCCTTTATTATTATTATTATTATTATTATTATTATCATATAAAAAACCCTTACTAAATAGTTGTTTAAATATACTTTACACCATAATAACTGACTGAGCGAGATAGCTCAAGCCCATCATCTCATATTCTGATAAAAACCTGTCTCCCGAACACCCACAACCGTAAAACCCTTTTATTATTATTATTATTAAAAACTTTTACTAAAAAATTTGTTTAAATATAGTTTACACCCGTAATCACCGACATGCCGAGCTAACTCAAGCCCACCATCTTCTGTTCCAGAAAAACCCGTCACCCGACCACCCACTGCGGTAAAACCCTTTTTTTTAAATTATTATTATTATTAACAAATCTTTACAAAACAATTTGTTTAAATCTTGTTTACACCCCATCTTTAACCCCTCCTTTTTCTCCCTCACACCACCACCACCTCTCTCCTCAGCCGCCACCAATATGCAACAACCCACCACCACCACACCACCACCCACCACTGACTTAACCCAACAACAACAACAGTGGTTAGCTATGCAACAACAATAACAACACCAACAACAATGGTTAGCTATGCAACAACAACAATATCATCATCATCATCATCCTGCTATGATGTACCAACAGCCACCACCACCATACATGCCTTATCATTATCAACAACACTTTCAACAACAACAATATATTAATAATAATAATAATAACAATAGTAATAATAATAATAATAGTCAGGTTCAAGGTGGTGCAAGTGAAGATAATAAAACTGTGTGGGTTGGTGATCTGCATCATTGGATGGATGAGACTTATCTTCAATCTTGTTTTTTCCCAGATCGGAGTAATAGTTTTGAATTATAGTAATTATGTGAAATAATATAGTGTAATAATAATTACTTAGTTATTTGTACACTTTACGACAAGAGTCATTTGTATTTGATCCAGACCCTATTTATTATTATCATTATTGTTTTGTTAAGATTTTGATTATTTTTTTTTTTTTGCAATTTTACTGATTTAGGGTAAAAAAACAAGATTTAAATTTGGATTTTTATTTATTTGTTATTATTATTATTGTTTGGTCTTCTTTTTTTACTTTTATTCTTTTTACAATTTTACTGATTTAGGAAAAAACCAAGATTTAGGCAAGGGTAGAGTACATTGGATGGCAGTAATCAATTATTACTTCTAGTTACTTTGTGTAGGTCAAAGGATTTGTTACTGAAATTGAGGGGAAATATTTGGAGTATTTAATTTAATGATAAAAATTGAGGTTATTATTATTATTATTTGGTCAATTTTTTATTTTTTTTATTGTTTGGAATTTTACTGATTTAGGAAAAAACAAGATTTAGATAAGGGTAGTACATTGGATGCCAGTAATCAATTATTGCTACAAGTTTTTTTGTTTTCTTGTTTGGTTATAGACTCAGATATTTTATGAAGACTATTTCCAAATCAGTTTCAGTGAAATTGATGGAACATATTTGGAATAATATTTACTTTAATTTCAGATTTTCAGTCTTCATTTTTTGATGTTCTTATGTTTTATTCATTACTTTATAGCTCTGTTTTTAATTAATGAAAATTAGTTGCAAGTTATTTGAACATTGTTTTCTTTTCTTGTAAATAAAAATGTAATCTTTAGTGTTTACCAATCTAGAATACATTATTTATTGTATAATCGAAGCGAAAATTGATGTTTTGTTGTTTGATTTATTATCGTGTTTTGATTAATGGAAATTAACTGCAAATTCTTTAGACAGTTTTATCTTTTCTTGAAATGAAAAATATGATCTTTATTGTTAATACCTTATAATAACGTGCAGGTACAATCAATAAAGGTTATAAGGAATAAACAAACAGGTCAATCCGACCGTTACGGGTTCGTCGAATTTCAATCTCATTCAGCTGCAGAAAAAGTCATTCAAACCTACAATGGGACTATGATGCCGAACACTGATCAAGTTTTTAGATTAAACTGGGCTAGTTTTAGCACAGGGGAAAAGCGAGGTGACATCGGGTCAGATTTATCTATTTTTGTTGGTGATTTGGCTCCCGATGTAACCGACTCAATTTTGCTTGAAACGTTTGCTAGTCGGTATCCATCGGTTAAGGCTGCAAAAGTTGTTGTGGATACGAATACTATGTGTTCAAAAGGTTACGGGTTTGTTCGGTTTAGTGATGAAAGTGAGAGGTCGAAGGCTATGGATGAAATGAACGGTCAGTATTGTTCGAGCCGACCCATGCGTATCGGTGTTGCTACACCAAAGAAACCGTCGGGTCAACAGCAATATGGCCAACCGCAGTTTCCATCACAAGGTGTGTTTCTTATGGCCCCCTTTCTTGATATGTAAATTTTTTTCAATTTTAGTTTTTTTAAGTATAAAAATATTTATAACTTAAATTTTAACTATATAGAGAAACTTATCTTGGTAAAATGATATTTTTAAACACTTTTATAAAGTTCTTACAGTTTATTCAAAAAGTTCTTAATTGTTTAATTATATTATTCTGGTAAACTGTTATTTTTTCAACTTCTATAAATATTTTACTATTTTTTTGTAATTATAAAAAAAGTTCATAACAATTTAATTGTATAGAGAACCTTATTCAGGAGAAATGATATTTTTTTAACATTAATAAAATTTAAACAGTTTTTTTGTTGATAATAAAAATTTATAAAATAGTCTTGTAATCTTTTAAGTATAAAAAGTTTATAACTTAACTTTTAACTATATGGAGAACCTTATTTTGGTAAAATGATATTTTTAAACACTTTTATAAAGTTCTTACAGTTTATTCAAAAAAGTTAACTTTTTAATTATATAGAGAACCTTATTCTGGTAAAATGTTATTTTTTCAACTTTTATAAATATTTTATTATTTGTCTTGTAAATATATAAAAATATATAACAATGTAATTGTATAGATAACCTTAGTTAGGAGAAATGATATTATTTTAACATTAATAAAATTTAAACAGCTTTGGTGTTGTAGATATAAAAGTTTATAAAATTGTCTTGTAAATACAGTTACTTGATAAATCTTTTGTGAATTTATTGCATTGTATATAAAGTTTTTTTTTCTGATGTAATGTAATATGCTATTTTATTTTGATTGTAAATTTGTAACGTTCAAACTTCAAATAATGTAATATTTGCATTTCAATGTAACACGTTAAAAAGTTATGTATATCAAATTTCATTTTTCTACCGTATTTATTACGTTCTGTAAATATTCATAATATATAACATATACAGATTACTAATGTGTGTTTACATGAAATAAAATAAATTTCTTTCATAATATAATTTTTAGCTGTGATATTAGCGGGTGGAAACGGTTCATTTGGTGCCATATCTCAAAACTCTCAATCTGATGAAGATACTTCAAACACAACGGTGAGTTGTCGGTTTCTTTGTAAAACAAGTATCATCTATTTTAACTTCATTAACATTATATTATTTTTTTTTTTTATTTTTTATAGATCTTTGTCGGTGGACTTGACTCGGAAGTCAACGAAGAAGACTTGAGGCAAACTTTCATTCAATGTGGCGAGATTTTATCGATCAAAATACCCGTGGGAAAAGGTTGCAGTTTTGTCAGATTTGCAAACAGGTAAGCATAAGTTATAGAATAGTTTATAGCAAAAAATATAAAAGAAATATTAAAATTTATTTTTAAATTTTTTGTCGTTTAGGAGTAGCGCCGAGGATGCAATTCAAAACATGCATGGTACAGTAATCGGCAAACAAACCGTTCGTATATCGTGGGGTAAAACGCCTGCAAGCAGACAAGTAAGCATTCTATGTTGTTAGATAGTTTGTTATATATAAGGGCATTAGTGTCCTTTTTTTTTATCTTGTTTGTTAGTACACTATATTTTTACATACATTATCTCATCCTCTAATATATTTTTATTTTATTATTATTTTTTGGACAAAATTACAAATTTTGTTCTTTAAATATATGCAATTTATGGATTAGGTCCTTTAAAAAATTTATTTGCGGCGGTGTCTTTTATATGATAAGATACATTCGCTTTTTGTTCTTTACACTAACTGTCATCCAAAAACTCAGTTAAATCCAAACATGCCAAGACTTAACAGGGTTTTTGTTTAACATATTTTATTTAGTTTCTTTTTCAAATAATATATTTAATTTGTTTTTTAATTATAAATACTTAAATAGTATGCGTAAAAAGACTTAAATGCCCTCACATGCCAAGACTTAACGAGGATCCAGTTAGTCAAAAGAATGAAAATCAAACAAACATGTCATGTAAATGACACCACCTGCAAATAAACTTTTTAAAGGACCGGATTCATAAAATGCATATATTTAAAAGACAAAATTTGTAATTGTCTATTATATTTCTAGAGCGACGACTTTCTTTATGTGTTAACATACAAATTTGTTTTAAACTTTTCTCACTTGTGATGTTTGACAGCGAATGGATTCAAACGGGAACTATCAGGGGAAACAAGGGTATGGAGGTGGAGGGTACGGTTATGGATACGGGTATGGTATGGGGCAGAGTCAGGATTCAGGCGTGTACGGTGGTGAAGCGGGATCTGGATAAGTGTCAAATGGGTATGGAAATCATCAGCAGCCCGTAAGCTAATGCGATCGAGTGCGATACGGGTGTGTTTCTGTTAGTGGAGACTATGAAAGACTAGCATAATATTGTTTTTATGGGGTTATAAATGTGTAATTCAGGTCTTATTAAGACTTAAAGTTTTGAGGATAGTTTGTGATTCTGTTTTGAATTATTATTTGTTGCTTGTTTGTTTGTGTGTATGTTTGTGGTAACGCTCAAGCTCTAGCTCTTTTTCTAAAGTTGGAGCTTGGTTTTTGAGTTGTTCTTTCAAGCTCGGGCGCAGATCGTTTATTATTTAACAAATAATATACATTTTTTTATTATAATTATATTTATTAAAAAAACCGTTAAACAAGTCTAAACTTGGCTCGAGCTTGGCTGTCAAGTGTTAACTTAATACACAGAGCTTTTCATCGATCCGAGCTCAAGTACCAAACGAGCTTCTCACACAATACAGGTGCCCAAAAAATCCGAACCCGGAACCGGACTAAAAAAAAAAACAGAACCAGTTTTTCTTATGCCCGGGTATTTTATACCCGAACCCGTACCCGACCCCACCCGTAGGGTATGGATAGGGTATGCATTTCAATACCAAAACCCGTACCCGAATCGGACCGATTTGTACCCGGTAATACCCGAAAACCGGAACCGTTTCCATATCCAGAACCTGGTTTTTCCAATACCCGAAATCGGCCTTTTCAAAAACCCGATCTATATCCAAAATTTCCCGAAAAATACCTAAAAAATATTCGAAAAATACCCACTAAAAGTGCAAACTCTTAAAAAAAACCAACCTATACCCGAATAATACTCGAAAAAAAGCCAAAAAAAACCCAAAAATAGGGTTTTTTCAATACCCGAAAATAGGGTATTCAAATGCCCGGTTTTAGAATACCTGGTTCTACACCGATCCGAACCCGATACATAGGGTATGATTTTTAAAGGCAATACCCGGACCCGAACCCGATACATAAATGATTTTTAGAGAAAATACCCGGACCCGAACCCGACCCGGGACCCGGGTATTGCCAATACCCGATCATGCCCGAATCCAGTTCCTTACCCGAGCCCGGGTATTTGAAATACCCAATTTGTGCACCTCTACCACACAATGCTAAATGATCTCCCCATAGATCGAGCTTTGCTTGAGACTCGGGTTCGGCTCGAGTTTGAAAAGGCTCAAGCTCATTTTGAGCTTCTTATCAGTTTGAGCTCAAGTAGCTTGTGAGCAGAACCGAACTCAAAACTTTTAATATGTTTAAAGTTGGTTTATCATGCGCTTTAGAACTGTTTTGATCTCAAACCGGACCATGAACCGATTTCGAACGTTTAGTTTACATTATTAGTCTAGATTGTAAAGTTGGTCCGTAAAACTAATTACTGTAGAATCCCGAAATTTACCAAACAACTACATTAATATCAATTTAAATTGAAAGAAAATGAAAAATCTCCATGATGGGTCATCGTTCTTTTCAATCATCTCCACTCAACTGCTGCTTAGAAACGTTAACCTAGTTTTTTAGTCAGCTTTGTTTCTCAGGACATCTAGTGTGTGCGATGTCATATTGATTATATTAGTAGTTCAAAGTTATATTCATTCAAATACAAAAACGAGCACAAATGGAAGCCAAAACGCACATATAGAAACCAAACGAAAAAAATGGAAGCTAAAGGGCACAAATGGAAGTCAAAAGACACAAATGGAAGCTAAAAGGCACAAATGGAAGCCAAAACGCACAAATAGAAACCAAACGAAAAATGGAAGCTAAAAGGCACAATTGAGCTCAAAAGGCACAAATGGAAGCTAAAAGGCACAAACAGAGCCTAAAAGGCACAGATGAAAGCCAAAACGCACAAATGAAATTAAACGAAAAAATGGAAGGTAAAATGCACAAATAGGGCCTAAAAGGCACAAATGGAAGCCAAACTACGAAATGGAAGCTAAAAGGGACAAATAGAGCTTAAACGGCACAAATGGAAACCAAACTACGAAATGGAAGCTAAAAGGCACAAATAGAGCCTAAAAGGCACAAATGAAACCAAAACGCATAAATGGAAACCAAACTACGAAATGGAAGCTAAAAGGCACAAATAGAGCCTAAAAGGCACAAATGAAAGCTAAAACGCACAAATAGAAACCAAACTACGAAATGGAAGCTAAAAGAGACAAATAGAGCCTAAAAGGCACAAGTGAAAGCCAAAATGCACAAATGAAAAACCAAACTACGAAATGAAAGCTAAAAGGCACATATAGAGCCCAAATGGCACAAATAGAGCATAAAAGAGAAAGGATTGAAATAAAATAAAGAAATGGTTGCCAAAAGGCACAAATGAAGCCAAACGAATAATCATTCGGAAGAAATGACCCCTTGATTGAAAAATCCTGGTTCCGTCAATGTGGACGAAGATCACTCAAAATGAAACCAGGATAAACCGACTTGTACATCCCGAAGTCCATGAAAAATCATCAGGAAGAACCAAAAGATGGTGCTCCCTTTTTATTCCGTCACTTCATATAGCCCACTCCGCATGGTCTAAGAGGGAAGATTGATGAAACAATAATGTAAAAACCGGCATGGTTAAATGTATTCCATGAACGAACAAGAGTTAAAAGTAAAGGGTAGTTATTACAAACGCTAGCCCTATTTAATTATCGTAAATTACCTATTGAACGACGATTTGAGTTTCTCGATGGTTTCGCTCTAGAAGCGATGATCCGCAATCAAAAACCATCCAAATTTCGCCAAATAAAAATTAGGTAATTCATTTCATTTCAAGGGAAAATAAAAGTTTTTATAAAAATATTTGATGGAAAATATACCCATTTAAGTTTTTTAAAATATTGACTAATTTACCCTTTTAAATAACAAACTTATTCTTTTAACCATCTACACACAAGACATTAACTCCCTATCAAAATAATTTAATAAAAACAACCAATTTTATAATTTTTACTTTCATTTTCAAACAAAAAAAGTACGAATAACGTAAGTAAACAAACGAAGTCATACGATTCATCTACTTCCCAGTTTTCCCATAGTTGTCTCGTAACGTAACCGTCCTGTTGAAGATAAGCTTTTCGGGTGTCGAATCCTTATCAGCCACAAAATATCCTAGCATAAACAAACACATATTTCAAAAACATTCAAAAACAAAATTCCGAAATAATTAGTGAATTATGCGACAACGAGAAGGTTCTAAAACTTACCAAGCCTTTCAAACTGGAACTTATCGTCGACTTCTGCAAACTTGAGTGGCGGTACAGCATACGCACACGGTATTATCTCTTTCGACCCGGGATTTAAATCATCAAGCCAGTTATCAAGTTCTCCAGGATTCTAATTCCAATATAAACATAATCATTACTTTATTACTTTAACTAATGCTGTTTTAAAATTATATGCCCGGTAATTAATATAAATCGCTAACCTCTGAAAGAAAGAGTTTATCGAACAGCCTGACTTCCACCTTCAACGGGTCAACCCCGGGAGACGGCTCGGCAACCCAATGAAGAACTCCCTGTGCACACGCAGAGTATTTTTATTTAATAATAATAATAATACATATAAACCAACTAAATGTTAAAAAATGGTCAAAAAATATACCTTTGGTTTTGTTTTCTTGAAAGAATCATACTCAGCGTGGATCTCAATAACCGTCTTTTTGTCATCAGAAAGCACCACTTCAGTACACTTTATAGGAAATGCATATCTGCATTGATATTATTATCATTAATATATATAAATAATTTAATTAATAATTTAAAACATTAATTATATCGTAATTAATATTGCACCTGAGCAGGACAGTTTTTCCAGGAGCAAGTCCATAGTAGTCTTTTGAATCTTTCATCCTAAAGTCGGATTGCTCTATATAAACAACATTCGAAAACGGAACCTGAATATGAAAAAAAAAACTTATTAAAATTATAATTATAGTTTTACATCATAATACAAATAATGGGAAGAAAAACTCAACCTTGTAATAAGATGAGGCATCATCGTTCGGGGCATCGGGCCATTTCTTAGCATCAAGGTCTATTACTGAATTCGGTTCAAGATTAGTTATAACAACCTACAACCACCACAACAAAACCTAAATATTAGAATAACTGCATAATCATAATTATTAAATTTATTATATTAAAATCTGCATACCTTTAATGGATGTAGCACGACCATCGCACGAGAAGCGGTTTTATTGAGTTCTTCACGCACATGATATTCAAGGCGTTCCAAACGGATCATACTACCATCACTGCAGACCAAAGTGAAGCACTATTAAATAATTGCAAATAAATTAAAAGTCATGAATTAAAAATTAAATTTATTAGTATTACCTTCTAGTAATTCCGATTCCTCTAACAAAAGCGTTTATTGCGGTTGATGTAACACCCCTACGCCTCAATCCCGCTAACGTCATCAAACGCGGATCATCCCATCCGTCCACATAATTCTCGGTCACAAGCCGATTCAACTACAAGGTAATTTTTTTAATATAACTTTTATAGAACTTTTAACTGTTTATACAACAGTTTTTTTTTAATTTAAAAAATATATAACTTACCTTACGCTTTGACATCACGGTATTGGTGATATTTAAGCGAGAGTATTCCCACACGTAAGGCTGGTAAAGACTTAGTGCATCCAGTAACCAGTAATACGACGCACGTCTTGTTTCAAATTCAAGTGTGCAAAGCTACAAAAAGTCAAAAACACATTAAAATATAATAGTGAATAAAAAACAAGTGAAAAGTGGGTCCCAGGTAACTTACCGAATGTGTGATGTTTTCAAGAGAATCGACAATGCAATGTGCATAATCGTAGCTCGGGTAGATACACCATTTGTCTCCAGCATGTGGATGAGGAGTGAACTGAACAAATATAAGTCAGTCAAAATATTATTAATATTATCAAGTCAAACTAAAATAATATATATTTTGTCGGGATGATAATACTCCCTCCGTCCCATTAAAAGTGTCCATATTTTCTTTTTTGTTTGTCCCATTACAAATGTCCACTTTTAAAATTTATTAGCCAATTTCCAAATTTACCCTTAAACACACACAACTAACATTAATAAACAATATTGATGGACCCAATTTCCAAGGGCATTATTGTCATTTAGTAAGAAAAAAAAAGTAATAATTCAATCTACCTTGAACTTTGTGTTTTTCAAACCTGGACACTTATAATGGGACGGATGGAGTAATATATATTTTGTCGGAATGATAATACTATTGTACCTTGATTCGATATGCAATGAGGTCATACATATTGAAATTATCGCTTTGCATATCTTGTTTCATTCTAAGTGTAGCTTTTCCTTCTTCAATCAAGCCATTTTTCATATCATTGAACAATTTAAGTGATTCTGAAATTGGCCGATCTCTCCATGGACTGTTCATCTTTTTCTCTCTGTATTCTTTTATTTCATCACCAGTCTACACCAAAAAAATATAAATAAACAATTAAATTATCAGATCATGAGTTTGTTGTACACGAAGACAAAATGTGGTAACTAGAAACCTGGTGATCAACATAAGCATGACCCCTGCGTATAAGCTCGACTGCTAAATCATATAGTTCTTGAAAATAGTCACTGGTGTATGTGATCTACAAATTTATAGCTTAATTAGAATAAATATTTTTCTTGATTTTGTAAATTAATAATTTTTTATACCTTAAAAGGTTTCCATCCCATCCAACTCACGATTTCTTCAATATGATCAATATATTCTTTTTTCTCTGCTTCAGGGTTAGTATCATCATACCTACAAAATATTAGATCTCAACTGTATAAGCTAAACTAAATTTTAAAGATAAATCATGTGAGAACCATTTTGAACTGAGAACTTTGAGAACCATTTTGGACCATAAAAAAAATTCTTTTTAAAAAAATAAAAAATATATATATATAACTAAAAAACGCGAAAATAAAAAAAGTACAAAAACCAAAAAATTTTATTTTTCATCCCGATTTCATAAAAAAATACAAATAAAAAATCGGTTTTAGCAAAATTATACATATATATGTATAATACGTATTTTATAATTTTATATAAGTTATTCTTTATACACATATGTACAATTAAGATAGATAATAATGTACATATGTGTACAATATGTAACTCGAGACTAAATAAAAATATACATGTGTATAATTAGGGTTTTTTTAATGAAACCGGGATGAAAAATTAAATTTTATTTTTTGTAAACTTTTCGTTTTTTTTGTTTTATAAATTTTTTAATGGGTTTTTTTTTTGCCCAAAAAGTTCTCTTAGGATCCTCACCCTATTTCATACTACATAGTATATAAAAATTGAAAAACAGTCTTACCGCAAATAACAGCCACCACCTCTTTCTTTTGCAAGACCAAAGTCAACAAACATTGCCTATTAATATGAAACACAGTATCCATTTAATAAATGACATTCTAATAATAACATGTACATAATTAAATTATGAAATAATAGAAATTTACCTTTGCATGACCTATATGCAGATATCCATTCGGTTCTGGTGGAAAACGGGTCAAAACTTTTCCACCTGTTTCCTTCAAATGTTTTTCCAATATTTCTTTTGTATTACAAGCTCTAAGCACAGGTCTATCACTGAAATATACTTCTGTATGAACCTGTAAAACAACGATAAACAAGTCAAAACATGATACAAATACTTAAAATGGCGAGAAATTAAATAATGTTAATACAACCTTATAATTCTCCTCTGGTGCAGGGAATATTAAATAAGGGTTGATTTCTTCTTCAATGGGAGTTTTTTCTTCTTCAACTTTTTCTTTAACAACTTTTTCTTTCTTCTTTTTCACAGGCTTCTCGTTATCAGCTTCGGTTTTTTCACCGAGTAATTCATATAACTTTGAATCTATCAGTTTCTGTTGAAAGACACATGAATAAATATTCATTATATGTTAACAAAAGGCTTTTATGCATAAACTATGAAGATACAAAGCCCCTCATTAGATTAACTTTAACCGAACAAACGATCGAACATGAACAACTAACAAACAAGGTTTTCTTGTTCGTGTTCGTTCGTTGAAAAAATGAACTTTTTTGTGTACGTTCATTCGTTAATAGTATAAACGAACAATATATGAACTAACGTAACTTTACATAGATGAACGAATATAACTGATCTATAACGAATTAAAGTAAACGTAAACAACAATGTGTTGGGCTTAAAAAGTTATACGAGCTAGACTATAATGTAATGAGCCTAAAAATTTTAAATGAACATATTAATGGAAAAAAACAAACGTAAACTAATGAACATATATGAACACCCGAGACATGTGTTCATGTTCGTTAGTTAAACTAAATGAACAAAAAGCTTTGTTCGTCTATGTTAATTTACTAAATAACTGAACATAAGCAAACTTCCCGCCGAACGGCTCACTGAACATTCAGGTTCGTTTACAAGCCTAAAGAAAGTTATACTAGCTAGACTATAATGTAATTAGCCTAAAAATTTTAAATAAATATATTTACGAAAAAAAACAATCGTAAACTAATGAACACGCGAGACATGTGTTCATGTTCGTTAGTTAAACTAAATGAACAAAAAGCTCTGTTCGTCTATGTTAATTTACTAAATAACTGAACATAAACAAACTTCCCGCCGAACGGCTCACTGAACATTCAGGTTCGGTTACAAGCCTAAAGAAAGGTGAGTGATTTACCTTAACAATCTTTGGGTCGGCCCACGGCTGCTTCTTCCGTACATGAGCAAACAAATCACCAACTTTAAGCAAATGATCAAATACATGTCAGCTTTATACTTCCACAGAAACTATTATTAGCTTCATAGATATAATGAAATTAGAACTCACCGTTTGTTCGGTAACGTTGCTCTAAAATAGCACTCTTTTTTCCTTCAAACATTTCATCAACAGTGCGTTCTATGTCTTCAGGGGACACCTCAATCCCTATTGCCAGATAAACGATTGTATACTAAGTTTATAATACTTACAATAATTAACATCAAAAATACATAAAGTCAATAATAAAGTTCAAATATACCAACACCACAAGCTTCTTCAAATTTACTGATATCAAGACCATCTGAGCTAGTGACGGTAAGAAATGCAAATGCAGCTTCTACCTGAGCTGGAGCTTTTATCTGCCATAAAGTATAAGTATTTTAATTATGCAAATAGATTTTAACATTAAACACTACTACTTAAAGAATCAAATAAAGTGAAACCTTAGACGAAACAATGTATTCCAGCAACTTGGGACGATGTACAAGAGCATTAGAAGGGAACTTTGTAGCAACCGTGTAAAGAAGATTGCCAGTAGACCGTTCACATCCATCAGTGACATTTGCCTGCATATGTGTTATTAATTACATAAAGATGAGTGTGTCCTCTTTATGAATAGTTAACTATAACAATATATTTGTATTCCAAGGGTTGTAGTTGTTCACTTGTTTGTGTTATATTACATATCGATTGTCAAGAAATGAAAAATTAATTAATGTTCGATGCGGTTTAAGGCTAAAACCAAACCAAAAACCAAAACTTCGGTTTTTAGATTTTTTGAAACCGTTCGGTTTCGGTTATTTTGGTTTCGGTTCGGTTTCGGTTTTGTCATTTGAGCTTGAAAATTTGTGGCCGAAAAAAAAAGTTAGCAAAAAATGTAATTAATTTAATAATAAATAAAGTTAACTAATAGACAATTATATATTGGACCAAAAATATATGAGTTAAATATTTATTAAATTCTTATAAATTACTTAAAATAATAAATAAATAAATAATTAGGAATTCGGTTCGGTTTTTCCGGTTTTTAACTTTTTATTACATGGAAAACCAAAACCTAACCATTAGTTCGGTTTTTATAAAAACATAAAACCAAACCGTCAGTTTTTGTTTTGGTTCGGTTTTTTCGGTTTGGATTTTTCGGTTTTTTGGGTTTCGGAATGGTTTTTTCGGTTTCTTGCACACCCCTAACTATGATAGTTATACTGGTTATAAACTTAAGTTCTGTTTCATAAAAATTAGGGTTCTTGATTCTACGCTAAGTTTATCAAATATAGGAAAAAAATATATTTTTAATATATTACTAGTAAACAGATTATTCTAACTCTAAATGTTATGCCATTTGTATATCAATTCCCAAGTTACATGTAATCCAATGACAGTACTTTTAACTACTCCAGATTCACTGATTCCTAAACATTATTTTCACAAATTAAGCTCACACACAGGGCTGTAAACAAACCGAACCATTCTTGAACCGTTCAGCGGGAAGCTCGTTTATGTTCGTCTGTTTGATAATTGAACTAACATGAACAAAGAATTTCTTTCGGTAAGCCGTTAGCTTAACAAACGAACACGAATACAGGCCATGTCCGTTCAAGTGTGTTTGTGAATGTTCGGTTATCTGTTCGATTAGGTTCGAAAGTTACGCTCGTTTACATATATATGTTCGTTTATTAGAGCTTTACTATTGTTATTTTTATTTATATTTTGATATAATTACGCTTATGATTACTATGCTAAGTTTTTTTGGATATTAGGTGGTGTACTTCTGGACTTTGGTGATTTTGTGTTCATTTAGTGATTATTATAATTCTCAAACTAATATATGTTCGTTTATGTTTGTTTATGTTTTGTGTTCGTTAGTGTCCTTTAGTGTTCGATACCGTTCGTCTGCATCAGTTTACAAAATTAACGAACGAAACGGACAAACACGAACAAGCTCAATTGCTTAACGAACGAACACGAACACAAAACTCCATTCGGTAAACAAAGGCTTAACGGACGAACATGAACAAGGTCTCATCCAAACCAGTTCGGCTCGTTTACCGCCCTACGCACACATACGCAATGATGAACTAGAGTTCAGAATCAACTGCATGCAATCATACTACTAGCATGAAATTTACCTCCTTAATCACTGCAATAAGATTGGAAGTGACTTTATTATTGGCAATAGTGTTTTCCGCCGTGCGTTTATCCAATCCAATCTTCAAAAACAAATCTAGAGCTTCCACCATCTTTTCACACCAAAATTACTCCAAAATCTGTACAATCATGATTCAGCTTGTGCTTAAATTTCCGTAATCAAATAATATCAACGTGCCAGTAACAAAATTAAACTCTCATTAACACTAGCGGTGTAAACGAGCCAAGCCGCTCGCGAGCTATTCAAACTTGCTTCTCAAAAAGCTCGAATCAAACGGAGCTTAAACGAGCTCGAACCTAACAATAAGCTAGTTTAACAAACAAATCCGAGCCTGAGCTTCAATTATCGGGATCAAGCCTAAACGAACCTATTATTTATATAGATTATATTTATATTTATTATATATAGTGTATATTTATTCAATCACTACTGTTATATATAAACTAATAAAAGTATGACAAATAAAACTAAATAATATATATTATGTTTTATACTAAATTATTATTAAAAAATATATTTACATAAATTTGAATATAGATAATTTAATTAACAAATAATATAAGAGCGGACTCGAAATATAGAGATAAAGCTCGAAACGAGCCGAGATCGAGCTCTCTGTGATTTAATCAATTATTCACATAGTTTTAATTCAATATATCTAATATATAGTTATTCAATCACTGTTGTTATATACATAAACTAACAAAAGTATGAAAAATATAACAAAATAATATATATCATGTTCTATATTAAACCATTACTAAAAATACATACATATAACTTAATCAACAGATAATATATGAGCCGAACTCGAGCTCGAGCTCTCTGTAAGTTAAACGAGCCGAGCTCGAGCTAAAATGACATGACATCACAAACGCCACTAAAATAACATAATAATAATAATAATAATAATAATAATAATAATAATAAACTGCAATTAACTGATTGAATTCAAGTTTAATCAGCTAACATGTTCTATATTAAATTACTACTAAAAATACATATATATATATATATAACTTAATCAACAAATAATATACGAGCCGAACTCGAGCTCTGTGTAATTTAAACGAGCGGATAATAACCTAAGATATGAGATGACGTCATCAACGCCTCAAAAATATCATAATAACATTTCAGTTGAGTAATTAACTGATTGAATTGAAGTTTAATCAGCTATAATATTAAACCTAAATCTAAATAAGTTTATACATTTGAACTGAATATATCAGTCTATAAATTATATATTAACAAAATTAAGCTATAAATTACCGGAATCAAACGCTGACTCCGCAGGCGTTAGCGTTAAATCTGAGAAATGCGGTTGAGAGAATAATTCGGGTTTTGTGAGTGGTAAAGGGTTTTTATTTGGGTTTAGGATTCTGTGGGCTTACGGGCATCGTTTTGTCTATGGGCCAACCCATATATATTCGTTTAAGGTAGAGACTAAAAAAAACCTGAATCCGGAACCAGTTTTTAATACCATAACCCATGCCGTTTCATACCTGGAACCGGGTTTCTCTAATACTCAAAACCGGGTTTTTCAAATACCTAATTTATACCCGAAAATCCCCCTAAAAATGCAACCCCTTAAAAAATCAAATCTATACTCGAAAATACATGTAAAATAGCCTAAAAAACCCAAAAATAGAGTTTTTTCAATACCTGGAAATAGGGTATTCAAATACTCAGTTTTGAATATTCGTTTATATACCTGACCCGAACCTAATGCATAGGGTATGGTTTTTAGAGACAATACCCGAACCCGACCAGGGTATTGCCAATACCCGATTTTCCAATACCCGGTCATACCCGAAACCGGATATTTAGAAAACCCGATTTGTGCACCTCTAGTTTATGTGTCTGTAAATGAACAGACGTTTCATGAACTGCTTGAAGATAAGTTCGTTCATTAATGTTCGTGAACGTTTGTCTATGTTCGCTCATTTATTTTTGTTTATGTATTAATAGAATATAGTTAAATGTTATCTTAAAAGGTTATCTACTCAATAGTTTGTATTTGTTCATTTTAAATGTGTCAATTTATGTTTGTGTGTGTTCATTTACATATGTTCGTTTATGTTTGGTTCATTTAAAGGCCTGCTTGTTTACTTATAACCTGTGAAAGAGCCGAGCGGATCGTGAGATATTCAAGCTCGGCTCGTAAAAAACACAAACTAAGCTGAGTAAATGAGGTCGAAATTTTATTGAGGTTCGTTTATTAAGCGAGCCCGAGACCGAGCGTCATATATCGATCTTGAGCTGGCTCAATATACTAAACGAGCTTTTTACTTGTATGTTTTTATTTAATGTATGTTCGCAATAACTATTATATAAAAAAAGTAAGCTATATTATATCATGTATGAAAAGGTTTGGTAGGATTTATTTTGCTATTCAAAAGAGGATATCGATGGATCTTTTGCTTGATTATATGACACTTTATTGTCATCGTTTGAATAGTTATAAATTAATAATATGACTATTAACTGAGGTTTTATATATAAATAAAAATTATAACCGTAAATATGTGTGTAAATATATAAACTAAATAATTAAAAAATAATAAACAAGCCAAGCTTGTAAAAATACTCATGAGCCAAACTCAAGCATTAGAAATAAAGCTTTAATCTATTTGATCTCGAGCTCCAACCCTATTAAGTTAGAATGAGTTGTTCTTGACAAGCTCGTTATCAACTCGGTTCGTTTACACCTTACTTTCTGCCCTTCACATTTTATCATTCTCCTTCTAATTTCTCATTTTCTATTGGTTTTAATGAATTGTTTAAAATAAATAACAAAGTTGAGGTGATGTATTAAGTTATTATAACATGGTAACATTTCACTTTGTAGAGTGGTGACATATAGGCTCAGATTCGGTACAAACTCGTTTTTCTTTTATGTTGTCTAATTTTAAGCAAAAACATATAAAGCCCGAATATAAAATCAAACACTATTTATAATCAAACCAGACTCATAAAAGCAAAGAAAAAAAAAACACAAAATTGAAAACGTGGGTTTTTCAATGGATACCCAAGTTCAATCCCCACTAACAATACTTTGGGGGAAATAGGTGGCTCAATAAAGAAAGACTGTGATCTTTGTGATCTCCAGTTCGATCATGAGGGCGTCCGAGTTTTACCACCAGTGGGCCTTCGATCACATGAGTTTTCTCCAGAACTGAACTTGGAAGTGCTTAAGGGCTCCATACAACTATGTTGGATCAACTGACAGTGGCCTTTTGTCATTGAGTCACCTCGTACGAAATACCTAAACATTTATCTGTTGACTGTTAAAAAAAACAAATCATTCTAAAACTGAAGAAGTTTAGTTTAAGTTTAAAACATGTAAAGCCCTTGTTTGACTTATAGCCTTATAGGGTGGCAACATTCCTTTCCTATTTTCCTTGTTACTTTAAACCACATGTTTATATGATGCTGGAATTAACTTGCCGATATATAGTATGAACACTTTGTAAATTGTTGTCACGAAACTATTCATTTTATAATAATATTCCTATAAAGTTACATTTTATGAAACGAATTTAGAATAACATCACTCGAGTATTATATCGTCTATTATATTTTTATTGAAGAGGGTAACTGGGTAAGTCATGCACCTCTAAACACATTTCTATTATTTTATACCTACGTAATTTTTTTCATTATAAGACTAGAACTCATAACTATTTAAACAAATATTTTTTTTCACACATTATAAGTAAAGATTCATGTAAATAATCATTTAATATTTTATTTTTTTTCACACATTATAAGTAAAGATTCATGTAAATAATCATTTAGTATCCTATTTAATTTAATAATATAATAAACTTTTTAGCAATTTTTTTAATACACACCGTTTGTTACACGTCCAAATAAAGACACATCATATTTATTCAATGGTTGTCGTATAACGTAACTTTAGAACATGTTTACAAACAATTGGTGTGATTTTGTCAAACCAGAGCAGCATGTGTCAAGTTCATGTTTCATAGCATTTATTAGTATGTCATCATTACTATGCTTTTATTTATTCGAAAGAAAAAAAAACAACTTTTTTAAATTTATTTGAATTTAACATTTTTTCTCTCTAAAATACAACAAAAGCTAACATGAAAAACTGAATATTATTTAGCTTATATAGATTCAGTCTCAAGCTGAACATTTTAACTAAAGATATTGTGTTGGGCTCATGTAATAGGCTCACGGATTTATCTGTTTATGTTTTAAATGTAGTTACAATTCGCGTGTTTAACGTGGTTTTAAGTTCACGTCGGGCTAGGGTTCGTGTGAAAATATCAAATTTATGTATGAGCGACGTTTCTACATTCGTTTATTTATTCAAAGAAACAAGACAACTTTTTGTCTTTCGAACACAACAAAAATCAAATATGAAATTTGTAAATAAACCCAATAGAAACCGTTACGAGTCAAATATTGTGTTTGGATAGATTAATAAGCTCATAGATAGATCCATTTATGATTTAAACGTGATTATAACTATATTAGACTATAAAACTCGTATCTGTCACACGATTCACATTTTTAACATGGTTTGAAGTTCACGACTTCACGTAGGGCTAAGTTTGTGTGATATTTTCAAATGTGTGTATAAGTTCGATTTATCTACGACTCTTTTAACACACTTAAACATACCGACCCCACCCGACCCCCTACCCTCATATCTTTATTACTATAAGAATACAACTATTTCAAAATTCAAATTGCTACTTTTCATCATCAAATGGAGATACCATTACTAGCACTCTCACCAACAATTAGCACCACCACCACCCCTCACCACTACAACAATTTCTACTATAGTGCACCCACCACCCCAATCCACACCACCTTCCAACCCGACAATGATGACGATTTCGCATTCGATTTTAGCGGGCCGCTAGACCCGCTTTTAATCTCTTATGCCGACGAACTTTTTCATTGTGGTCGAATCAAGACCACATCATTTTCTCATAAAAAGAATTCTTATTATTTTATTGAGGCATTTCATCAAACACTTGCCGATCAAACCCAACCCACCCAACTAAAACACAACTCATTCACTAAGACATTTTATCAAACACGTGACGATAAAACCCAACTCACCCAAAACCCACCCAAACGAGGAACAGAAACACCCAGAGAAAAAGATACTGATTGTCTCATTGAGACATTTTATCAAACACCCGACAGTCAAACCCAACCCACCCAAAAGAAGTCTGATTATTTCACCAAGGCATTTTATCAAACACGTGGCGATAAAACCCAACTCACCCAAAACCCACGTGAACAGAAAAGGGTAACAACCAAAGAAAAAAACTCTGATTATTTCATTGAGGCATTTCATCGAACGCCAGACGATCAAAGCCAACCCACTCAAAACCCAACCAGAGAAAAAGATTCTCAATATCTCATTGAGGCATTTTATCACACACGTGGTGATAAAACCCAAGTCACCCAAAATCCAACAACCCGAGAAAAAAATACTAATTGTTTCATTGAGACATTTTATCGAACACATGGTGTGCGAACACAAAACCCACCAAAACGAACCCAAAACAAAGCATCAAGATCCTCATCACCGTTCCGGGTATCCGATATTCTCGCCGGAGAAGATAACAATCATAAAACTTGGTATAATAAGTGGAGCCTTAAGAACTTGTTATTGTTTCAAAGCACATCTCAGGGGAGTGCGGTTAATAAATACTCGAGAATAAGGCGTGCGGATGGTTGTCGAAGGAAGGTATCGGCGCACGAAATGCATTACACGACGAATAGAGCGGTGGCGGAGGAGATGCGGCGGAAAACATACTTGCCGTATAAATCCGGGTTGTTGGGTTGTTTGGTTACGAGATAACCAGCTTAACGGGTTGTGTTCGGATTAACATAACATGTTTAATGTTTTAGTTAAACATATAAACCCGCCAACTTGTTATACATTTATTTTTAGGAGTCATTTATTTAGATACTATAAATATTGTTTATAATTAAAGTGTTTTGTTTGTATATGTATTTTAAAACTTTTGGTGTAGACCGGTAAATGAATATATTGTTTATTTAAACTTGTTTATGTTCGTTTACGTTCATTAATGTTTGTTAGTTTATATTTACTTACACTATGGGAGGAGTTTGACCGGGGATTGACCATGTGACGACCCGTTGGTGACTCGTTCAGACATTAATATTTTTTCCAAGTTTCAAATTGACTTTTTTGGGCCTTTGATCGGAAAGAAGATATGAGTCGATCGATGTAAAACTTATCTTGAAACGATGCTACAAACGGTTTGATTAGTGTTAAATCGAGTGTTTGAACTTTTGAATTAACAAAAATTAAGACGTTTGTAGCATCGTTTCGAGTTAAGTTTTACTCAACCGACTCGTATCATCTAACTAATCAAAAGCCCAAAAAAATCAGTTTGAAATTCGGAAAAATGTTAACGTCTTTAAGTTTTTTTTAACGGGCAACCACTAAGAGCCGATTTTTTTTAAATTAGAACCACCAATGTCGATAAACTCAGTTGAGACTATTATCAGTCAATAGCTTATAATTGATATTGTTAAAATATGAGAAGCCTTTAATTTTCTAGGCCTTGAATATTTTCTATTGAACAATTCGATTAAGCTTTTGACTTTCTAATCCTTTGTTTCAGCTTTAGCATTTTCTTTAGGGGAGATTAGGGTTGTGTTTCGGTTATAGGTTTCAGTTTTGCTATCCAAGAAACCTGAGACCCGAAAGTACAACAAAAAAAACACTCCTAACTATAAGTGGGCATATAAGTTATAGCGTGCATTTAAGTTGAAATTAGCACGAAGAAAGGTACACATAAGAAAAATGATACATGATCATAATTAGATTTGTGATGGTGACACCTTCTTTTGTCACACTTTACACCATTCATGGCTTTTTGGTTTTGCTTTACTAATATTGCAAGTCAAGTAATGGAAAAAATTTGAAAGTTGTAATATTTGGAGATGTTATCAAAATAGTATTTTGCTCATTATTTGTCTATAAAGTGCGATCTAAAAGATTTTTCTAAGCATAATAGTAAATGAGTATTTATAAGGTGATTTATATCTTATAGGTTTAGAGTTCGAGTCCTAATATTTATTAGTATTATTAGAATTAGAAGTGGGCTAAATTGTTAAAAAAAATAAAAAAAATCAAGTATTAGTATTTGATTAAAAAGATGCCACAAAAGGAAGAAAGTCGAGGCCAAGTTACCAGATTGAAAACAAAGCTAGCATCAATCCACACAAAATACAGGATCGTGGTTAAGTCAGAGGTACACGTAAAAGTCATGAAATATATTTTTTTAAAATAAGTTGCTTTTAACAACTTTTATTTGCAAAATGAGTTGATGTATACGTAATGAGTCAGAGTTGGTCAGTTTTATAATACTTGTTAACTTAGAACAAGTTGAAATAGACTAACTCCACCCAATGCAATTGTCTACCACCACCAACTATGAACTATCCTAGAACGAGCCAATATAGACCAGCGTCACATAATGCAAATGTATGTTGCCGCAGCCTATCGATTGTCCAAACACGACCATCATCTATTGACCAAGCGCCTACATAATCACAAGTGTCACTACCTATTCCTACCCTACAATCATCGTTGCCAACATCTACCCCCATCCCCCAATGCAATCGTGCCATCATTCATTGCAACCATTGTCTCACCATCTATAGAGTAGTGTCACCACCACGACCACCACCTATGTTCATCGTGTCGATGCTGCCAAAACTACTATAGTTGATAGTTCGTCGCCATTTCTTTTGACGCCAACTGCTATAATAGTATCACAAGGAAAATTTTTTCGTTGTATTTTACATGAATAAAATAACTTATAAAATCATATATAAAAATATCACTTTAGTTTGTTATTTAGTGAGTTATAAGTTTTAAGCATTATGCTTTATTACAAGTCACATCAAAATGTTATGTGACATAATTTTTTTATGTGAGAATTCTCAAAATAGTCCTTAAGATGGGAGATAAATTCTAAACAGTCCAAAACTTTTTTAAATTTTCAAAATAGTCTCTGGAAACCTATCTGCAGCGTGACATTGATATTCGTGATGTGAGATTTGAGTAGCCAATCACAATCTGACACGTGTAAAGATAACGTGAAAGTTACAATGAAATCTGTCTGCACTGATAGTTTTCAACCCAAAATCATTTTCTCATAAATTTATCTCTTCCGATGCATTTCAGGTGAATTTCGTCTTTTTTTTGCATAATATGAAGAGTTGTCAGAAAAGATGAATTTTGTTACAAATTATTTAAATTCAATGGTTTTTAGATGAAAGTTATTTTTGTTTGCATAAAAAGAATATTATCCACCACCACCATTCACCACCACCGCCCACCGCCATCATCAACCACCACCACCAACCGCCATTATCCACAGCCATCATCCACCACCACCCACCGCCATCATCCACCACCACCACCATCCACCACATTCTTAACACTTGCCATTTAACCCTCGCATCAGATTTTTAATACCTTTATGAAAATCATCTAAGAAGATTAAATTCATTGGGAAATTATCGGTTTTTTTTTTTTACTTTTTTTTAAAATCATCTAACAAGACTAAATTCATTGGAAAAGTATCGTTTTTTTTTTACAACTTTTTGAAATTTCTCATCGGAGACGAAATTCACCTGAAATGCGTCGTCGGAGATGAATTTATGAGAAAATGATTTTTGCTTGAAAACTATCGGCGCATACAGATTTTTTGTAACTTTCACGTTAACTTTACACGTGTCAATTTGTGAGTGGTTAACCAAATCTCACGTCACAAATACAAATGTCACGTTATAGATAGGTTTCCAGGGACTATTTTGAGAATTTAAAAAGTTTTGAACTATTTATGATTTCTCTCTCATCTTGAGACTATTTTGGGAATTCTCCCTTATTAGTATTACCCCCACAGGCCACCACTCCCCCCCACCCCTAACAAAACCACACCCACAAAAAAATAAAACGTTTATCACTAATTTCACAAACTACCTGAACGATGGTATGTCTATTGACGGTTGGTTTGGTATATGTATGTATGTGTATGTTTTTGTTTGGAAGGTGGAGAGTATAAATGTAGTTTTATGACACTTATTAAAATGGTCCCGGTTAGTATGAGTTTGGTTGATGACCAAAAGGCAAAAAGCCATGGCTAGCCACACTAAAGTAAAAGGTGTTTTTCATGTAACAACGAACCATCATCCTGGTTTAATTTAGCAAAGAACTGTTTCGAAACTGTTAGTCATTGTCTGTTCGAAAAACATTTTTCAGCGGCTAGGGTTTTTGAAGTTCCAGCACCAACCAATTTATCCATTTACCATTCCCATTGCCAAACTCCTACTAGTTTGTAACACTATTCAATAATTAAAAAAAAAAGAAAAATCAATTAAATGGAGGTGAACAACTCGTGAGGGCAACCTTCATGGCAAACAACTTGACTCCACATGTCACTCTATCTATGGTTCCCTTTTTCAATTTTTTTTTTCTTTTTTGTTTCTTCTTTCAAACTAATTTATTTTAACATCAATATTGTTTTTTTCTAATTACTTTTATTAATTAAGTTTTTTAAAAATTCTAAAAACACATTATTGTTCAGTTTTTTTTAACACATCGATTAAATTTTTTGAAGTTTGTAAAAAGAAAAAATTTTTAGTCATTACCGACTTATATTATCCGCCACTTGTCAACTTTCTATTGGTTCATAAGATTCTTTTAACAGAACTTATTATTTAGAAAATCTAACATTATCTGATTATATAATTCATCATCCGACGATCGTAACTTTGTTATCTACTTTATTAAGTGTGTTTGATGAATATAAATATTTTTTAAAATAATTTTATATTAAATATATATTGTTTATTTTTAAATAAAGAAATTATTTTTTATATTTTTAAACACTTTTAATAAAAAAAACACAACAATTATTAATAAAAAAAATTATAAATTATATTTATTTAATAAAAAGTACTGAAGTTTGGTTTGCTAATGAGGATGAAAAGTTTGGTTTAGTTGAATTGGGTTAGTGGAAGAGAGAGAAATTAATTTTATAATTGAAGATTGGTTTGGGTTGGTTTTGTGAATGGGTAATGGTCTAAAGGGTTAAAACTAATAGATTAGTGTTTCTGGATAATTTAGTGAAGAGATAAGACCCAAATCCATGGGCAAACCTGAATCTCGCACAATTAAATTCGACAAGTGACATGGTATACGTGGACCACAAGAGGACAAAATGAATATTTTCCCTCAACCGATAAGAATACACTATGTCACTCTTATTATTTTGTCTGTTGCTTCGACTTATTTACACTTTACTTTCTACCCTTTTCATTTTCTCATTCTATGAATTTACCCTTCACAATTCTCATTTTCTATTGGTTTTTATGATAAATATAAAACCTTAATTTGAGTCATAGGTTGGTAGTAACTGGTAACATAGGCAACATTCCTATCCTAATTTCTTGTTACATACACTTTATACCACATGTTTATATGATGTTGGAATTAACTTGCTGAGACATGTGTCTTGATATATAGTATGAACACTTTGTAAAGTTGTCACGAAACAATTACTTTTATAAATATAATTGTACCGAGTTACATTTTATGAAACGAAATTTAGAATATCATCACTCGAGTATTATATCGTCTGTTATATTTTTATTGAAACGGTTAAGACATGCACCTCTAATTCTCTAAACACGTTTCTATGTCTACCTATTTCGTCATCATAAGACTAGAATCCCAACCATCTAACAAGGAATATATTTTCACAAACATTGATATCGCTAGTTCGTTGTTTGGTAACTAAATACTCATGTAAAATAATCATTTATTTATCTATTTATTTAATACGAAGTAATACAATAAACATTTTATAAATTTTCTCTAATATGTATGAATTATAATACCCTACACACCTTTTATTACACGTCCATATAAAGGCACATCATATTTAAATTTTTATTAAATGGTTGTCATATAAAGTAACTTTAGAACACGTTTTCAAACATTTTGTGTGATTTTGTCAAACCAGAGCAGCATCTGTCAAGTTCATGTTTCATTGCATTTATAAGTATACCATCATTACTACCCTAAGAGAACTTATTTCAAAAGAAATAAAACATCTTTTAAATAACTTTCTTTTCTTAAAAACATTATAAATCTAACACGAAATTTACATATTACATATATTAAGTCCAATTACAATATGAACTTACACGTTTAACTAAAGATGTTGTGTTCGGGTTGGTCAATACTCAATAGGCTACTAGACTGATCATTCTGCTTCTTAAACGTAATTATTATATACCATGTGTTGTTTCCATGTTAACTTACAGAACTTGTGACGATATGTCACACGATTCACATGTTTAACATGGTTTTAAGTTCATATAGGCCTAGTGTTTGTGTAAAATTTTCAAGTTTGGGATACGAGTTTGACCGAAATTCATGGAGTATTCACTGAATTCCGTGGAAAATGATGAAAAGCAATTAGAAAATTGCGGAGTTCGGGAAAGTAGGGGAGAAAATGGGGACATGACGACTCCGTGCCGTCTAACATTCATTACAATAAAAGAAAAATATAGAGCATAATTATGGATGGATGACAAGAGCAACAAGACGTCAAAATCTTTTAATATAAACTTAGATGCACAAGGTTGTAGTAACACATGAATTTGTGTTTCTGTATTACCAATATTACTATGATGAAGTTTTCACTGATTGTAAAGCAAATGCACGACTTATACGTGGCAGATGACATCCATATAAGTTGAAATTAAAGACAACAAAGTCGAACACATAAGAAAAGTGATACATGATCATAATTAGATTTGTGATGAAGACACCTTGTTTAGTCACTCTTAACACCATTTATGGCTTTTTGGTTTTACTTTAGTAAAATTTCGAGTATTGTGTGGATTAATGGATAAAAGTTGAAAGTTTTATTAGTTTGAGATATGATTAAAATATAATTTTTATTAATTATTTGTCACCATCTCTATTGTCGTTAAGTCGTCAACTATTAGAATAGCACCATGAGAAAAATGTTTCACTTGTAATTTACATGGGAATAAAATACTTACAAAAAATTATATATTAAAAATGACACTTTATTATGATTCAGACCATCCGTAGTGGGTCGTTCTGGGCTCCGAAATATCCTCAAAATGTCCCAACACCACCCCAACGGTTGATGAAGAGGAAGGCATGACCAAAACATGAATCAACCAATAAAAAAAGGTCTACACATGGAAGCTATTATAGGTTTTTAACATTATGTTTTATTACAAGTCACATCAAATTGTTATGTGACAATAAGTTTTTTTTTTATAAAGTCAACAAACATCATTACATATTACCCCATAGGCCATAACAAACCAATCCTCTCACCCCCACGGCCCCACCCCATCCCACTCACCAAAAAAAAGAAAAGAAACATGTTTATCACTAATTTCACAAACAAATTGAAAGATGGTCAATCTATTGACACTTGGCTTGTTTTTTGTTTTGGGACGGTGGGGAGTATACCTGTAGTTTTATAACATTAAAATGGTCCCAATGAGTACGAGGTTGAAGAACAAAAGGCAAAAGTTATGTCTAGCCACATATTTTTCATTTGATTTTCTTGGTTTAACATTGATCTTCTGGTGGTAATTAAAATTTTGATGGAGTTTCTTGATGGTACGAGGATTAACGCTAAGAAGAAAAAGTTTATTGAGGCAGTCGTTTTCTCGACATGGTGAGCGCTTTGGGGTTTTAGGAACACGTCTAACTTTCAACCATCCAAACTAAGGAACGAAAAGATTTTTGATTCTATTTTACATTATTCGTATTTATGGTATGTTCATAGGAACCGTAAAGTTTTATTTTCTTGGGACGAGTGGTGAAAAAACCATCTCCTCTTGATGTAATTTGTTTGCTTTGTTGTCGGCTTCATGCCGAATTCTTCGATTGTTTTTTAATATATCCATCTTTCGTCCAAAAAAATAAATTTTCATTTAACAACGAATCATCACCGATGGTATGATGTAATAAAGAAATGTTTCGAAACTGTTTTTAACCATTGTCTGTTCAAACGATGGTTTATAGTGGCTAGGGTTTTCGAAGCTTCGGTGCTAATCAATTTATCCATTTAAAACAGTTGAAATTAACAAGCAATTGTTTCTAGATAATGTAGTGAAGAGATAAGATTCATGGGCAATTTCGAACCGGCACAAATCTTATTCACACAATTAAATTCGAAAAATGACAAGGCATACATGGACCATAAGGGGAGAAAATGAATATTTCATCTCAACCGACAAGAATACGGGATGTCACTTTCACATTCTGTTAGGCCGTTCACCAGGTGGGGACCGATGACGTAAATTGTGACATCATTTATACACTCATGCTTATTTTCTCACTTATCTTTACGCCGGAAGATGATCGCTGTTATAACTCTTCATCCCGGTAAAACTGACGGTGCCTGCTTTGTTACTTTTGTAGGATTACCTTGACAATCATAGAAAGAATCATTAAAGAGGTTAGACCATAGAATGATTTCGACCGTAGGATCACCTTAATCAGAAAAACCTTCATTTAGACACCATAAACAACATTCTTCATAAATAAAGCATGATTGTGCTAATTATCTCTTTGAAAGATATAAAAAGTTAAAAGGAGAAAAATAAAGGAAATTTTTTGTTGTTTTGTATTCATTCAAATGGGCCAACTTAACCTATTACAAAACTCAATTTTCAATTGGTCCATTTAACACAAAAAAGTAAATAAAAAATTAAGCCCAATAAGTTAATGTTGGATTTAGGATTTGATGGTGGTTCTAGAAAAGATTAACCAATAATATTTCCACATAAATAGAGCTTATAATATACTTATAGATAAATCATACGTGGGTCACATCGAAATCAACTTGAGTCAATGTCAACGGGCATTGTCACATAATGCAAAATACACTTAATTTGAGAATAACATGGTCAAAGAAGGTAGGGTGATTTATTTTTATTGATCAAGGGGATTTCAATTGCTACACCTGAAGAATGTATTAGTTGGTTTTTGCCTTTTTGAATCGAGTCGAGTGGGATGATGACTTTATTTCTTCCCCTCTTTTATTTTTATTTTCTTCCACTTAGCCTGTTTTTCTTGCAGTTATTGAGAATAGTGGGATGATGTGGTAATGTCTAACGTATAAATGATGTAATTAAGTGGAGTTGACCAATGCCAAAACTGATGTTTCAGGCTTTGTTTTGTTGCATGTTATTGACATGATGTAAATGACATGATATCTTTCGGTTTGTTGGTCGAATCGTTGAACCCAACCGACGGATATATCTGTTTTTGTCAAGACATCAACCTTATCTTGTACACATTATAAACAAGGGCGGACGGGGCCAGAGAGGACGATCACCTGGTAGGCCCGATTTTTTTTTAAATAAATTATATATAAACTGTATTTTAATAAAAGAAACAACACCGGTCCATATACTTTAATCTTTTATATTTTACGTAAAGCTCAAATTTTTCCTCACCTTTGATCCAAAACTTTATAACGATTCTCAGAGACAGTCCGGTCTATTTATAAATCATATAACTTGAACACACATCTAATTAACCTACATGTTTAGACTTTAGACATCCTGACAATTTGTAAATGTATATTAAGTGGGTTAGTGGATTGTGATAACTTAAATAAACATGTTGGCAACTACATGGGTGTTAGTTAAATATGTTAAAGAGAACATGTAGTTTATTAAAGGCTTTGTCCATTCAACATCCTTTTTACTATTCAACACCCTTTTTATATATAATTTCTTTTTTGCACACATTTTCTCTAAAATCCTTGTGGGTGTACGAATAGCCGTTTCCTTATTAAAACAGTTGCCAGACTGAGGGTTGTATTTGTAGTACTTTGATCACAAATAACTGAATAAGAATATTAGATCTTGTAGATGATAAGAAATAAAGTTAACAAGTAAAAAATAGTAAAAAAAAAAAAGTGAATATTTTAAAATTTTAATATAACATGGGTAACTTTTAAGTTCATAGATATTTACACAATTACAACATACTAAAAATAAAATTTGGTTATTTTAACATATCAAAATTTTAATTGTGTGTTTGTTACAACAAACTAAAAATAAAGGTTATTTTAACATATCAAAATTAAAAGATATAAAAATGACTATAAAACATAAGACATTCATTACAACTCCCATGGCTTATAACTACATGTAGAATCGTTAAAATAACACACAAAAACAATCCATATATATTTTTATTATTTTTATAAATCTTAAACCCAAAACAAAAACAATTATTCATTACTGATATATAGACTAGATCAAAGTTTCAAACTGAACAATAAGAGGTCTACTTAGAACCAACGAAACGATGGCATCACGAAAAATTTCATTCCAGACTGACAGTGAAAACCGTTGCTTTCTCCACAAGCAAAGTAATACGGCTTCCATTTGTTGAGAACAAACTCAAACCCATCTCCTCCACCTTGTGACGTGTTAGCAATGCGTTTCGCCCATCTTAAGTCACATCTCAAAAACGTCCATAGATTTGGAAACAAGTACACACTATGTGGATGTATATTTGTATCGCTAGGTGGGTCGAATTTGAACACTACATGATCATAAAATATAGCGTTAAATCACGAATAATAACATGTATATTTTAGCAATTATAAGTATCAATAAAACCATAGAGATACATACCAAGTGTGTCATTGAAAAAGAAAGGAGCATTTGTCCTAGCCCATTCGGTATAATTGAAACCAAAACGCCAATTATCAGATCCACCGATAATAATCCGTCTGGAACCCTGAATCGGTTTTGGGTGTCTAAATGGCTCATTAGTGTAGTTAAAATCGAATTTCCAATTCTGTGGGCCCTTTGGGAAGTTCGGGTTGCTTGTCCCCAATGCGAATAGGGTAACAATTACGGCTATCAAAATTAGCGATTTCTTGCATATCAAAGCCATTTTAATTCGCTTTGAGCTTTCTCAAATGGAAGAAAAGGGCTTGAATACAATGAGAATTAGCTTGGTTGGTGATTTTTGAAGTTTAGAAATATGTGTTTATATAGAGGTTAATCAAGAGAAGACTTAAACTAACAAATGGAAATTAGCCTAATACTTGCTTAGTTGGTTGGTGTATTGTTGAAAACTTGTGGACCTTTTATATTTCTTGTGTTCTTATTTGTTGCAGCAAATACACAATATATCATAGTGGAAGTATATTGACTTATTGAGTATCTCTATATTTGTATTTGAGTAACTAAAAAGTTTTAAGGGTGTTTTTTATATTATGATAAAATTTATAAAAAGTTTCAAGAATTTATCTTGTATATATACTCGAATTTGTTTTTATTGTATTTGTGCTTAAAATATAAGTATATGAAAAATATTGTTCTTGTGTTTTCTAATGCCGTTATAACTATATATATTAGCTTTAGGATACGTGCGTTGTGGCGAAACTGTGCGTTATAATGGGGGCGGTTAACCCAACAGAAATATATGTAAAAACGTTAAACCACACATGCGCGTTGTGGTGTGTTAATTAGCTAAATATAGGCCAAACCATAAAAGATTATCGCAGTAAAAGAATAACCAAGTCGAAATAGTATATTGCGGTGGAGTTGTGGTGGAACTGGATGTTGCGGCAGGCATTAAACCTAAAATAATATAGACGTAAAACGTTGAAGTGTACACTCTTGTTGCATTGTGTTAACTCGTGAAATTTAGAACAAAATGTAAATCATTATCATAGAAAAGAATAACCAAGTCGAAAGAATGAAAAACATTATTCAGTATTCATTGTTAAATAAATTTATAAATATAGGGTTTATTAAAAGTGAATGAAAGTAAACCATAACGGGGTTATGTTGTATGTTTATTAATACTTTTTAAACCTAAAATATATACATGCAATAAAAACTTCTATATTAAGCTTTAATACTAAAAACATAGATGACATCCACCAACTCCTTTACAAAATTGGATAGTGTATTTTTATGTCTTTTGAACATTTTTTGTTAAACAAAGGTATATGAATTCGGGATGGGTAGTGAAACTCGAATTTGATGGAAAAACTTGAAACTCAACGGGTAATTACCTGATAAAAACCCGACGATAAGTTTGGTAGGGGCTATAATAATCAGGTATGGGTTTAGAAATCTCTAAACCCGTATCAAACCCAACTCATTGTCATCCCTAATATGAATATGTCAAATTAGTTAAGCGAGTATGGAGGTGAGGTCAAGGTCAACGGACCACTATCACATAATGCAACATACACTTAATTTGTGAATAATTAATTAATTAATTATAACATGGTCAAAGAAAGTACGTGAATATTTTATTTTCCATTAAGGGCCGTTTTTTCTTGCACTATATTGGAATGATGTGGTAATCTCTAACGTACAAATGATGCAATTAATTAAATTTCACCTAAGCCAAAAATATTGATTCTGGTTTGATTTTGTTGAATGTTATAAGTCATTGTTGAAAAAGTAAGAATAGCGGTTGAAACATTAGCCTTGTCTAACTTATATACTTATTCGTGCCAAAGATATAACATTAGCCCGACTAGGGGTGTGCATGAGTTGGTTTTGAGTCAAACTCATAACCATAACCGATATGACGGTTAATAGATAACCATAACCATAACCGACTCGTTATGACGGCTATGGTTAAATCGGTTTTTTAGGTTATAGTGAGTCAGTTAACCGTAACCAAAAAAATGTAACTGGGCTTAAAAGTTTGGTACCAATTATTACAAAAAAACATAACATCATCTAACAAAGTATATGGTCGTTAATATTAATACCAGATATTCAGAAAAAGAATGATATTATATAATCCAACAATGAAATTCATATTAATTTGATACCAAACGTTGAACCAAAAACATCAAAATGATATAATCTAGCAACATGCTTGGTGGAAGTTAATCTCAAACATATTGTTGGTTAAATAAATGGGTCGGTTCGATTATGACGGTTTTGGACTTATCTTTAACCAAACCGACCCGTATTTGACGTTTTTTAAAAATTCATGAATTTAGGTATAAATAATTTTGTTAATTGTAAAATTATAGACTATTATACATTTGACTAAAAATATTTGAGGTACCTGTTTATTAAATTCTTATAAATTACTTAATATAAAATAAAATTACAAACAATTAGGAATTCGGTTCGGTTTTTACAATAACATAAACCAAACCGTCGATTTTTGTTTGGGTTCGGTTTTTTTCGGTTTGGAATCAGTTTTTTGGTTTTCTTGCACACCCTATGAGTGGCGGAATTTGTTGATGTATGGGAGGTTTGGAATGAAGTATGGAAATGAGGCTTGTATATACAAACTTGTTGCATACTTCTTTGCTTCGGCGCCTCACTCACACACACATTTTAATATTTCTAATTGGGTTTGTGGATGTCTCTTATTGTGAAAGAAAATGGTTGTTTTTATGGAAAGTTTATAATTTGATTTGAAGATTATCTGACAGTTTGTATAGGTTTGTTGTTTTAGATGCTCAGAGGTCAACTACTATTTTAGGAACTCCACATATCATGATTTCCATTTTCAGAGGTCAACTACTATTTTAGGAACTCCACATATCATGATTTCCATTTTCAGGTCGACCTCAAATGAATCGAGGGACATTGGTTAGAAACTAAAAAAAAATTGTGAGAGAAAAGAAAACACTTTTATAGGTAATTAAGGATGTACCTAAAAACGAAAACTGAAAGTCAGCCAAGATCAGCTTAATCAGCGAATCAAGTTTTTTTCTTCTTCATTTTTTACAATAAACACAAAATACAATTGATTATTTTGATAATTGTTGCTACAACAATGATAAGACCAATGATAGTGAATGGACTGGTTAGGCTAACAGGCTTCAAGGGTTCCGGTTAACCTAACGCAGGTCGTGGTGTTCTTCTACGTTTGCAAAGCGTAGAAGGAGGTTCACTAGTTTATTGTTAGTTGTTATGGTTCACCAAGGATCCGGGACCGTGATGTTTGGAATCGGTTTTAGGATGATGTTCTTGGTGAAGCTATGAAGTTATTGGAGTAAGAAAGAAATAAGCAAGAAGCATATTTCTCAAGGAAGAAGAGAAGATAAGGGAGAGTATGTTATCTACCCAGATCTTATTGTGTTTATGTTTGTGGCTAAGTCTTTCTTATATAGGAGAATAGACTTAAGCCTTTCATCCAGTTGTAACTAAACTAGTCCTCCAGTTTACCTAGAGAGTTGACCTTTGTGGGCGGGAAGGTTTGGACCGCTGGTCCATAATTAAAATAATAATACTTTGTCTGAGCATGTCCTTTGGTCAGAGGGGACAAGAATGTGAACAGTGATTTGACATCGTACTGTAGCACATGGGTACTTGTTTACATAAGTTTGGGCGGGAAATGAAGCTTTTAACCTTTTAACCCTTTTAGCGTTAATGTGTTCCAGCCATTTTATTATTTCCTTGGGCTACCCCCGTCATCAGCCCCCCAAGTCAGAGGGATTTGAGAGGTAAGCTCAAGGGCTTCTGACTTTTGCGCACATTTTATTTTATTGCTTAAAGGCTTGTAGGCTTCGAGGCTTTGTTCAGTTTTGATTGTTTTTTGAATTACTGACGTGACAGTTGATGTGATGGTAACTGCCATATTGCGGTTCCCAATAACTGCTTTTTCATTAATAGTTATCAATGAGATAACTATTCATTTTCTTCCAGATTTCTTTTAAAGTTATCATCATAAACACACATTCAAGTTCCTTTCAATCCTCTATCAGGTTAGTTTCGATCCTTCATTTTTCTTCAAAATTATGGTTGCCAAAAAGGATCTTTCGATCAGTTTTTCTCGATTAACCCAAGAAGAGGTTGAATCGTTTTGTATTGAGTGGGGAATAGGGTTAAAGTATAAGCCGATTGCTCCGCCGGTCGATTCTTCAATCGATCGTTATCCGGTGGGTTTTATTGCTCTATATTGTCGTCATTTTGAATTTTCCAATCTCCGACACCCTTTTTCGGTTTTTGTTTTGAATGTTTTGGAATATTACCGTATATCGTTCGGTCAAATCCATCCTTTAGGGCTTGCTAGGGTTTTGCATTTTGAGGTTTTGTGTAGAGCCCTAGGTTATGATCCTTCGTTGTTGAATTTTCGCCGTTTCTTTCGCTTAGCGAAAAACGGTGATTGGTATACATTTGAACATACTAAGGTTGATACGTGTTTGGTCTCCTCGGCGGTTACAACTCTCGGTTCTTGGAAGGACCGTTTTTTCTTTGTTTCTGATTCTATCCTTCCATTTAAACCCGTTTGGAGATAACCCGAGGTTGTTCTAAATGAACCAGAGCCGGCCGAATCTGAGTTAAACGAAGCTTTTTTGAAATCGATTAGAAAATGTCCGTCACGTCTTCGCTGTGTTGTTAGGAATAAGCATATTGTGGGATAAGCCTAATCGGGATCCCGTGCTTTTGAGGGATAATAAGGGTATACATTTGTTTGTCCCGTATTTGCTTTGTTTTGTTGATATGTTTGCTAATGATTTTCCTTTGTGTTTTGTAGTTATGTCTGCCTTAGACTTTTTGAAAAGTGGTGACACCTCGGATGTTGGGTTCACTGATGTTGTGGCTGTTGATGGGGAAGATTCGGTTGTTCGAGGGAAGGAGGGTCTTTTTGAAAGTGGTGATTATGTGGGAGTGCCAGACGTTAGAGGGTTCACCAAAACCGTTGTTCCAAAGTCTTCTACTCGTCGTTCCACACGACGTTTGCTGAAGTCTGTTGGCACCTAATCTTCTCATGAACCAGTTGAGGTTAGTGATGACATTCAGGTTTCTGAAGACCAAGGTCCAACTATGGAGGTTGAGAAGGAGCAGGGGTTGGTGGTTTCCAAGAAGGGAAAATCGGTTGGGAAGAAAGTTGCGATGTCTTTGGTTCAAGGGTTGGATAGGGATGCAGTTTATGTGCCAGAGTGGAGTGTCAAGGTTGGGGATAGCTTCAAAGATCCCAAAGTTTGTGCTGATGTGTTAGCCAATTTCGCTCCTCCAGGGGTTCGTGATACTATTTCCAAGATGGAGGGTGATTCCCTGTTGTCCAGGCTGATCTTGAATTCTTGTAACGTTTCTGCCCTTTTGGCAGAGGGTGTCACTCGCTTTCGAAAGGGGATGGAGGAGTATGAGGAGTTTATGAAGACGAAGGAGAAGATGAAGGCCTCTATGGCAGCCATGAAGAAACAGGTTGAAGGTTTTTCTGAGAAGGAGAAGGTGTATGTGAAGCGGATTGACGAGTTGTCTCGTGGCCATGAGATTGAGATGGCAGGTTTGAAGAAAGCTATGGAAGCTGACAGAGCTAGGTTGGATGCTGACCGGGAAGCCTTTGAGGTGCAAAGGAAAGCCTTCGAGATGGAGAAAGAAGGCTTAAAGGCTTCAGTCACCCAGACCTCTGATGACAACAAATGGCTAATTGAGCATGGGTTTCAACAGGTTGTGGCTTATTTGCTTTATTTTAGCGAATTCAACTCGGTGTTGGGCGGTGTGTATACGAAGCTGTTGGCCCATGGTAAGCATTTGGGTTTCGTTGCTGGCTGCAGCTATCACGAGTCTGGCTAACCTATGGAGAAGTCACCTATAACACCCCGTAACCGCAGCGGAAACGTAAACGGGATGCAACAGACACATCTGATATCAACAGCATTGCTTATAAAGAAAACACCACTACATTAATTTACATCATATTACATTGTTCCGAGTTTAGTTCCCGTCTAGGCGATAGCACATAAGTTTTACCAACATTACATTATCATATTTAATACAAAACGATCACTAAACTTCCACAAATAGCAGCATCATCAAGCATGTAGCACTTACTCCAGTTTGGGAGTACCTAGAAAGCATGTAAAGAAAACGGGTCAACTACGAATAGTTGGTGAGTTTCACTAATTTAAATAAACAGTGATAAATCATTATGATAATCATATATTAGAGACATCTGGGGACACTGTTAACCCAGTACTGTACCCATTCCGGGGGCAATGTTAACCCAGAAACACTTCTAGATGCATCTGGGGACACTGTTAACCCAGTACTGTACCCATTCCGGGGGCAATGTGTAACACCCCAACCAAAGGCGGATTATACATCGGGGCGCCACATATTGTTTCATTACTCGTGACACTATTGGGTGTCAATATTTAATAAATACATTCATTCGCGCACGCGCAAAGTAAACACAAGATAACATAAATCAATATATTATAAGGCAAAATGTTAGAACAAATAACTTGTCTTGATACATTTTAATCTAGGTCCAAAATAAAGAAAACTTCCTATGTGTCCACAAGCTCCAAAACAGCTACTGCAAACCTGAACATGTGTTAAAATAAACGTCAAACACTTGCGTGTTGGTGAGAAATCAAGTTTAATACAATACATAGATAACAATAAATCTGCGCGCAACACGTGTATGTCTGGTGTTTAACAAGGGTGCAATCAGATTGTGATCAAGCCTAGATAGATCATAGCTCATAGTTCATAGTTCAATCCGTGCTCCCAATTGAGCACAAAAACGAGAAAACATCTGTGCAAGTGTAAACAAAGAAAACCGTAAACGATAGGTCTCCCGTGTTCATCTAATGGATCCATGAAAACTGCGGAATAGGCCGAACAAAGCGGTTAATGATACACACATACAAATAAACAGCCAAGTAAACGTCCTCAACACATGGGATACTGCGCGACTAAAGCTCATAAACAAGTTTAAGACTCTAAGTTTGTATGAACACATGAACATCCCAAAACATTAAAAGCAAAAAGGGATTAGGTACGAGATTACTCACTTGATAAACGATGCGGTGTAAGATAAAGCAAGAACCAACTTTAAACAAGCACAAGTTAACCTATAATTAAAGATTATTGTTTTAACGATCTGTTTTAAGTCTTGATTATAAGTTAGCATAATTAAAAAGTAAATTATTATATATAATATATATATATTACCGGAAGAGCAGGACATAACAGGGAGGAAGACGGAGGCAGAGAGGGAGGCGGCAGAGAGAGCAAGGAGAACAGGAGAGATTAAGTGTTTTGTGTGTGTAGTGTTAGGAAAAATAATACTATTATTTATAGAGAAACCCTAGGGAACACAATCCCTAGAAAAGGGGGAAATATCTCAAAAAGTAAAAGATTCCAAAAGCAAAAGATATCAAAAGATATGGCAGCAGGGAAAAAGAGAAAAAGCTGACAGGGAACAGTAAAAAGGCATGGGCAGGTCAGTTAAAGGTACTGGTCAAGCATGGCAAAAGCAGATCTCAAAAGATAATGTCAGTCACTTTTTCTGCCAACCAATGGGGTTGGTGCGCATGCTGCGCCGAAAGTAACTTTTCAGACATAAAGCAGATTAGGTCAACAGCACAAAAGATAAGACAACACAAAAGCAAACGGCTAGATTAAACAGAAGAAAACTCAAAGGGTTTAGCGCGAGAAGGCTCGAGCGCGAAGGCAGACACAGAAGGTCAAGAGAGCGCGAGCGCGAAGGCAGACGGAACCAACCTTAACGCGTCGCGGAAAGAACTACATTTCTAAGCGCGCCGCGGGAAGAATCACATTTCTTAGCGCGCCGCGGGAGGAACTAAAATTCCTAGCGCGCCGCGGGAAGAACTATAATTCTTCGCGCGTTGAGGGATGAACTACGATTCTTAGCGCGCTGCGAGAAGAACTACAAATCCTTAGCGCGTTGCGGGAAGAACTACCGTTCTTAGCGCGCTGCGAGAAGAATTACAATTCTTAGCGCGCTGCGAGAAGAGTTCGTCTCGCGTATCGCTGTAACAGGTGGTCTTCACGCAGGCTTCCTTGTAAGGAGTCTGGCGCGTGGAGCTGCGCAGACAACCTTAGGCGGGAAGGAACAAAGGACAAGCAAAGAGTTAGAGGGAAACAAGGCGTAAGGGCGGGACGGCGACAAGAGGGGAAAAGAAGGCGGAAAGAGAGAAGAGGGACGGGACGGCGGAAAGAAAGAGAGAGAAAGAGGCGGGAAGGAAAATATATTATTATTATTAAAAATAAAGTATAAGTATAAATAAATATTAAATCATAAAAGAAAGAGATCGGGTCAGAGAAACGGGTACCTGGGTCGGGTCGGATCGGGGCAGATGTCACAGTCTCCCCTACTTTAAGAAATTTCGTCCCGAAATTTATCTCGAAGTAGGTTGCGCAGAGAACAGGTGCGGGTACTTGATCTTCATTTGATATTCCCTTTCCCATGTAAACTCGGCTCCGCGCTTGGACTCCCAGCGAACTTTCACGATAGGGATACGACTGCGCTTGGTTTGCTTAACCTCGCGATCCATAATCTCAACAGGCTTCTCAACGAAATGCATAGATTCATCAACTTGAACTTCATCAAGTGGAATGTGAAGGTTCTCGTCAGCTAAACACTTCTTGAGATTGGATACATGGAACGTTGGATGCACATTACTGAGCGCGGGCGGCAGGTCTAGTCTGTAGGCAACTTTTCCTACGCGCGCGAGAATCTTAAATGGTCCAACATATCGAGGAGCAAGCTTTCCTTTCTTCCCAAAGCGGACAACACCCTTCCAGGGCGACACTTTGAGGAGAACAAGATCACCAACTTGAAATTCGAGAGGCTTCCGCCTACGATCTGCGTAACTCTTCTGTCGGCTTCTGGCAGTCAGCAGATGATCACGGATCTTGGCGATTTTATCGGTTTTCTCTTGAACAAGTTCGGGTCCTGTGATTTGAGCTTCTCCCACTTCGCTCCAACAAATCGGGGAGCGGCACTTACGACCGTAAAGTGCTTCAAATGGGGCCATACCAATACTGGAATGATAGCTGTTATTATAAGAGAACTCAATCAAAGGCAGGTGTGAATCCCAATTACCTCCAAAATCAAGAACACAAGATCGGAGCATATCCTCAAGAGTTTGAATAGTTCGCTCAGACTGACCGTCAGTCTGAGGATGATATGCCGTACTCATGTCCAAGCGAGTTCCTAGCGCAGATTGGAGAGATTTCCAAAAGCGAGATATAAAACGGCCATCGCGATCGGATATGATGCTCAAAGGAGTACCATGGCGGCAGACAATTTCCTTGACATAAAGCTGCGCGAGATGCTCAACACGGTAGTTTTCACGAATGGGCAGAAAGTGAGCAGACTTAGTCAAACGATCCACTATTACCCAAATGCTATCATGTTTGCTTGCTGTCAAAGGTAACTTGGTAATAAAGTCCATCGCTACACATTCCCATTTCCACGTAGGAATTTCTGGTTGTTCGAGCAAACCAGATGGGCGTTGGTGTTCAGCTTTCACTTTAGAACAAGTCAGACATCTAGCTACGAACACAGCAATATCCTTTTTCATACCGGGCCACCAATAAGTAATGCGCAAATCCTTGTACATCTTATCAGCGCCAGGATGAATAGAATACCGAGATTTGTGCGCTTCACTCAGGATATCAGCGCGAAGATTCTCATCAAAGGGAATCCAGATGCGATTAAGATAGCAGAGAATTCCACTCAGATTAGGGACAAAATGCGCTTCCGCGCCACACGCTAACTCGGCGCGAAGGTTACCATTACTGATGGATGCGCGCTGCGCGTCACGAATACGCGATTCAAGGTTGCTTTGAATCGGCGCAAAGTGAAGATGCGTGCGCGGCAAGATACAGTTAAGCTGGCAGGGTTTTCGGCTGAGCGCATCGGCTACCACATTAGCCTTACCAGGATGATACCGGATCTCACAATCGTAATCGCTGATGAGTTCGTTCCATCGGCGTTGCCTCATGTTAAGTTCCTTCTGATCAAAGATATGCTGAAGGCTTTTATGGTCAGTGTAGAGGATACACTTAGTACCATAAAGGTAGTGTCTCCAGATTTTCAAGGCAAAAACAACTGCACCAAGTTCGAGGTCGTGAGTTGTATAATTCTTTTCATGAACCTTAAGTTGCCTTGATGCGTAAGCGATAACCTTGCCTCGTTGCATAAGAACACAACCGAGACCTTGGTTGGAGGCATCGCAGTACACGACAAAATCATCATTACCCTCAGGTAGCGCAAGAACAGGAGCTTCACACAACAAACGCTTGAGCGTTAGAAAGGCTTCTTCTTGCTTCGAGCCCCAAATATATGGTTTACCTTTGTGCGTTAGAGCTGTTAAAGGCAAAGCGATCTTTGAGAAGTTCGAAATAAATCGCCGGTAGTAACCAGCTAAGCCCAGAAAGGAACGGATCTCAGAAGGAGTGGTCGGCGTAATCCAGTTCTTGATTGCTTCAATCTTGGATGGGTCGACATGAATACCCACCTTGTTTACAACATGGCCAAGAAACTGTACTTCATCAGACCAGAATTCACACTTGGAAAGCTTAGCATAGAGTTGCTCAGCTCTAAGCTTCTGCAACACCAACCGAAGATGTTGCTCATGCTCGGCCTTGGTCTTAGAATACACCAGAACATCATCGATAAACACGATCACGAATTTATCCAAGAAAGGCCTACACACCCGATTCATTAGATCCATGAAAACGGCGGGTGCGTTGGTTAAACCGAAGGACATGACCAAGAATTCAAAATGGCCATAACGAGTTCGAAAAGCAGTCTTCGGAACATCTTCATCGCGGATGCGCAACTGGTGATAGCCAGAGCGGAGATCAATCTTGGAGAAACAAGAGGCACCTTGGAGTTGATCAAAGAGGTCGTCAATACGCGGTAAGGGATACCGGTTTTTAATGGTGAGTTTGTTCAACTCGCGGTAATCGATACACATGCGAAACGATCCATCTTTCTTTTTAACGAACAACACCGGAGCACCCCAGGGCGAAGAGCTAGGGCGGATGAATCCTTTAGCAGTCAACTCTTGAAGTTGGCTTGCCAATTCTTGCATCTCAGCGGGCGCAAGACGGTAAGGAGATTTAGCTACGGGGGAAGCACCAGGGACAAGATCAATAAGGAACTCGACTTCACGAGCGGGAGGGATACCAGGAAGATCATCAGGAAAAACTTCAGGGAAATCACGCACAACGGGGATATCGCGAAGCTTCTTTTCTTCAGCAGGTTTGACCACATGGGCTAAAAATGCAATACGCTTCTTCCGCATGAGTCTTTGGGCTTCGGCGCAAGACATAAGCTTAAGACCACTGGAGGGTTTTTCGCCGTAGATGTGAAGATCACCATTTTCTCGAGGAATGCGAATCAACTTCTTGGCGCAAATAACTTCGGCGCGATTATGCGAAAGCCAATCCATACCAATGATAACATCAAAACTTCCAAGAGGCATGGGGATGAGGTCGATTAGAAAATCGTTTTCGTTAAGGTTAAGCGTGCAATCTTTAATCACCGAGTTAATTAAAACAGTTTCGCCATTAGCCAATTCAACTGAAAAATCTTCTTTTAAGTCGCTGCGCGGTCGCGCAAGCTTCTGCTCGAAGGCGCGAGAGATAAAACTTCGATCGGCGCCAGTATCAAAAAGTACAGAAGCATAAAATCCGTTAAGCAAAAATGTACCATTAACTACGTCATTATTCGCTTGCGCTTGGTGCGCGGTTATGTTAAAAGCTCGTCCACGCGTCACTTGGATCGAAATCTGGTTCACCGGATTCGCTTGTGTAATCTGAACTTGTAGTCTTGGGCACGCGTTCCGGAAATGACTGGGATCACCGCAGTTAAAGCACGATCTGGGTCGTGGGTTTTGGTAGGTTGGTTGTGGATTCTGCGGGTAGACTGGTGGTGTTGGCGCAATTGGGTTGGCGAGAGGGACTCTACAGTATTCAGCAGAGTGACCAACGCGGCCACATCGGTTACATTGTCGACACGGGGTTTGGGTTGGGTGGTGAAGTCTACAGGTTGGGCAAAAGGGTTGATTTCCTGTGTAAGGTTTCTTAGTTGGCGGGGCAGGGAGTGCTGGATTGGTTAAGGCATAGTTGTGGGCTACAGGAGGTGTTGGGTAGGCTGACAGTGGGTTAGGCGCGTAAACTGGAGGTTGGTAGATGGGTTGCTGGACAATGGGCGGGTTGGTAAGCGCATAGGCTTTGCGCCTGCGCTTGAGGTTGTTAAGGTTTGAGGGTTCTGGTTTGGTTTCTGTTGGTTCAGGGGCAGTTTTGGTGGGTTTGGTCTTCTCAGCTCCCCGCAGGAACAGGGTTCCTGCTCTGACATGGTTGTCGCTGAGCACAGCGGCCAATTCGATGGCGTCAGAGAGGGTAACTGGGTTTCTGGCCCATACAGAATCTTGAATTTCCATGGGGAGACCCCCAAGGAATTTCTCGATTGCTCGACGTGAAGGGGTAACAAGGTGAGGGACCAGTAAGCTTAGCTCGTGGAAGCGCGTCGCGTACTCGCGCGCTTCTCCACTGTATTGCTTCAGGTTCCAAAATTCTTCCTCCAGGCGCTTTACTTCGTTGGGAGGGCAGAATTCTCGCGTCAAGAGATCCTTAAATTCCTCCCAGAGTATGCTGGAAGCAGCTTCTGCGCCACGCGCATGAGCTACTCCATTCCACCATGTAAGCGCTCTAGATTCCAGGACACTGGAAGCATATAGGGTTCGTCTGTCTGAGGGGCATTGGGTGTGGAGGAAAGTGTTTTCTATTTTCTCAAGCCACTGGAGCATCACGGTGGCTCCTTCAAGACCTGTGAACTTTGGAGGGTTACCCGCGTTAAAGGACTTAATGTTGTAACCAGAGGTGTTGGTATTGTTTTGGCTCAAAGCTTGGGCTATCGCGGTGGCCATTTCCTGGGAACGTTGCTGCGAGCGTCTGCGCGAGGCTTCTCTTCTCTGAAATCGGCGAGATAGCGGAGGCATTCTATAAAAGTTTAAATTTTAGTTAATATCTTGGTTTTAGCGCAAAGTATAACCTCGAAAAGCTTGGTTTCACGGAGTCAGTTACTGTCAAAAGTTAAAGTAAAATAAATGACCCTAAATGCAGACTTAATAAAGGTAACGAATTCGAATCAAGAATCGACAATTCATGTATCACCATGACTTTCCGAATTCCCAATTTAAAATATACGAGCAAACGAGTATTGGGGATTGACGATTCATGTATCACCATGACTTTTCAATCTTCAATACAAAACATACAAGAAAATGAGTATTGGAGGTTGACAATTCATGTATCACCATGACTTTTCAATCTTCAATACTAAACATACAAGAAAATGAGTATTGGAGGTTGACAATTCATGTATCACCATGACTTTTCAAGTCTCCAACCTCAGAACATAATCGTAGATGGAAATTGAAAATCAACTATTCATGTATCACCATGACTTTTCGGATTTTCAAACCCCAACAAACGAATATGCAAGAAAAATCAATAAAAATCGAAATTCAGCAAAAGTCGAAATATCGCGAAATAAATCATAAAATCATATACTGCGCAAGCGCGAGCATATTCATAAATAACGAGTAATTAACAATAAGCGCGCAAACATGAGATTTCTCTCATGCGCGAGAAGGGACTCTTAGGTATTCTAGGCCGTTACGTCTAACCACCTATCCTAAAGTCAACGAGCTCTGATACCAATCTGTAACACCCCAACCAAAGGCGGATTATACATCGGGGCGCCACATATTGTTTCATTACTCGTGACACTATTGGGTGTCAATATTTAATAAATACATTCATTCGCGCACGCGCAAAGTAAACACAAGATAACATAAATCAATATATTATAAGGCAAAATGTTAGAACAAATAACTTGTCTTGATACATTTTAATCTAGGTCCAAAATAAAGAAAACTTCCTATGTGTCCACAAGCTCCAAAACAGCTACTGCAAACCTGAACATGTGTTAAAATAAACGTCAAACACTTGCGTGTTGGTGAGAAATCAAGTTTAATACAATACATAGATAACAATAAATCTGCGCGCAACACGTGTATGTCTGGTGTTTAACAAGGGTGCAATCAGATTGTGATCAAGCCTAGATAGATCATAGCTCATAGTTCATAGTTCAATCCGTGCTCCCAATTGAGCACAAAAACGAGAAAACATCTGTGCAAGTGTAAACAAAGAAAACCGTAAACGATAGGTCTCCCGTGTTCATCTAATGGATCCATGAAAACTGCGGAATAGGCCGAACAAAGCGGTTAATGATAACACATACAAATAAACAGCCAAGTAAACGTCCTCAACACATGGGATACTGCGCGACTAAAGCTCATAAACAAGTTTAAGACTCTAAGTTTGTATGAACACATGAACATCCCAAAACATTAAAAGCAAAAAGGGATTAGGTACGAGATTACTCACTTGATAAACGATGCGGTGTAAGATAAAGCAAGAACCAACTTTAAACAAGCACAAGTTAACCTATAATTAAAGATTATTGTTTTAACGATCTGTTTTAAGTCTTGATTGTAAGTTAGCATAATTAATAAGTAAATTATTATATATAATATATATATATTACCGGAAGAGCAGGACAGAACAGGGAGGAAGACGGAGGCAGAGAGAGCAAGGAGAACATGAGAGATTAAGTGTTTTGTGTGTGTAGTGTTAGGAAAAATAATACTATTATTTATAGAGAAACCCTAGGGAACACAATCCCTAGAAAAAGGGGAAAAGATCTCAAAAAGTAAAAGATTCCAAAAGCAAAAGATATCAAAAGATATGGCAGCAGGGAAAAAGAGAAAAAGCTGACAGGGAACAGTAAAAAGGCATGGGCAGGTCAGTTAAAGGTACTGGTCAAGCATGGCAAAAGCAGATCTCAAAAGATAATGTCAGTCACTTTTTCTGCCAACCAATGGGGTTGGTGCGCATGCTGCGCCGAAAGTAACTTTTCAGACATAAAGCAGATTAGGTCAACAGCACAAAAGATAAGACAACACAAAAGCAAACGGCTAGATTAAACAGAAGAAAACTCAAAGGGTTTAGCGCGAGAAGGCTCGAGCGCGAAGGCAGACACAGAAGGTCAAGAGAGCGCGAGCGCGAAGGCAGACGGAACCAACCTTAACGCGTCGCGGAAAGAACTACATTTCTAAGCGCGCCGCGGGAAGAATCACATTTCTTAGCGCGCCGCGGGAGGAACTAAAATTCCTAGCGCGCCGCGGGAAGAACTATAATTCTTCGCGCGTCGAGGGATGAACTACGATTCTTAGCGCGCTGCGAGAAGAACTACAAATCCTTAGCGCGTTGCGGGAAGAACTACCGTTCTTAGCGCGCTGCGAGAAGAATTACAATTCTTAGCGCGCTGCGAGAAGAGTTCGTCTCGCGTATCGCTGTAACAGGTGGTCTTCACGCAGGCTTCCTTGTAAGGAGTCTGGCGCGTGGAGCTGCGCAGACAACCTTAGGCGGGAAGGAACAAAGGACAAGCAAAGAGTTAGAGGGAAACAAGGCGTAAGGGCGGGACGGCGACAAGAGGGGAAAAGAAGGCGGAAAGAGAGAAGAGGGACGGGACGGCGGAAAGAAAGAGAGAGAAAGAGGCGGGAAGGAAAATATATTATTATTATTAAAAATAAAGTATAAGTATAAATAAATATTAAATCATAAAAGAAAGAGATCGGGTCAGAGAAACGGGTACCTGGGTCGGGTCGGATCGGGGCAGATGTCACACAATGTTAACCCAGAAACACTTCCAGGGACATCTGGGGACACTGTTAACCCAGCAATGTACCCATTCTATACGATTCTCGTACAATCAAATATTTATAAATACACGCAAATCCATGCGTTCAGTATGTACTTAAACATTTTATTAGCAACATGCTTCCCCTGGGAAAATATTTGAAAACAATTCAGAAAAAGGGGCTCGTGAAACTCACCTTATCGTAGGCAAATTAGTAATACAACACTCCAGCTACTAGTCCAAATCTGTAATACGATCCCTAAGTTCGTTACTATACAATCACTATTAACATAACTTTAACCGTGTTAACCGGTACATCTGGGGACACAGTTAACCCAGTACTGTACCCGTTCTGGAGGCAATGTTAACCCAGAAACACTTCACCGGACTCAGATTGTGATATCGTTTAGAGTTCACTAGTCAGATTTACTATTAGTCATTTTTCTCGTTTTGCGTGCCTAGCACGGTTATCCATTTTTATGTTTCAAAAATGAGTTTGGTCACACACGACCCGAAAATAGTTGTTAATTGATAATTTAACTAATTTGTGAAATTAGGGCTCGGTTTAGATGTCCCGATTGGCCGCGGGACCCGTTTCCGTCATTATCATACCGGAAACTGTTAAATAGGTTAAAAACACTCAAATCATCCAACTTATTTTCGAATGATTCATTTTTACTTGTTTAACTCAATTATATGAAAATAGTTCATTTTTAGGGTTTTTATACACCAGTCAGCTCGCTTATGCGAACTTTACCGATTTACGCGTTTTAAGCTTTAAAAGTTTGTTTTAGCACAAATAATTATCCTTTTAGTCTCGGATCTTGAAATTTTGCACAAATCACTTTTTGACAGTGGGGAATTTTATAAAAATATTTCCAGAATTAATTTTTATATTTAACATTTATTTATCTATTTTTAAACACCATTTAAACACTAAATATGCCGTAAATACCAAACAATCTTAGAAAAATCCCAAATTTTTCCTGGATGACCCCTGCCATCTCCATAGTCCCCTGTAATTTTTCCAGAACCAAAATCCCTTTTTAAATGCCATTTTCACTAAAACCGAGCTAGAAAACCCTAGAACTCGTTTAACCGAAAAGCCTACTTAGACTTCTCCAAATGACCTCAAATTTTGTGTGTGACTTATGCATGTTATAAAAAGCTTATCTGAAATTTTCCAGAATTTTTCATGATATTTAACTATTTGTCACCATTTTTGGCCAAAACCGAGCATTAAATTCACCAAATATTCATCCTTTATCCAAAAATTACCAAAAATTCACAGAACTCATATTTTCATGTATAGATCATCCCTATAAAATTTCATGACCTAACTCAACACGAAACACAATCTGTCCAAATCACAACCCTTATACAAAAACCGAACTACCTTGAGTTTCTAGCTTCAAACCGCAAGAATCTCGCTTTCTAGCCCTTGCTAGCAACTAGATACAACACCTACAAGCACAATAACACCACACCAAGCAAGTTACACCCACAATCAAGCCATTTCTTTCATGGTTTCGGTTATGATATAAAAACAACGACTTAACCGTAAAAATTCGTTTTTGGTTCGTTTAACTCCTTTCTTGGACCAAGATCCCTTGTATAACCCGTATACATCACTTGATCATGCAAGAATCGGTTCCATCTCGGGTTTTCACCCTTTTTTCACTTGGAAACCTCATTTCCTTGCAAGAACACTCAAGAAACGAACTTAAACACGTACATAACAAGATTTTACCTCGGTTTTTCTTGTTAAAAAGCTCGGTTTTTGGTTCTTGATCTTGAGAGAATATGAATATTGTTGAAGTGTGTTGTGAAAAAAGAAAATGAATGTTGTTTGGGTGAGGGGGGGTCCGATCGGACCTAATGGATGGGTGGGGGGGACCCACAACTTCATTTGTGGCCACATGTTCAGATTCTCGTAATCTGGATAATGTTTTGGATAATCTGGTTCAGTTCGTTTTTCGGTTAAACGTTTAATTCGGCTTAAAACGAGGCTAAAACGGTCGTTTTTCGGCTTAAAAATGAAATTTATATAAAACCGATTTAAAACTTAAACCATGACATTTATTAACTTAAAACATCATAGTATTAATAATTGTGCATCTTTTTCGGCTTGATCGATCGTCTCTTGCTCGGTTTGGTATTAAAGGTTTCGTTTAACGTACCGACGTACCATTAAATCGAAATCCTTTTCCTGTGCTTTAATTTACTTATCCCGAAGCTTTAATACTTCGCAAACATCACTAAATAATATATATTTCGTCTATAATGCAATCCCCGATCGTTCGGGCTTCAATAACCGTTAATCGTTTAATTGTATTTCCAATACGATTAACTGTAAAATCGAGTATAATTCGTACTATGAATCATACATACTTGTATAAATGCATCATAATTCACATATTCATTATTAAATAACACATAAATAGTATATACCGGTTAGGGTATACCTGATTTTGCCGGAATCGTTACATCACCCCTGTTCAACCGTGAAGCTTACAAGCTTTTTATGGACTCAGTTCGTGCCATGGAGAGGCTCACTTACCCTTATGTGGGTGAAGTATCAACATGCTTTGGTAAGCCTCTTTATGTGTGTAGGGTTTGAAACTAGCCGACCTTGATGAGAAAGTTGCTAAAGAGGTGCTCGAGTCCTTGTCGAAGAAACGCTCCCGTTCTGGTGACAGTGAAGAAACTTTATCCGGGGGCAGCGAGGGGTCTCATGTTGCAAGCCTCGAAGGCTCGGCTGTTGCTGATGTTGGCCCACAAGTCAAGAAGTCCAAGAAGGATAAGGGTGGTAAGGCTAGTACCTCAAAGCATGTTTCTGATGTTTAAACACTTGATTCGTAGCTTTCTTAGCACTTTAAAACAATGTTATGTGACCTTAAACAATGTAGGTTTGGCATGGAACTCTTAAAGTTTCTGCCTTGTGGTTGTGTTTGGCCTTTTTGGCCCTTCGAACATTTTCTTGGGAATACTTGTGATTTCCTTGTTTAGCCTTAATTGGCTTATTATGTATGAATGCTGTTAGCTATGGCCTTGGAATGGCCTTGTTTATGAACTATGATGTTCTTTGTATTTGTGTGTTGGCTGCTTGTCTTGTTAGTTTGATGTGATTTTAGCTAACTTTCCTTAAGAAGTTTTAGTGTTGCAGTCACTTTAGCTTCAAAGCTTCATTAGGTAAAAAGCACATGTTGGTTATCCTTTATATCACTACTTAGTGTATGTTTTTTGTTTTCGTAAGCTTTTTGAAGCTTAAGGAACGAATTGGTGTAGGCTGTTCATACCTGTCTATGAGACAAGTTTTAAAAAATTCTCTAAGTCTCATGGAGTTGGATTGATATAGGAACTCACCCCTTATATAGGTCCATTTAACCCTTGAACCTATTGAGCGATGTGGCATGGGAGCTCATCCCCTTACATGGCCCTTGCCATGGAGTTTCTTGCTAGGTTCTCAACCTGATTATAGGATAGTAAAGACAAGTTATGACAAAAAATTTATCATTCATTCAAGAAGTTGTTGTTTCACAAAAAAGAAAATTATACATCTCTTGAAATACATATTTAGATCTTGACTAGGCATGAAACCTTTTTAGGGTTTTGCCGTTCTAGTGTCTTGGAAGCCTTTTGCCTTCTGCGTCGGCCAGCTTGTAGGATCCACCCTTGTGAGCCTCAAGGATCGTGTATGGTTCTTCCCACTTTGGGCCAAGTTTTCCTTGATTTTCTTTCTTGTTGGCGTCATTGTTTCGGAGTACAAGGTCTCCAGGCTTGAAACGTTCATGTTTCACTCTTGCATTGTAATAAGCTTCCATTTTTTGCTTGTATTTATCCTCTTGAATTGCGGCTTGATCACGAATTTCTTCAAGGAGTTGCAAATTCAACATGGTCTCATTGTTGTTTGATTCGAGGTCCATGTTGAGTGTTTTTTGAGTCACAACTCCGACTTCGGCTGGGATTACAACTTCCGATCCGAACACTAGGCTGTAAGGCGTTCGTTTGTGGCTTGTCTTCTCGGTTGTTCTTATTGCCCATAGAACGTTTGGGAGTTCTTCAAGCCAATTGTTGTTGTGCCTTCCCAACCTTGTTTTGATTCCTTCAACGATGGTTCTATTTGTTCTTTCAACTTGGGCGTTGGATTGTGGGTAGGCGACTGAGCTGAACACTTGAGTGATTCTGAATTCTTTGCACCATGTGCTAAAAGGCTTCTCAGCAAATTGCTTCCCATTATCCGTGACCAACACTCCTGGTAACCCATAGCGACAAATGATGCTTTCCCACACAAAGTCAATGACTTGTTTGCCCGTTATTTTTGCAAGTGGTTTGACTTCAGGCCACTTGGTAAAGTAGTCCACGGCTACTAACAAAAATTTTACCCCACCCTTGGCTGGTGGGAATGGACCAACAATGTCCATTCCCCACTTGTGAAAGGGCCAAGCCGAGGAGATAGGGACTAGATCGTGTTTAGGGCTTTTGGGAACCGGTGCATGAATTTGACAAGCTTCACATTTCTTGAGTTGTTCTGTTGCATCTCGGTGCATTGTGGGCCAGAAGTATCCGAGGTTCATCAATTTTGCAACCACCGTTCTTGGCACAAAATGAGCTCCACATTCCCCTCGTGAACCTCTTTGATCAGATATTGACTTTGTTCGGGGCCCACACATCTCAGTAGTGGTGCAAGGTAGGCCTTTTTATAAAGGATTTCTCCTTGCAACACATACTGTCTGGATTTGATTCGAACCCTTTCAGCCTCTGTCTGGTCCAAAGGTAACTCACCATTTTTGAGGAACTTTTCTATGGGAGTCATCCAATTGGGACCTTCTTCAGTGATTACGTCTTGAACCTCCAATTCTTGAATTGAAGGATTTTTCAACACTTCCACCAATACTTTCTTGGTGAGGTGTGCAAATGTGAGAGATGCTAGTTTGCTCAGGGCATCGGCTCTCTTGTTTTGTGATCTTGGGACTTGTTTAATGGTGCATTCTTGAAACGTGGTCATCAACCCTTTTGCCTTTTCACGGTACTTCTTCATGTTGGGCTCTTTGGCTATATAGCTGTCATTGACTTGACTTGAAACAAGCAACGAGTCTGTGAAGACTTGTAGCTTTTGGATCTTCATCTCGTTGGCAATCTTCAAACCAGCGATCAATGCTTCGCATTCAGCTTCCTTGTTGGTGGTCTGAAATTCAAGTCGAAGAGCATATGTGAATTCTAACCCTTCAGGTTTGATTAAAACGAGCCCAGCTCCTGACCCTTCGATGCTGGAAGCTCCATCGGTAAAAAGCTTCTAGGCTTCAGGGTCAGAAGGTTCAGTGGCAGTTGTGTGTATTTCAGGAATGACTTGTTTTGGGATTTCTACAATGAAGTCCGCAAAGACTTGGGCTTTGATAGATTTTCTTGGGACATAGGTGATGTTATGTTCACCTAGTTCCACAGCCCATTTGGCCAATCGGCCTGAATTTTCTGGCTTTTCAAGCACACTCTTGATGGGTTGTCACGTTCGATGATTAGAACCGCGCTTAATGCTTCTTCAGCAACTGAGAGATAGACAGAGATCAATTCTCCCGTTTCAGGGGCTGCAATAGCTGGAAGTGAAGCCAAGTGTTTCTTCATTTGGTTGAAGGCTTCTTCTGCTTCTTCTGTCCACCTGAAATCTTTCTTGTTGGAGCAACCCTTTAGTGTTTTGAAAAAGGGTAAGGATTTCTCAGCAAGCTTGGAGGTAAAACGCTTCAAGGCTGCAAGCCTTCCATTAAGACTCTCAACTTCTTTTTTGCTTTGTGGGGATTTGGTTTCGAGAATTGCCCTGACTTTGTCGGGATTAGCTTTTATGCTTTGTTTCCCCACAATGTGCCCCAAAAACTTGCCTTCTTCGAACCCGAATGAGCATTTTCCAGGGTTAAGCTTCATCTTGATCTTTCTTAAGTTTTGGAAGGTTTCTTGTATGTCTTCATGCATTTGATGCTCGGTTTTGCTGTTGACTACCAGATCATCAACATAAGCTTCCAGGTTTCTGCTGATTTGGCTAGCAAATGCTTTGTCGATCAAACGTTGATAGGTTGCACCGGCATTTCGTAAGCCAAAGGGCATCTTTTGGTAACAGAAAATACCCTTGTCCGTGTGGAAAGCGGTTTTTTCTTCATCTTCCACTTTCATGAGAATTTGATGGTAACCCTTGTAAGCGTCAAGAAAGCACTTCAAGGGATGGCCGGTTATAGAGTCAACCTTGAGGTCCATCTCGGGTAAGGGATAGCAATCCTTTGGACATGCTTTGTTTAAGTCTTTGAAGTCGATGCACATCCTCCAAGACTTGTCAGGCTTTCGAACCATGACTGGATTAGCCACCCAAGATTGATACTTGACCTCACGTAGGATCCCAGCTTGTACAAGCTTTTCAACCTCTTGACATGCGGCCAAACTTCTTTCAAGAGCTAGGCTCCGTTTCTTTTGGACAACAGGCTTAACATCAGGAGGTATTTTGAGTTCATGCTCTGCAATGCTTCGAGGGATGCCTGTCATGTCTTCCAGGCACCAAACAAAGACATCGTTGTAGTTTATCAACAGCTTTTCAAGTGGTGAAAGTGTTTCTTTGAAGAGGCTTGTGTTTTCCCGTACCTTTTGTTCGGGGTAAATGGGGTTCATGATTAAGCCTTGTTCTTCGTCTTTGCTTTTTGAGCTTTCCCCTTCAACCGTGTAAACCTCTTGGGTAGGTTGAAGGGTTGCAATTCCCATGTCGGTGAGAAACTTTACAGCACCTTGACCAACCGAGACAGCCATGTTGAATACACATTGTCCAGGCCTTCCTATGATTACATCATAGCTGGAAGGTGTATCGATAACCACAAAAGTGAGTGGTTTGGTTTTCTTCATCTTGCCTTTACTAAAACAGACATCAAGGGTTAGTTGGCCTAAAGGTTTCAAGGGTACATCGGCGATACCTTTTATAAATGACTCGGAGGTTTGAAGCCTTGAACGCTCTTCCTTGCTCAGCCGGTTGAAGAATCTTTTATACATGATCTCTGTGGCCGCCCCTGTGTCAATGTAGGCTTTGTTTGTTTGGAGTGTTCCCACGTTCGGTTCCACCGTTAGAGGTTTTGAGAGTAAGTTATCTTGAGGCGGTGGGAAGCAGATGCATTGAAGCTCTCAAGCCTCCAAGCGTTGTCGTTTGTAGGGAACCACCTTGGTCTATATTCACCATATTCACTTCTTTGTTTTTTCTTTCAGCCATCTTGTCTTTGACCCCTTTCACCAAATGAGCCAATTCTCCAGACTTGACAGCTTCCTCAATTCTTCTCTTGAGTTGAAAGCAATCGTTTGTGTGGTGACCCTTTTCTTCGTGAAACTCACAGAACTGGGTGGAGTTTTCGTTCTTCTTGCTTTTGGGCAAGGGTCGAGGAGGTCGGAAGTTGTATTTTACTTCTTCGGTGGCGAGGATCTCCTGAGGGGTTTTGGTTAAGACTGTGAAGTTCACAGTCTTTTCTCTGCTTGGAGGGTTCCGACCTTCAGGCCTTCGTTGATCTGAGCTCCTTGGATATTTATCATAGGGATTGTAGTTTCCTCTCTTTCGGTTGGGGCTGTTGCCTCGCCAACCAGGAGCTCTTTTTCGTTGTTCTTTGAAATCAACGGCCTCTTCGCCTCGGATATGGGCCTCAGCTCGCTCAAGAGCTTCCTCAAGGGTTTTAGGCAGGCACTTGTTAAAGTCCCTTGTGAGGTGTTTGGAGGAGATGGCGTTCATGATGTCTGCCACCCTCATTTTTTCATCAGCCCCCACATACCTTCTTTCTTGTACCTTTCGATGAAATCTCAAAGGCTCTCGTCATCTTTTTGTTTTATCTGAAAAATGACCGTGGCATCCTTGACATACGTTCTCTGCTGTGAAAAATTGGCTAGGAAGCCTTTGCTCAGATCGTCGAAGTTTCGAACGCTTTGAGCAGGAAGGTCATTGAACCATATCCTGGCTGATCCGACCAACGTTTGCATGAACATTAAACAACATTCAGCATGGGACCATTTTTCGATTCTGGCCGCCCCAATGAAGACCTGGAGGTGATCTTCGGGATCTTCAGTCCCATCATACGTTTTTATATGGGGTGGCATCTTGATTTTTGTTTGAAAGTCATAATCGGCGATTCGTTGGGAGAAACATGATAGGTTACCGGGCTTGTAAGGTTTTGCCAGATCGTCGTCTAGCCTTATAGCAGGATTATGACTTGTGGTTCCTTGGTGAGTACCCAGCGCTTGGTTGATGAGTTGGGTCCAAGGAAAGTGTGCCATCAATTGAGCCATCATCTGAGGCATGAAGTTGAAGCCTTGAAGGCTTTCAGGAGTGGCTGTTATTTGATTTGTTCCCATGGGAGTGCTCATCGCAGCACTTCGAGCCAAGGGCAAGACCGACATGGCCTGCTCCCATGTAGTGGCTGTGGGAGGAGCACTTGAAGCTGGTGACTGCCATATTTGGTCGAGAGTGGTCTCATATCCAAGGGTTTGTGAAGTGAACAAAGGAAAAGCCGTTGGGCTTGGTCTCCCATAGGTGTAGGGAGATGGGTTAAAGGGTTAACGGTTTACACTTGGACCAGCGTCAAAAAGGGAAGCAGCCGGTCGTGAGCTGGTTAGAGGGGAAGGTGGACGCCCGAGCAACAATGAGGGCTCTGATTCGTCATAATCTAGCCTTATTCTTATCCCCTTTTCTCTTTCTTGGCTCACGTGTTGGTTAAGAAGATGTCTTAGTTGCAAGAAATGTCGTAATACCCCTTCCATCGTCAAGTCAACACGTTCCGGGGTGTTCGTGACTCTTGCATGAGGAGAAGGAACTCCGGATCGTGAAGGGGTTGGAGTTCAAAAAGGTGAAAATTCGATGAACAAAGGTCCCGTCGAAGTTCCTCCCAAAGTGGAAAAAATCGACGTTGTCGCCGGAGTTTCTTGGCCGGCACTAGGTGTCGGTGTTCTTGACACTTGATTGACTTCTCCAGGAGATCCACCTTCTGACATGGTGATGGAGCTACACTACTGGTCTTTAAGATAAAGTAAGCGGCGTAGCCCCACGTTGGGGGCCAACTTGTTGCTACAACAATGATAAGACCAATGATAGTGAATGGACTGGTTAGACTAACAGGCTTCAAGGGTTCCGGTTAACCTAACGCAAGTCGTGGTGTCCCTCTACGTTTGAAAAACGTAGAAGGAGGTTCACTAGTTTATTGTTAGTTGTTATGGTTCACCAAGGATCCGGGACCGTGATGTTTGGAATTGGTTTTAGGATGATGTTCTTGGTGAAGCTATGAAGTTATTGGAGTAAGAAAGAAATAAGCAAGAAGCATATTTCTCAAGGAAGAAGAGAAGATAAGGGAGAGTATGTTATCTGCCCAGATCTTGTTGTGTTTATATTTATGGCTAAGTCTTTCTTATATAGGAGAAGAGACTTAAGCCTTTCGTCAAGTTGTAACTAAACTAGTTTCCCTCCAGTTTGCCTAGAGAGTTGACCTTTGTGGGCGGGAAGGTTTGGACCGCTGGTCCATAATTAAAATAATAATACTTTGTCTGAGCATGTCCTTTGGTCAGAGTGGACAAGGATGTGAACAGTGATTTAACATCGTACTGTAGCACGTGGGTACTTGTTTACATAAGTTTGGGCGGGAAATGTAGCTTTTAACGTTTTAACCCTTTTAGCGTTAATATGTTCCAGCCATTTTATTATTTCCTTGGGCTACCCCCGTCATCAATAACTAAAAGATATAAAGTTACTTTGTAAGGTATTAAAACAACTAAAATAAAAGACTTTCTTAATCGTTACAATTCTTTTGACATAACCAGGGCCGGCCTAAGGGGGAGGCAGGGTGGTCGACGGCCACAGGCCCGACATCCCGTTAGGCCCGGTTTTTAATTATGTATTTTTATAAAAAAACAAATATGTATAATCAATGTTTTAACACAATTACATATCCACTAGCTTGGTCTAGTGGCAAAGAAGTATGACATTTAACCAAGATGTTGTGGGTTCTAGTCTTATTTGAGGCATTTTTAAGTTTATTTTTATACAAAAGTTTTTTACACTACTCAAATTATAACTATGTAAGCCCATTTAAAATAAAATTGTTTAAACTCAACAAAATGTTCCTTTTACTAAAAGCCCAAAAAATTTTTCGCCTTTGGCCCAAAAATTTTTTCGCCTTCTCGGAGCCGGGCCTGGATATAACTATATGTTATATCATCAAAACAATACAAAAACACAATACAAGGAATACAATCGACACTCGTTTATTATCTTATTTTTATAAATGTTAAATTAAGAAAAAACAGATGACCCATCCTTTGTCAACTAATTTATCCGGACAAACAAAGGTTTTAGTACCAACGAAATGATGGCATTACAAAAAAACTTCATTCCAGATTGACATTGAAAGCCGTTACTTTCTCCACAAGCAAAGTAATACGGCTTCCATTTGTTGAGAACAAACTCAAATCCCTCTCCTCCACCTTGTGACGTATTTGCCAAACGCTTTGCCCATCTTAAGTCGCACCTCAAAAAGCTCCATAAATTTGGTAGCAAATAAACGCTATGTGGATGTATATTGGTATCGCTAGGTGGATCGAATTTGAACACTGTAAAACACCATCAATTTCAGCATTATATAATGAAAAATATATATGTTTTTGATGAAAAATGCACAATATAGGTACATACCTAGAGTGTCATTGAAAAAGAATGGAGCGTTTGTCATAGCCCATTCGGTGTAATTGAAACCAAAACGCCAGTTATCAGACCCTCCAATAATGATTCGTCTAGAATCATGAACAAGTTTTGGATGTCTAAATGGTTCGTTGGTATAGTTGAACTCAAACTTCCAATTTTGTGGCCCTTTTTGGAAATCCGGGTTGCTTGATCCAAACACGAATAATGTGACCATTATAGTTATCGAAAGTAGCGATTGTATGCGTATCAAATTCATTTTACTTTACTTCGAGCTTTATCAAATGAAAGTAGAGAGGCTTTGAATGAAATAAGAATTAGCTTGGTTTGGTGATTTGTGAAGTATAGAGATATGTGTTTATATAGAAGCAAAGAATTAAACTAATAAATGGAAATACTCCTAATTGTGGCTTAGTTGGTTGGTGTATAAGTGCTTTGTGAATACTTGTGGACCATTTCAAAGTCATTGTGTTCTCATTTGTTACTAGCATAAACACAAATATATCAAAATGGAAATATATGAAGGTACGGGTTTTAGGGGTGTAAACTAGCTGAGCTGCTTGTGAGTTATTAGAGATCGATCGATAAAAAGCTCGAAACGAGACGAGCTTTGTCGGGTTCAACATCAAATAAAGCTCACTTAGCTATCGAGCCAACGCTCAAGCCTTTTATGGTCAGCTCGTTTAGGCTCGTCAAGCTTTAACTTGCCTTTTGTGCTTTTTTAAATTTGTCTCTTTTGGACCTATATGTATTAGTTTTACATTACCCAGTTGAGCTCAAGCCGAGCTTTGGTTCGTTTAAGATACTACACGAGCTTGAGGGGCGTATAAGCTCGTTTAAAGTTTTCTCAAAATATATACAAATAATTAAAAACGTACATAATTTGATTAGAAAATAATAAACGAGTCGAGCATGAGCCCTCATAAGTCAAATCAAGACTAGTCGAGCTCCGGCTCGGCTCGGCTCGCTTACCCCCTAGGGTGATGTCAGCACCATTATCTCATAATGTTTCATTGTAACGTACACATATTATATGGTCAAAGAAAGAAGTGTGAATATTGTTTTCCATTGACAGCGGTTTTTCTTGCGCTCCCAAGTATTAGCAAACAGCAAGTGGTAATCTCTCACGTATAAGTGATGTAATTATCAGAATGATTATAATAATATATAAAATTCTCTAAAAATTTACTCGTCGTCTCCATTAATCACTATACAACAAATATAGTGCGTGAATCTATTTTGGTAACTTTATTATGTTTTTCAAATCTATGCGTTTCAACCCAAGTCTATTTTACTAAGAGATTGGTTTAACCTGAAACAAAACGAATTGTTTTAAGTTTTAACCATATAGTTGGCATGACCATGTTGGCAAGCTTATCAACAATGCCGGCTCTAGGGTCAGCTAAGTACGGCAACCACTTTGGGTCTCCACATTCATAGGGCCACCACAAATTTAAGAATTTAATATTATAAAAGAAAAAAAATAGTGAAGAATATTCATTTGGGCCACAACTATCCGTTCATCTTATGATTTAAACAATTTAGTGTTTTTTATTTAATATTTATGGCATGCAGTTAGATTTATATGTCTGATTTAGTTTTTGGGTTAACAATGTCAAATGGAAAGTAAAAAATCGTCATTCAAAAGGGCCTCAAATTTTTATCTCGTTTAGGCCTCCGAACACGTATAGCTGACGCTGCTTATCAAATAGGTTAAACCACATAGTTATCACATCATCATTTTACCTCTAGAAGTGTTTTCCAATGTTCAAAACTATAATGATGACGGAACGATGTAACTTATAACTAACTAACTAGCTAACTACCTAACTAACGATATATGTTTAATAAAATCAAAACAATAGCATATAAATAAAGTAACAATATCATACGTCTAGTTCTCGTCATCAAAGTTAGTAATTACCACAAACATACACGTAAACAAACAAGCGACGAATAATAATTCAAAATCAAAATCACAAACTATCCCAAAACTTTAAAAGAAAACAATATTATATAAGTCTTGACAGTATAACACGAACACAACCGTATCACACTCGACCACATTAGCTTCTGGGTTGCCGATGATTTCCATACTCGTTTGACCCCCGGGCCCCAATCCAGCTTCATCACTGTAAAAGCCTGAATCCTGATTATGCCCCATATCATACCCGTATCCATACACGTACGACGTACCCACCATCTCCATACCCTTGCTTCCCATGATAGTTTCAGTTGGAATCCATTTATTGTCATATATTAAAATAGTAAAAAAAAATATAGGTTGTCTTGTTTTATATTAAAAATAGAGAAAATTACGTAAATGTTCCCTGTAGTTTGACAATTTTAATAAAGTTTGGTCCCCAACTTTTAAAAATCGCACTTTGATTATGAAAAAATTGGGGACCAAAACTTGTAAAATGATCAAACCAAAAGACAAAATCAAATTTTTAGTTTAAAAACCGAAGGTGCTGAAATCGACGTCAAGAGTTTTGTAGTTTAAAAAAGTAATGATAGAATTACAGGGACTAATTGTGCATTTTCTCTTAAATACATTTATAAATGGTAAATAAGAAACCATATGTTAAGGGCAAATGTAATGGGGCGAGAATTTGGGCGATTTGGGGCGAAATTGAGGGGGCAAGTGTAATGGGGCGAGAATTTGGGCGATTTGGGGCGAAATTGAGGAGGAACACCCCCCCCCCCCCCCCGCGGTGATATTGGGGCGATAAGGGGCGGGGGCGGGGGCGGGTTGAAATTGTCGCCGAAAAACTTGAAAAAATATTATTATTTTATTATTATGACTGTTGACAATGGTCAAAAATTAAAAAAATTAATTAAAACAATATATATGTATATATACACACACATACACCTTCTTCTCCATTTTATATACATTTCATACATAAATCATACCCAAATTCTTCAAAAAATCTAGCAAAATGGATCCTAGAAACAACCCGAACCAACCGAATCCCGTGGAACTCACCGCTATCATAACAGAAATCATAAAAAAAAAACACGAAAAGTTTGCCGAGGAACTCAACGATACCATGAGAGAAACCAACAAACAACACGAAAAGATTGCCACTATGATGAAATTGTGAGAAATGAGTAAAGAATACAAATCCCTGAAATCGGCCGGGTTACACGAAGATGCCGCATTGTTGCAATGACGACGAGTTAAAAAAATGCGCGATATAATGGATTAATGTTTTTTATTTTTATTTATGTATTTTTTTAGTTTATGTATTTTTTTGTATTTCTTTTAATTTTAATACATTTTTATTTTATTATTTAATTTTCATGGTTTTTATTTGTTTAGTTTAATTATAAAAAGAAAATAATAAAAAAAAATACTATGGGCCCAGTTGATAGCCCCTCCATTACGCATAGCCTAACAGAATGAGATGAAGTATGTGAAGAAATAGTTTATATCTCTAACAAACACTTCTAACAAACTAATCACAAAAAGACAATAATGTCCTTAGACATAACAAACTAAATGAGATGAGGCATGTAAAAATATAGTGTACATATGTACCAACATTTCTAACAAACTAAATACAAAGGACAATAATGCTCTTATACATAACAAACCATGTAACAACATAGAATACATACATATCTGTGGCTGGCGTTTTACCCCACGATATGCGAACAATTTGTTTGGCTATTACCATATCCTGCTGTTTAAATTGCATCGGCGCTACTCCTATATGACAATATATATATATATATATATATATATTTTAATATCATTTTTTGTATAACTTTAGTTATAGATTATACTATAATGTATAATTACCTGTTTGCGAATCTGCCAAAACCGCACCCTTTTCCTACGGGTATTTTGATCGATAAAATCTCTCCACATGGGATTAAAGTTTGCCTCAAGTCTTCTTCGTTTACTTTTGAGTCAAATAACAGCTTAAGTTACATTGCAGGGCCGTCTCTGAGAATACAAAAAAAGAGGTGGGCCTGGGGCATGAAAGGCAAGAGGCCCTAAAATACGAACTCAAAAACTCTAACATAATTTAGACAAATGTTATAATAATAAAACAAAAACGAAAGTTTTTTTTTAGCAAAATGAAAAACTTAAATGAATCGTGATTCCTCTTCTATTTTTCTATTTTTACGTTTTTGACTACCGGATAAGTGTTTAGGCCTAGAAGGCATGATATCTACAAAATAGAAATAACATAAAATTGATTCCATTAACTTATTAACACAAAAAACATTAACTAATCTATCTTTTTTCAATCAAAAATCTAAAAGTCTAAACTTAAAAGTCTAAATTGTAAAACATATAACATAAGATAATATAAAATTATAAGAATGGTTAATTTGTGTTCCATAGATAAGAATTTTCAACACTCATAACTAAATACACGTTACCTAAAACCAAAACCATCAGTCTGCTGAGTTTTAAAACACAAAACTTATAATATCATAATATGAAAATATGTAATTTATCATAATTAAACAACCCTACATCAACAATTCAAACACCAAAAACAAGTATAAACATAACAAAACATATATTGATATACGAAATACCCCACTATTAAAAAAGAAATAAAACATATAACATATAATATGTTTAACCTGGTTTAAGTGTGGTCGGTAGGAAACTGAGTCGGAGTGTCGGATTTCGGTGATGGCGAAAAGCAAAGCCGCAGAAGTTCTCCGGCGAAGGGAAGAAATCCGGCGATGGTAAGAAAGCCGGTGTTTGTTTAAGCGGGATGGTCATGGCATCATGCGTCTGATTGTATTCCAACTTCTATATATTATCAGTATTATTTTTTTTCCAGCCAAACGGGCCTTCAAGTATCATGGGCCATATACATATATAATTTTTTTTTAAAACTGATGGGCCCTAAAAAAGGAGTGGGCCTGGGACTTCAGCCCTCCCAGCCCACCCTCATAGCCGGGCCTGTTACATTGCATCATAAAAGAAAACACTTCCTATACACTACTATGTATATAGTTAAGAAGTAATGGTTACTGAACTAAAAACAAACTACTTTGCAATGCTTAAAAGGGAAAATACAATAAATTAACAAAAATATATATCATTTAACTAAATAATACGGACAAAATTTGTATTTTCGATACAATATTTTAAAATTTTATATCTACAACACAAAAACTGTTTGAATTTTATAAAGGTTATTGAAGAGATAGGGTACCTGACCCCGATTACGACTTTTATCTATTATATTAGGTGTTATATTTATTATATTATTATTGTCTACTAACTTAACATTAATGCCCAAAGTAATCTAACGTGTTTACTGGGCTGAGGGGTTTTGTGGAGGTACCCCTAACCGGTTTGGCCCACTGAGGGTAGCGTTTCATGATGGTGGCAAATGAACTCTTTATATAAGGGGTATTCACCTTTCATTTATGGCATGTTCTCATAACGAGCCTCCACTATATTTTTTGTTTATGAAAAGGGGAAAACTCATGCGGTAACCTCTCCTCCCCCCACCCCGCACTTTTCCTCTGTTTCATGGTAGATCTGAAGCGAACATGAAAACAAGATCGAGGGGTAGCTTTGTTCATCTTTGTAGACCCCCCCCCCCCCCCCCGGAGGGGGGGGGGGGGTTGTAGCCCCATATAGATTAGAGAATTCGGGTTTAATTGCAAGTGAAATGAAACCATATGAAAGAAAATTGCAAATTTAAAACTACTGGACTAAAACTGCAGATTTGGACAAACCAGAGGGACGAAAACCGCAGTTCACTTAAATAAGTATTATAATAAAGAAAGAGTGAAAAGACACGTTTGCTCATGGCTTAACGATAAAATTTAACGGAGAGTGATTTGGATGTAATTGGCAGTAACCGGGAAACGGGGAGGGTCCATATGCAAAAAATAAACTTTTTGAACAAAATTCGCATTATTTGACAAACCGCACGGACGAAAATAGCACTTTACTCAAACTAGTATTAAAATTCTGTCATTTTTCTCCACGTTTGTTTACGGTAGGGCTGCTCACGAACTGAATCAAACCGAACGCAGGTTTGCTCATACTTAGTTTGATTTGAAAGCTAGCTGAACCGAGTGGATTGAATTTTAAGAAACGAGCGATACTTTTATGCTTTAACTTGGTTTGGTTTGAAACTGAGCACCTTGTTTTGGCTTGGTTTCTTACAAATTTTTTAATTATAAATTTATAAAAGTAAAAGATATCATTAATTCAAAACTTTCAGCTTCAAAATTTATAGACTTTTAACCGTAAACTGTCTAAGACTCAAAGTTAACTAGAAAACATATATAAAACGAGTAGCTAGAGTTTAAAATTGAACTTTAAAGTCAACACAAACGAAGAAAATTTCAAAAAGCACTTTATTTTTATATATATACATATATATAGGGAAGGTTAACGTACAAATGAAATTAACGTGCTAAACGTGAAAATCAAGTAGAGTAATTATATATACAAGTAGAGTAATTATGTAATTACTCTATGATGCACGTTAATCAAGTAGAGTAATTATATATACAAGTAGAGTAATTATGTAATTGCATCATAGAGTAATTACATAATTACTCTACTTGTATATATAATTACTCTACTTGATTCTTATGTTTAGCACGTTAATTTCATTTGTATTTGATCCAAACCCATAATATATATATATATATATGTATATACATATATATATAAATAATAAATAAAAAATAATTTAAGCAAAAACGAACCGAACCTAATTGAGCGAGGCTTTGCTCGTGCTTTGTTTGTTGTCAAACTGGACGCAACAGAACGACTCATTTCCAAACCAAGCCAAAACTGAACGAGCATTTTTCAAGCGATTTTTGAGCAAGCGACGGACCAGCAATAAGTTGCGAACATTTTAACAACCGTAGTTTACGGTACCAAAACAAAAACAAAATTGGTATTATGTCCATTTTCATTCCGTCTGTGATTTTAACATAATTATATAGATTGAGGATTATTTGAATTTCAGTATATTATCAATACAGTCACTGAGTCACACTTATACACACTCCATTTCCAGTTTCCACCACCACCACCACCACCACCACCACCACCACAGCCTATAATAATAATAATAATAATTATTATTATTATTAATATCTCCGGCAACCACCAACCACCAATGGCTTCTACCAATCGTTCAATCTCTCAGCAAGCATTCAACGACTTAGTAACCGAAAACATAACCGATCTCGGTATGGAACCATCCGAAGCCCTAGCTGACGCAATCGAAACCCTAACTCTTCAAAACGTCGATCTCTCCGGCATTATAACCAATACACTTCCCGGCGAGTCCAATCCAGTTATCCAGGTGTTAGATCGAATCAAACAGCTGGTACACGTGTCCGATTGGACCGAAGAAGCGGTAGGTTTGTTTGAGAGGTTGTTGGAAGTGTTGAGAGATGGTTCGGGGAGTAACCGTGCCGTTGGTTCGAGGAATGGAGGTGTGGAGTTGATGTGTAGTGTGTGTGTGAAAGCAGCTAGGGGTAGTGGATGTGATTCGATGGTCGTATCGGCTTTCGATGCGTTGGCTTTGTTTCTGAATGGTATGATTGTGATTTGTAGTTGTTTTGGTTTTGTGTTAGATTATTTAGATGTGTGTGTGTTGTTTGGTAACCGTGACATAGATTTAGGGATGCACATTTTTTACTGAATACCTGTACCGATTTTAAATGAGCTGAGCTCGACTTAGCTTGAGCTCGACTCGTGAGTTGATGTGTGGTTTGTGTTTGAAAGCGAGTGGTTCGGTAGTAGTCGTATCGGCGGCTTTAGATGCGTTGGCTTTGTTTGTTCATGGTATGATATGATATGATTAGTTAAAAGCTAATTAAATGTATATGTTTAGTTGATAATTGTATTATTAGCTAGCTAATTGTATGTCAACTGTGACTGACTGAGCATAGAATAGAATAGAATGCTTAAATTGTGAATAAGTAGAAAGAGGTCATTAGTCATGTAGTAGTTCTTAGGGGTGCAAACCTAGTCCGAGGTCGTCTCGTTTTGACTTACAAGAGATCGAGCTCGGCTCATCAATAACCAGAGTTATTTTTAACTCCGGTTATTGATAACTGTTTACTTGATAATTGTTTGTATTAGCTAATTGTATATCCTCTGGCAAGGCAACTGTGACTGAGCATAGAATAGAATGCTTAAATTGTGAATAAGTAGAAGGTCATTAGTCATGTAGTTCTTAGGGAAGAGCTCAAGCTCAGCTCGTTTCGAGCTCTTTTCTCGAACTCGGCTCATCAATAATAACCGGAGTTATTTTTGTTTTGTGTTAGATCATTACTTAGCTTTGCTATTGGTGGGATATACTGAGTACGATGATGATGATGATGATGATGTGTTAGATCATTACTATCAGCCTATGTGTGTGTGTATATTCTGACTGAGCATAGAATAGAATGTGAATAAGTAGAAGGTCATTATCCATGTAGTTGTTAGGGGTACAAAACAAACAAGTCAAGCCTGGTCCGAGCTCGACTAGGCTCGAGATCGTCTAGTTTTGACTTACAACATCTCGAGCTCGGGCTTATTTCGAGCTTTTTTTCTTAAAGCTCGAACTCGGCTCATGAGTCATTTTTTGAATAAGCTCAAGCTCGCCTGGTTTAGTATTTGTTAATTAATTACTAATTAGTTTATATACATTGTTAATTAAGCACTATATATATTTTGAGAAAAACCTTAATGAGCGTAAGCTTGGCTCGACCTCAGTGTGAAATTAATACTTAGAAATTCAAAAGAGTTAAAACTTTAAACTTTAAAAGAGTTAAAACTTTAAACTTTAAAGTAAATTAGACTTGTTAAGGCTTGACGAGCCTAAACGTTCTTCTCATACAAGGCTCAAGCTCGGGCTTGATATGTACACGAGCTTTATTTGAGGCCCGGGCTTGATATCGCTCGGCATGTTTCAAGCTTTTATTTTGATTTGATCTCGAGTAGCCCACAAACGGCTTGGCTTGTTTGAACCCCTAAGATTTAACTTTACAACCTTAATATGTTGTGATCTTTAAACTGAATTACGAATAGATCACAATTTGCAATGCGAAGTCTTGAAGACTTGAAGGTTTTGGCAATGCTATCCAGTTTATACATTAATAGGGCAAACCGTATGAAATGGAAATGAAATTTACGGTTTACACCTTATCCCGATCGTAATAGATCCCATATTGCCAATTTTAGGAACCAAATTACATTTTATTACCTGTTGTAGCAATGAATAACCTATTAAAAAGATAGCAATATAGCATGCCATTTTTTGCTTAGTTTTAAAAACTTATTTCTTGTTTTAGTATTGTAGTACATTTGTTTATGTCTTTTGTCTTTTGATATGATCTAATAATCACTTTTAAATATAACATAATAAGTATATTAAGTAAGTAGATTAGTTAAAATGTGGTTGGTAGCTAAAATCGTTAATAAATCATAAGTAGTTTCTATTTTGCATTTAGTTTAGCACATGTTGCTAAAATGAGGAAAACGTGTAAAGTTTGTTTCTATTTCATGCAGATCTTCAAAGTACAGAAACATTTAGGCAAAGTGGAGGACCAAATATGTTGATGGAGATTCTAACCAAAGAAACGGAAAATGTGAATATTTTGAACAGTGGTTTTTCTGTTGTTGCTGCTGCTTCAACCGGTAATGAGGTTATTAAGGAATCTTTTGTGGAATTACACATAGATGAGTTAATGGTTACAATTATGAAGAAACATAACAAAGTATGCATTCCTAGTTTATACGATGCTATTAGAGTACTTTTGGCTGCTGATGATAACCGTGTAGTGGCTTCACAAGTAAGTTAGCCTATGGTTCAATATTTTGGAGTTTATCCTATAATTTGTGTGTTGTTAAAACAGATTCTTTATGTTTGTATTTTTAGGTTTATGGGTATGCTCGACAATTTGCCAAAGTTGGAATTGCTGAAGCTCTTGTCGAGTCATTGAATTATGGAATTAACTCACCGAGTCTTGTATCGGCAACTATTGCACTAAAAGCCGTTGCAGTGAATGTGAGTGCTATATTCCAAATGCTAATGAAATTTGTGTTTCATGCATCTATGAAATAGAAACGACTTTTAATTTTTTCCCATTTTAGCAACCCAATTGCAATTATGTGCAAACTAGAAACCAATTTAGAATATAATTCTTGCACTTTTTCCTTGTTTAAAGACAAGATCTTTTGTGTAATGAAGCATGATGACTTGTATAAATTCAAAGTTTAAAACTTTGATAGCTTAGTTTCTGAATAGTATATAGTGAATTTTACTTACTATGAAAAATAATCTATGTGCTAAGATTTTTATATCGAGCCGGGGGTCTCACCGGAAGCAGCCTCTCTATCCCTATGGGATAGAAGTAAGGCTGTCTACATCTTACCCTCCTCAGACCCTACCATAGCATTGCTATTGGTGGGATATACTGAGTACGATGATGATGATGATGATGATGATGATGATGATGATGATGATGATGATGATGATGATGATGATGATGATGATGATAAGTTATGTATTGGTTGTTTAGAATTTTGGGTGTTACACTAGTGTATAGCATGAAAGGTCATGTGTTCAAATCCCATTGTTTGTGTGTTTTATTTAATAAAAGAACTTTCTTTTGTGTTTTATATGAATCATTTTAGTAACTTGTTAATTATTATTCTTTTCTTTGGTCTGTATCAGAGCTTTTGAAAATCAATCCAATTGGTAAAGTTGTTAAATTATTTATCACATAAATAAAAACGTGATTTATTCCTACACGACAATACACACTTGTTATATTCCTATACTATAAGTATAACCAAATGGGTTTATTAATTTTGGTTGTTTCTGGTTTCAGGATGAAATATGCAGGACAGTTGCTGAAAAAGGTGGCATAGATTCATTACTCACTTGTATCGATGACTCTGGTGTACAAGGAAATAAAACTGTGGCTAAAGCTTGTTGCTCCTTATTATCCAAGGTTTGTCCAAATAATTATAAAGTTTCACCTTGTATATATATTATCTGATCATTTGATTTAAACAAATTACAAGTTCGTTTCTCACATATTACCAAACTTATAATTTTCATATTTCCTATATTGACAAAAATAATGTTTTATATGTTAAGCATGCATGCCTAGAGCTTCAAAGCTTTTGATTAAACTTTAAAGCTTTTGACACATATCCCTGAAACTACTAAAAAAATCAACTTTATATGATATTCAAAACATGTGTATGTGGATTTAGGGGCATTCTTGTCATCTTTTGCTCTTAAAGAGATTTTATTCATTTGATTTAGTACTTAGGGATGATGTTATTTGAAGTCACCAAGTATCCTACTTTTTTCGTTAAGGCCACCTGCGTATTGAAACTACTTTATAGTTTATACACCATCCAAGTATGTATCCGATTTCATTCATTTTAAATCAAGTTAGAAACATGTCAGATGACGAAAATGCCTTTAATTTTGTGTTGAGAAGACAGAAAATTTTAAAGTTATAAGCCTATAAGTTGAGGACGCCCCATTAAAGGTCATTTTTATTTTTAATAATTTTAAGGCAGTTTTGATCATCCAACATGTTTTAATCATATATTGGTAAACAAAAAATGAAACCAACATGTTTTTAGCTATAATGTGATGACACCACATCAAAGGTAATCTTGGTTTTAAAGTACGTTAGGTCATTTTCATCATCCAACACGTTTTTAGCCTGAATTGGTAAAAATGAAACCATACAAATGTTTCGCCATCTGGGTGGCCTAAAGTAGTCTTCATATATGCATCGCCTTGATAAGAAAAGTTGAATATTGGGTGGCCTTTATAGTTACGAAATGACAAAAATAGCCCTAACATAAAAGCTTTTGCCACATCTATATTTATGAAATGACAAAAATCCATGAATCTATTATCTACTTAAAAAATTTAACCTTAGATGGATTGTCGAAAAATATTTAGGTACATTTAGTGGCAATGTTATTACTTTATGCTTCTTAACATATTAAATAGGGGTGAGCAGAAAACGAATTAATCGAACCAAAACCGAATTAACCAAAAAAAACTGAACCGAAGCATTAACCGACGGTTAATTTTTTGTTTTTTTGAAAAACCGAATTTTCGGTTTAGGTTCGGTTTACATTTTTAAAAAACCGAAAGAACCGAACCAAACCGATTGATTGTGATGAAGATGATGAAGACTGAGACTATACTTTAAATATGAACAAGATGATGAATAAAGATTAGAACTAAACTTTCTAGTTTTTTTTTATTAAGAGCTTTGTTGAATTTTAAACTTTATTACTCTTAACAACTTTGTATTCGTATGGTTCCACGTAACATGCGTCTATTTTTGTTTTTTGTATTTAATATATTTGTGGTACTCTAATACACTCTTACAAGCTTAAAATTATCATCTTCATTTTTAAATTTTTTTTGCAATGTCTACACATAATTGAAAAAAACCAACTATAACCGAACCGAAACCGAAAATAACCTAAAACCCGAAAACCGAAAAAACCGAAACTGAACGGTTTGTATTTTCAAAAAACCGATGAATTCGGTTTCGGTTTCACCTAACCGTGCACAGCCCTAAATTATAACATCCCTTGGTATAATAAACATATGGTACTTAATTAGTTGGCAGGAAGCGACTTCAACAAGAGTGCCATTGTTGAAAAAGGAGGGTTAAAAAGGCTCATCACACTTTCTAGCAGACTCGCCGATGATTCATCCGTCCTCCAAGAGGTAAAACTTATATAAAATATATCAAAATATAATTTCACATTAATTAATGGAATTTTTTCTAGCATTTTTATTACAACTTAAGATGAAGTACACATGTCGCAAATCCAGGTGATGACCATCATATGCACCCTGTGCTTGCGATCACCCGCAACCGCATCTTTGGCAATGGAAGCAGGAGCCGGAGACCTTGCTATCCAATCAATGCAAAGGTTTCCTAACTCGTATCAACTGCAGAAAAACGCTTGCCTTATGATCCGTAATCTTGTCGCCAGAAATCCCGAAAACAGGTGGATTATTAATTTATTATTCCTTGCCACTGATTATATTGATTTCATTTTTAAAATATTTTTTGTGAAAAATGTTTTTTTTTCTGACAGGCCGGTTTTATTGAGTAATGGTATTGAGAAGATAATAAGGAATGCTAAGGAAAGTCACAAAAGCTGTCGAGATGCAGCCATTGCTGCTCTTCGAGACTTGGGGCTTGACAACTACAACTCTTAGGTGCGCCACTCGAACATATTTCATCGCCTGAAAAACGATAATATTGTTTTCATTTAAAACTTTGATGTGATATAATAGATATATGTGATTCTTGTGTTGAGTTGATGAGGTTTATAAAACATTTTTTTTTCAGTGGTGTCAAACCTCGAAAGTACGAACCTTATTTTGACGAAAAATAATTGGCGTATGCTGCCTTCTCTTTCTTGAGTCTATTCGCAACCTATAGGTGTTGTATTTTATTTAATTATTTTAGGTAACCGTTGGAACCAACAATATGTTAAATATTAAATAAACGCAACATGGATAACATACTATCTCTTTTGCTGCGTTTAGCTCCCTTCTTATTCCAGCTGCAAACATATATTGAAATTTAGTCAACCTTATATTGATTAATGCCAAAATATCATTTCGCCCTCTCAAAACACTAAAAGTTTATTATTTTTAAGATTATAAAGTAAGCTGCGGTTTTCGGCCCTGTGGTTTGTCCGAATCTGTGGTTTTAGTCCAATAGTTTTAAATCTGCGATTCTGTCCCTGTGGTTTCATTTCACTTGCAATTAAACCCGACCCCACTAACCCGTTAAGTCTGGTCGTTAAACCCATCAGCGTGTCCCTCACGTGATGGGCAGTTTTGTCCTTTTTCTCCCCAAATAAATCCTAACCCTAATTCGCAAGCCCATTCGCGTGAGCGGTTGAGGTGTATTTAGAGAAAAAATGGACAAAATTGCCCCGCATGTGAGGGGCACGCTAATGAGTTTAACGCTCAAACTTAACGGGGTTAGTGGGTCAGGTTTAATTGCAAGTGAAATGAAACCACAGGGAAAAAAATCCAGATTTTAAACTATTGGACAAAAATTGCATATTTGGACAAACCACGGGGACGGAAACCGCAGTTTACTCAAGATTATATTATATATGAAGTTTTGGAACGCGAGGGTCTAACCGTCATTTGGCTCGAGCTCTTTAGCTTTCTTGAAACTTTGTATTGCCTTATCTACCTCATTGAGTGCCATATACGCCTGCATGATACGATTAATATTTTTTTTATATTAATATGAAATACATGGATTCTAATTAACTGTTTTTGATCTAGTTACCGACCTGACCTTGGCGAAACCAAGCCTTCGCGTTGTTTTCACCGTCACGCGTTGCGAATTCGATGTCGATTAATGCTCCGTTTGCATCCCCAAGTTTCAGTTTACAAGCCTGATGATAATGAAATGTGTTCACAAGTTTTGTTTTGAATCTTGGTTATGTGATTGATTATTGTTACTTACAGCACTGTTTGTGAATATCTGTGCCTTCTTTCGCCCCACGGAAATAGTTCCTTCTGCAAATTATTATCGAGACAACGACTTGAAATATTAAGTACTCGATTACAGTTTTTATATTTTTAATAGTTTCAAATTTTTATATTAATATATTTTGCTTAATTTGCGGGTATCGGCTATCGCCTAATACGCATGTCTCAATCCTGCAAACATTTTAAACTAGTCGCAAAAGACCCATTATCCATCTCGAATGTTTATAATATCATTTGGTTAAAAAAAGTTATCTATTAGGATTCAGATTGTCGATCTTAAGCTTACCCTAAAAATAATTATACAATTTTAATTAGGATACTATCATATTAAGCATCTCAAATCTTTTGGGTTCTTTTGTCATCCCTATCCTCGCGTTTCATAAAAGTGTGTTGGAATATACAAAAAGGTTAAACCCTACAAAAAATTTTAAACTAAGCTCAAAAGACCCGTTACCCATCTTGAATGTTTATAATCTCATGTGGTTAAAAAAAAGTTATCTATTGGGATTCAGATTGCCTAATCCCGAACTTAAACTTACCCTAAAAATCAATTATACCGTTTTAATTAGGACACTATCATATTACGCGTCTCAAATCTTTTGGGTTCTTTTGCCATCCCTACCCTCGCGTTTCATAAAAGTGCGTTGGAATATACAAACTTAGACCCTCCAAAAAAATTTAAACTAATCTTAAAAGACCTGTTACCCATCTCAAATGTTTATAATCTCAGGTTAAAAAAAAGTTATCTATTGGGATTTAGATTGCTTGATCCTGTTCTTAAACTTGCCTTATAAAATCAATTATAAAGTTTTAATTAGGATACTATCATATTGCGCGTCTCAAATCTTTTGGATTCTTTTGCCATCCATACTCTCGTGTTTCATAGAAATGCGTTGGAATATAAACTTAATATAAACTTAGACCCTTTAAAGAAAATAAGTTGTAGTTGGGAAATGAATATGTAAAAAGTTGATACCCAATAAAAATCTCTTTATAAGTACAAAAAGTTAAAAAGTAAAAAGTGGGTGAAGTATGTGCATGTGCTACCTAGAAACATGATTTTTCAATTAGCCCACATGTAGTGGGCGACAAAACCATAAAAAATAAGGCGATTTTTTTGTTGAACACCGCCCCCAGGTGATAAATGGAACGATAGAGGGGGGGGTGTTTTGTCGCTAATTATTGTTTGATTAATATTATTATATTTTTGTGTGTGTGGTATATATATATGTGTGTGTGTATGTATATATATATATATATTATTCTACAACACCCCTAAAACAAAAACCCATCATTTTTGCTGATTGGGTATCATATGATACAAAACGCCCCATTTTGTAGCCTCTTCATTACACATAGCCGTAGGAACCAGTTTGACAAGAACCATAACTAGTTTCAACCTTAATCGTAGGGTAGAAACCGGGTTGGGAACCCTCCATTAAAACCAGTAAAAACCGAACTAAATCGGTCGAACGGAACCTTTTTGAAACTGAACCTATCCTTTTCCGCTTGAAAACGAGTTTGGAACCGGTTTTGACTTTTCTTGTAAAAAAAAGGCAAATAAATAATAAAATGAATAAAAATTTTAGTCTACCTTCACAGATTCCTTCTTTATCCCAGCAAACATCCAAATACCTCACAGCTTTCTTATACTTTCTAAGAGCCATTTTATAATCTTGCTTCTGCACTTAAATCTTCAAAAAATAAGAATTTAAACTACTGACGGCAAATGTTAACACGAACTGAACCTAACACAAAAAAAACATGTTTTGGGCTACTAGCACGGCCCATTAAATATGGGTCGGGTTCGAGTTTAGCTGAATCAAATCAGGTTAACCTATTTAAATGTTAAAAATATTATAATTAATATTTTTTTTTTTTTTTTCGTTTACTTATTTTCTCGACACGAAAAAAAAACATGTTTTGGGCTTACTAGCACGGCCCGTTAAATATGGGTCGGGGTCGAGTTGAGCTGTATCAAATCAGGTTGACCTGTTAACCTGTGTAAATACTAAAAAAAATTATAATTAATTTTTTGTTTTTTTTTCGTTTACTTATTTTCTCTACCGACTCCACATTATAACCATTTTGTTTTCATTTTTTTTTTGTTTAAATGGGTCAAACATATCGTGTTAGGTTGGCCCAAATTTATTATTTGACACGAATAATAATATGGGCCAGATTCATGTTGCACATTTCAACCCGTCAACCCATCACTTAACTAATCAACAACCTTAAAAGCTTCATTCCCACAAGCCCGAATCGAATCCACAGCACCAAACCACCACGAGACCTGACTCGGCCCGCTATCCACATCAGCGGGCCAGTCAGGGTACTCGTCACCGTCTTTAAAAAAATTCCCAACCCCGTCATCCTCCCCGTCTTTAATCTCCCCACAATCCTCAACAACAACATCAACAACGGGCCGATCATCGTCATCAGTCTCGACATGTTCAATCGCCTTAACGGTCCCCATTCCCTTAACCACTTTCCCAAACACAACATACTTCCCATCCAAATTCGGGGTTCGGGTTGTGGTAATAAGAAACTTGGACCCATTCGTGTTCGGGCCCGAATTAACCATTGACAACATTCCTTTTCTTTCGTGTTTTAAATCGAAATTCTCATCGTCGAATGTGGGCCCGTAGATTGACTCTCCGCCTGTACCGTCACCCGCGGTTATGTCTCCACCTTCTATTTTCGAGCTTTTGATCAACCGGTGGAATTTAACTCCCTGAAAACCAATTAAAAATAAAAAAAAATGTTGTAGACTGAACTCGGGATGAGATCGGTACTGTACTAAAAAATACAGATACAGAAAATGAGTGAAACCATATAATACCCAATTCCATACTTATTTTAGGTTCGGTACTTATCGGTATCAGTGCCATTAAAAATACTGAAAAATAACAAAGTGAATGGTACCAATACCGAAAACATGAAAATCAGGTACCACTACCATATGTGTTTCGATTTTCGGTCGATATCGGTACAATTAAATATTACAGAAAATTCAAAAACTGAATAGCACTAATGCCGGAAACATGAAAATCGAGTACCGGTTGTGTTCAGTTTGGTACCGATCAGCATCTTTACCATTAAAAATACCGAAAGATATTGAAACTGAATGGTACCAACACCGAAAACATGAAAAGTGAGTACACAGCCGGTACCAATTGTTTGGTATTCGGTATCCGTACCATTAACAATACTGAAAAATATCGAAACTGAATGATACCGATACAGGAGACATGAAAATCAAGTACCTGTACCGGTACCAATTGGGTGGTGTTTGGTATTGGTACCATTTAAAGTACAAAAAAAACATATCAAAACTGAATGGTACCGATACTGAAAACATGAATCAAGTACTAGGTACGATTGTGTTCGATCAGTACCATTAATAAATACCGAAAGTGAATGTACCAATTCCGAAAACATGAAAATCCTATACCGGTTCGATATCATACCATTAAAATATCGAAAAATTCAAAACTGGAAGGTACCGGTACCAAAAACATGAAAATCTAGTATCCGACACCGGTACAGATTGTGTTAGGTACCATACTTGTACAGTACCAGTACTCAGTAAAAAAATGTTCATCCCTATATTGAATTAAATATTGACCTTATAGTGAAGTGGAACACCAGTGATGGGGCTGGTACCTTTCTCCCCAGTACAAAGTGCCCGGAAATTTTCTGCGGTTTTCGGGACAATTTCGGTGAACAATTCGACAACGATTCGGCCTTCTAATTCGCCACCGATGCTAATGTCTAAATAACATCTGTGTCTCTTCATGTTATGGTGGTTTGAGAGTGTAATTGAGTTGAATAAGAAGAAGAAATGAAACCATGAAAGAAGAAGAAATGAAACCATGAAATGAAACTATGGTGTGTGTTGTGTATATATATATGAATGAATGAATAATAATATAATAATGGAATATTGGTTTATATTAAACCCAACTATTGTATGTTGGTCACTGCCAGTCTCAATTAGCGAATTGGCTGTTGACGGTCCCAACTTTTGACGTATACGTTTCTAACAGTTTGTGACTAACAGAATCCTAACGTCGTTAGTTGCAGTTTGCCAGAAAAACGTTTTTTTGCCGGAAACCTCACGTTTTTACCCGAAAAGTCAACATTTCCGTCCCAAATTCTTGGTAACTTTGTATCAGACCGGTAGAAACTTTTTTCTAGTAAAAGCCTCAATTATTGAGGTCGCCGGAACCCTGAAACTATCGTTGGAATCGGTTGATGGTGCTCAAGTGGTGGTGGTTGGTTGACGGTGAGTCAATTGGTGGTGGTGGGAGTGTTCAGGTGGTGTTTTCCAGCAAAAATGTGACTTTTCTGGGCAAAAACGTTTTTCCAGCGACCTGTAACTAACGGCGTTATGATTCTGTTAGTCGTGAATTGTTAGGAACAAGTACGTTAAAAGTTGAGACTGTCAGCAGCTAATTCGTTGACTGGGACCGGCATGACCAAAAGTTGATAATTAGGATTAATAATAATAATAATAATAATAATAATATAAAAAGACAAGGTGACACTCTTGTCTCCTGTTGGTCCTTGTTTCGTTTTGTTTCAGTGTTTGTTTCCACATTTTTCATTGGTCTTCTTTTTTACCAAATTGGTCCATGTATTATTTACTTTTGATGGAAAAGTACTGTCAATAATACTTCTTTTACGTCATTAAAACCGTGCGTAGTGAACGTCATACTCAACAAAAACTTGCTCAAAGGGTGGGAGAACATTGCCTTTGGGTGCCTTGGATGGAAATGGGGTGGGGGCGCTCTCACGCAGCGCTGAACAGGGGAAGAAGTTGGTTAATGATTGACGGGTTGAATTTAGTTGGTTTATTTTTACTATGTTGAAAGGTTATAGGCTCTCATGAATATCTGTTAATGATGAGAAAATCAGCATAATAATATTATTTTTGTTATGGTTGTATATTTCGAGATGTTTTTAATGATAAGTATAAGTTTTCGCGTAACGTGTAACATCCCGAAATTTCTAAAGTAATATTTATTATATTATTTTGTCGGGTGAAATAAACGAGTTAGTGGAACGATAATAATAATGGCAAAATATGAAGACTTAGTAGGATAATTAGATGGGATTAGATATGGACCAAAAGGAAATATGGGCCTTCGGTCCATGGGCTTAAGGGAGTATAAATACCCCCTTAAACCCCAATCCTTTCCATTCCATCCATTTTTCCATCCAAATCTCTACACACTCCAAAACACACACAACCCGAACCAAGATCCAAAGGCGAGGACCCGAGCTCGTTGGTGCTAGATCGTCGTGACGAACCAAAGCAACAAGACCAGCTCGTGTTCGTAGTTCGACTCATTTACGGTACGTTTATATCGAGAACTTGTTCGTTTAGGTTTGGATTAGTATAGAAATGATAGATCTGTGTTTGTATGGTAAAAACGAATCCAACAAAGCTAAACTTACTGAAAATGGATATGATTTGATGGGTTAATCGATTGATAAAAGAACCCGTAACCTATATGCCTAAATCGCACCCTTTAAACATCGATGTTAGGTCGATTTGATGGTTGGGGTTTGTAGGCGCTGGTCAGCCTATTCCGTGGATACCTAAATCGAGTTATTTGGTTAAGAAACGAAGATGATTAAGGGATTTAAGGACGAACAGTACCTGCAGCTGGACAACTTCGCCTGCAAGCTAAGTTCGCCTGATGAACTTCGCCTGCAAAGCTAAGTTCGCCTGATGACAACTTCGCCTGCAAAGCTAAGTTCACCTGATGACAACTTCGCTGCAAAGCTAAGTTCGCCTGATGAACTTTGCCTGCAAAGCTAAGTTCGCCTGATGACAACTTCGCCTGCAAAGCTAAGTTCGCCTAAGGTTTAACTTCGCCTAAAGCTAAGTTCGCCTAAGGTTTAACTTCGCCTAAAGCTAAGTTCGCCTAAGGTTTAACTTCGCCTAAAGTCAAGTTCGATTAGAAAATAAATTAAAAACGATAAGTAAAAGTAAGCTAATACTAGGCCACCAGATTAAATCAGGCGAGTATTGATACGTGTAACTTATACAGTCAGCCGAGCTCAGTTAAAGAAGGGATTTACAACTATCGGAGGAAGAAGCAGAGTTCAGGTGAGTTCTAGCCCCATTTATGTGTTATGTTTTCGGGGCTGTGTGCATACTCGATATGTTTGTTAATACGCTTATCCTAAGAGATAAGTGTATGCCTTATGTGAATGATGTGATATGTATGAATGATTGCTTGATGGTACGTGAACGATCTTCGGATATTGCATATACTGTCAGGTTGTAACGCTATGTATAAGGTAAGTATGATATGTATGCTTATGTGTATGAACGTGATAAAGTTAATAAAAGAAGGAAATGATGGTTGTATGGTTGTATGGTTACGAAAAGGGTACCGAGCCCTAATAATACTCGAGGTATGATGTATGGTTGTATGGTAACGAAGAGGGAATCGAACCCTACTAATATTCGAGAACTAGGGAACCGAACCCTACTAATATTCGAGGAAAGAGGGTACCGAGCCCTAATAATACTCGAGGAAAGAGGGTACCGAGCCCTAATAATACTCGAGGAAGGAGGGTACCGAGCCCTAATAATACTCGAGGAATGTAGGGCGTAATGCTCTTTATAACGTAAGATATGAAAGTAAGTTAATACAAAAGAAAGTATGAAAGTATGAAAGTATGAATGAAAGAATATAAGTTTATGTGTATTGTATAGTGTATGATTAACTAGAACTCACTCAGCGTAGCTGACTTTTAGTATGCACGCAGATGAGTAGAATGAGACAGCTAGCTTGAGCGGGCACATGGTGGGCGAATAGGAGACTGGCATCTGAAGACTCAAGATGTTTTAATGTAATTGACGTTTATTTTGAAAGACAAGAATGTTTAATTAAGGCAAGTTTTGGATTGTTGTAACGTTTCATGAAAGTTTTTATATTCCGCGAAAGTTTTAATGAACTCTGATTTGTAAGAACTGTGTTTATGAGTAAATCCGACGCTAAAGTAAAGCTACCGGGTTCGGGGCCTTACATAACGCTTAGGTATAACATTTTTGGATTTGTTTATGGGTATGGTATAGTGTAGATATTGATTATAGAATATAGATTTGTTTGCAGTGTAGTTGAGTATTTGATATTTGATTATAGATATTGAACATACTACCTAAGCCCTTTTTTTAATTTAAATTCCTATATTTCCTTTATATCAAACTAAAAAATAGTATAAAAATAAATGAAAATAAAAATAAAAATAAAAAGAGTTACAATACGTACCACCACCCATTAATAAGTCGATTTTGACAACTTGAGAATTATATTTATGTATTTATTTATAATAAAAGTTAAAAAGAACAAAAACTAAGAAACAACTTCCAATTTCCAGATGACTTAATGAAAATAAAATACAGAAGTCACAATCATGGAATTTAAATAAAAATATTAAATCAAAGCATTGATATCAACTACTAGTAGTAGTTCCACATTTGATTGTTCATCAATATTTCTTGCTTTTTTCATCCATTCCATTTAAGTTTTTCCTAAAAGTTATAATCTTCTTATAAATATATAAAAATGACTTTTCTCAGTTTAATTATAGGAACATAATAATATTGGAAGAAATTGTTGGAGGATCTGCCCACACACGAAACCGAACACACACACAAGTAATAAATGAACACGGGTATTTAACATGATAATGTCTAAACTGATCTACATACACGAGTGACAAATAAGTAATTTTTATTGAGTGACTAACAATTTTACAAGTAGATAAGATTATATATATAAACAACTAGAGTTTGTAACTTATAAAACAAGAAATCTAAGTTGGGCTGTCCTCACCGGTCTCCTCTCTTTACTTCAACTAATAAACCATGCCTAAACAAAAGACCTACGAACCCAACAATTATACCTTTGTATATATGAAATACCTTAAATTATTTAGCATGTTTAATTTATCTCAACAAATAACTAAAAATCAACTTTATTTTCACGTGTCTACTTTATATTCACGTATGTTTTTTATATTTTAAAAAGAGAACGACTTCGTATATTATAAAATATTTATAATATCACATGAATATACAAAGCGGAGTTATGCTATAATCTATTCGTACATGGGTGTAAATCTCATCTGAAATAATCATAGCGATATAATATGTATATGTTGATCAGTTTTTTATGTAAGTAATATAAAACATGATAAATATTAAACCTATGAACCTGTTACAGCATGAAGAGTAGTAACCGCAGCAGGGTATGATTTGGTCGACATGCTTGTCATCTTGATCGAGTTCCCCTTTAGGATGTATAGTTAAGGATTGTTAGGATTCTTGAGAGGAACCCGGTTTAGGAGAGAGGAGGCACACAAAATTATAATGTGTGTGTGATTAGGTTATGATGTTAATTTATTCTCTCTATATATACACCCAAGGGAAACCCTTTATTAGCTATTAAGAGTAATATGGCCCATCAACAATTACCAAGCTAATATATAATAAGGTATAATTAAATATTTTGATCTATTAATATATAAATGATAATGATGGCCATATAAATAAATATATAAAATATATTTATTCTTACATTCTCTCACTTGGCCGAGTAATCATTTATTATGAGTATTAGATAAGCCTGATCAGGAGTTAACACTCATTTTAGTTTTAAAATCAAACTGGAGCAGAGAAATACAGTCATTGAATTGAACATCAGCTCAAGACCCCCATTAATCATACTGCAGTCCTTATTTAAAACCTAAGTAGTTATGATCAAAATTTTCAAGTAAACCCTTCAGAACGTTTGATTTGTATATTTAATTCGTCTATATGTCATTATGCATGCAGAACATATTAAGAGACGTACAAAATCAAAACTGATGAGAAAATTTAATAGTTAATCATTCATAGTACGATATGCAGTTGTACGTGGTCATTAATAAACCCCTCATGATTATAAGCACTTTCATAATACTTATGGATAATAGACCTTTAGTTATAGGATCCTTAAGCATATCATGAATGTATTCGATATGAAAATTTAGATTCCTCAATTCGTTCATAAACGAATAATTAATTTCATATCAAAATTTAATGCAGCACCTATCAAACTGTTACTGTTTGAGAAAACATAGTAGCTGACGTTATCACAATTAGTCTTCAATATATAAGTTATTTGGAGTTTAATAAAACTTATGAGTCCACTAATAAATATTCAACAACATTTATTGACAACAACGTTGTAATTAATCAACATATTATGTTGTTATGACTTAGGTTGTTGTTATCAGTTCATTATGACTCCTCCATGAGATAGATTTATCTACTGACATAAGAATATATCCCGAAAATTACATTTTCTTATCTCTGAATATGACAAAGTTTAGAGTAATATACCGGTTTAAATTCTCACTTCTTCTTTTAAATTATAGTCTTTCGTTTCTTTTAAAGATATTTTAATACTCTTTTAGATGTTTCACATTAATCTAGGCATATTTAGTGTGTTACAATTTTGAGTAATATCTGAACGAGTATAGACTTGAACCTACATAAGGCTTCTACTTAATGAAGCATAAGGTAATAATCTCAATGATCCTATTATCCTCTAAATAGAGCAATATTGTTTGTTACATGTGTAAGGACCCATTTAAGATAAAACTTATAGAACAAAACTAATGTCCCTTCGGGTCTATCTCGGAATGTTATGATATATATTATGTAAGGGATATCTTTGAGATATTTCATATCAAAGTGTGTGAACAATGCTTTGACTTATGTAAGATATACTTGTCAGAAGAATGTCATCTATATAAGGACACGTTTGTTTTTAGTTTCTCCTACTCATCTAGAGGTAGGTACATTAATCCACTTGGTTTTTGATGAAAATAATTGTATAAGTATTTCATAAAATTTTGATGTTTGCATTAACCCATATATGGATTTTATTGACTTATAGACTAAATGTTCATTAACATTCAGTTTATAACATTTAAGTTGTTTTATGAGCATGTAGATATGTAAGCCAGATATTAGGGAAAGTTGTTTTAATGTTCTTCTAACGTAGCTCTTTAACTATTATAAGCTACTTGAACAGTGATGATCCTCAAAGAAATGTTTTATAATATAGGTTATACGATTCTTTGATGATTTATTCCCTTTTGAATCTAACCTTTAATAATCAATTATGCTTCTTAGTATCTTAACGTTTGTGTTAGGATTTATTTTAGTTATGAACACCTTTAGGTGATTCAACCAAATCTCAAAACGTTAGCGACTTATGGAGTCAATTATGATTGATGATAATGGTTTAATTATAAGGGGTATGATTATTAAACTTTCCAACATCCAATTCAACTTTAGTTAGGGAGGTTACATAAGCATCAAATTTAGTAGGTTTTAAAACCTAGATGGCCTCCTAAGTTGATTATTGGGTAATTTTAAAAGTCTCAGTTTTATGGATTAGCTCTTAGTTAGGTTGCTATCATTTTCAGGATTCTAAGTGTGTAAGATTTGGCGCAGTATGGTGTACAAGAGGTGTAATTGGAGTAAAATTTAATATTTCTCTCCCCCCCCCTCCCCACCTCTTGTACTTCTAACAAGTCATTATAATGCTTTTACTGCTCCCACTGACCTTAGAAACCTTTAGGAAATTAGCATACTTAGGGTCAGTATTTAAAGACTAATAGATTCTAACAAAGAAACAAGTTAATAATATAAGTTGTTGCAGTTTCTCTTGGTGAGGATTAATTTAGTAAGAAATCTAAATTTGTCCACGTTTAAGCAACAATGAAACTTTTGTAAGAGTAATAGTAAATTCTAAAGAGATAAATTTTGATGGAGCAGTGTCTTGTACAAGAGGTGTATTTGAGATAATATCAAGTTTTCACTCCCCCACCTCTTGCAAATCTTGTAAGTTATGATTGAGACACTTAAGGGCTCACACTGATCTTTAATATCTCTAGGAAAAATACAAGAGAAGTTTCAATGATGTACATGACGTGGGAATCTGTCATATATATATATTACACTTGATTAGATTCCATTAACGTCTAGATGTCATAATAAACTTAAAGGACATATTTAGAAGAAATCGTATTAAGTATATATGAACAGATCTCTTTAAGACCGCTGACCATAGAATACTGATTAGATACAAGTAAATAGCATTTTAAATGATAAAAGAATTATGTCTGAATATTCCGTTTGAATAAGTTTCACGAATGTCAGTGAAATATAACTTATGGTGGACTCATACTTATTCCTTAAGCCAAGTAATGTTTAGGGCATTTAACACATGATTTAAAATAACTAAGAATGAGATTATATGAAAAATCACCCTCATCAACCATGTCATGATTTCTCATTAAATTTGGTTTTAATAGATGAATATTATAGGTCTCATTTGTATTTCGTTAAATTTTTATTTGCATTATAACAAAAGTTGTGAAAGTATACATTATCATCTAGTTCTATTTTATAAATGTTTCAATCCAGATATTGATAACAAATAATATAAGAGTTTAAGGTAAGAGTGACTTTATGTTGGCTATGCAAACCTTATAACTGTCATAATGTAACTTAAGTATTGATACTAAATTCTGATTAATCTTCAGAATATTTAAGGTATCATAAAGTGTAATTAAAAGACAGTTTATCATGGTTCTAATAACCTTAACATTTAAATTTGTCACTAACACTCATGTTAGTTATTTGTTGATTTCGGGTAAACATATAGAACTAGACTCAACAAATCATGTGTTAATGGGAATATTAGGATTAGCAGACTTATATATCATTATTATACAACTATCAATTGTAGCCAGTTGTTCTTTTGAATTATGGATAGTCTTGTAATGTCTATGCCTAATCTAATGGCATATTTTTGCAATGGGACTTCTCCTTAAGAAACCTAAAGCTGGAAGTAATACTTGTATTTTGTCTATGAACCTTAGAATTATCTTATTTTAGGTTTTAGTGGTAGTGAGTTGAATAATATCTTATTTCTAGCACCAGACATTTCTTTTCGTGTACATATGTTGCTGATCAACACACTCATTTTCCTTTGGTACTTCTAAGTGTTATAGTTGATTCGTAAGGCACCAAATTGTACTGCTGAAAATTTTAGTATGTAATGTACTAAAAAATGTATTTATTTCCATGTGTAAGCCCTTAATTTTATGGGTCATGGTATTTTACATTATGATGTATTCGGTAATTCCATTTAACCTTATAGTTAGAATTTTCAAGAAAGAATGCATGTATCTTATGAGTTATTTTGATTAGTCTTAGAAAAAACTAAATCAAGAATAACTCTAGTGATAACATTTATTTATATAAATTATTAATTATCATTATTATAAGAGACATTATGATTGACGCATCCCATTTGTTATGCTCTAGTTTCTAATATAATGATTGTTATTAGAAAGAGCAGTAGGATAGCCATATCATGTCTTAATGAATAATTAAATTTGAGAAGAGCTAAATGTTATTAAAACTCTTTATGAGACAAAATTCAATTGTATTTTAAGATTATAGTGGATGATTTGGATGAGATCGTTATTTATGGAAGAAAATATAATGAGTAATATTATAAGATATTAAAATAATATAGATTAAAATTTATGATCATTAGATTAATGAAGGATTATTAATATGAGGATCACTATATTTTATTGAAGATGTGATATTTCTATTATTAACATCAAACTAATAGACTATAATTAATAGTTCTACTTAAACAAAAAATAAATCACCTTTGGGCAGAATTAAAATTTATTTAAGTATATGTGCAAAACAATTGTAACACATCACCTTTGGGCAGAAGTGAGACAATTATTTTAATTATGCACGAGCTAGTGTTGCTAAATAAATGTAAGACCCCGTTACCGGTAGCCCTACTTTCGTGTTGGATTTACTCATATACGCAGTTCTAAATATCAGAGTTAATTAAAACATTCGCGGAACATTAAAAACATTCAAACCATTACATTCCATAACCATAATTCTTGTCTTATCGAGCATTCATAGTCATTTAAAAACAAAACATATCAATCAATCAATCAATCAATCATGCCCAGTAAAATCCCACCGACAACAAAGCTATAAGTAGGGTCTGGGGAGGGTGGGATGTAGGCACACCGTACCTCTATCCAAAGGAATAAAGAGGTGGCTTCCAGAGAGACCCTCGGCTCTAAGTACATGTGTATGAAGCAAAATAAAGGAAAACAAAGTTTAACAGTTATATAAAAACTACTACTAATTATAATAATATTAATAATAAGATCACAGTTTAACAGCTATATAAAAGCTAATAATAATTATAATAATAATAATAATATATGTAAGGGAAATACCATTATGGTATGTGACCTAAATAAGTTAAGTCTAAGCCCTAAGGTATTCAATTCTCTCTAAAAATCCTTAACTTTAATTCTACTTCTCCACAAATTCCTATCCTCAACCATGTCCTCGGAGAGGTTTAGGTCTATCAAATCATGCTTAATCCTCTCATCCCAAGTCAATTTCGGTCGTCCTCTACCCCTCATCCCCTCTATAGTAATGTTTTCTACGGATCTAACAGGATTCGTCTTCTGTCTTCTCTTTACATGTCCAAACCATCTCAATCTCCACTCTCTTATCTTGTCTGCTATGTTCGCCACCCCTAATCTCTCGCGAAACACAACGTTTCTTATTCGGTCTAGCCTTGTGTGCCCACACATCCAACGTAGCATTCTCATTTCTGCTACCTCCATCTTCCGCACTTGTGCCTTCTTGATGGCCCAACAATCTGTTACATATAGCATTGCAGGTCTAACTGCCAGCTTCGTCCAACTCTGCCCTGTGTCCTCCTCAAGCTACCTGCCTCATTCTACTCACCTGCGTGCATACTAAAAGTCAGCTACGCTGAGTGAGTTCTAGTTAATCACATAATCATACAATACCTTCTTACATTTCATACTTAACCTCTTAACTTTCTTTCGTACACACATAAGTGTATATACTTTCATTCTTACCTTCATACTTTCTTTACATACATAATTATACGTTTTAAAGAGCCTTTCGCCCTATAACCTCACAGATATTATAAGGGTCTGGTCCCTAACATCACAGATATTATAAGGGTCTGGTCCCTAACATCACAGATATTATAAGGGTCTGGTCCCTAACATCACAGATATTATTAGGGTCTGGTCCCTAACATCACAGATATTATAAGGGTCTGGTCCTTACCATCACATATATTATTAGGGTTTGGTCCCTTTGTTTCATGCTACTGTACCATACCTGCTCTTACATAATTTCCTTGACAATACGTGTAATCTCCGAAGAGCGTTCACGCACCATCAACATAACATACATACATTATGCCTACGTCATATATTCATACATACATCATATCTTGCATCACACGTATCAATCATATCTTTAACTACCACCTAACGGTACATGAAATATCCGAAGATCGTTCACGCACCGTCAAGCAATCATCATACATAAATCATACGAGGCATACACTTACCATTTAAGGTAAGTGTATTAACTATCACATCGAGTATGCACACAGCCCCGAAAACATAACAAAGAAGTGGGGCTAGAAACTCACCTGAATCCTGTTACGCTCTCCGTTAATCGTTATTCCCTTCTTGAGCTGTTCACGGCTAACTGTATAATATTTACATGTATCAATTAACTACTACTACTCATGTTGTATTTCTATCTTTATATAACCCACAACGAACGGGGGTCCCGGGGCAGGGCCCCTGGCAGCGGGGTCTAGGGGCGGCAGCCCCTAGCAGGGTCCAAGGGGCAGAGCCCCTGGCTGGGGTCGAGCTGCCAGGTCAGCTTGGAAAAATTTTATTTCCTTTAACTGTCTTAACACATTTTTCATTAGGTTTTTAATTTATTTTTCTAATTTGCTAACTCCAGCGAACTTAACAATAAGCGAACTTAACATTAAGCGAACTTAAGCATAGGCGAAGTTAGTGATCGGCGAAGTTAACCCTAGGCGAACATATGCCAGGCGAAGTAATCATGGGCGAACTTAGCACCAGGCGAAGTTATCAGTTAGGCGAACTTGGCCTTAGGCGAAGTTATCAGTTAGGCGAACTTGGCCTTAGGCGAACTTGCTTGCAAGCGAACTTGCTTGCAGGCGAAGTTCGCTTGTAGGCGAAGTTGTGCAGCAGCCGCCGCTGTTCATCCTTAATCCCCAAAATCATCATCGTTTTACCGAGAAATCCATGGGTATGGCGTTAACAAGTCCCGTGATCATTCCCATGGCCTTGTTTGGGTAAAACTTAGCCCGGAATGACGTAAAGTTTGGACCTTTATGGTAAAAACGTTCAATACTACGTAAACTTTAAAGGTCAAGAACATACCTTTTGTGCTCGTTCGATCTCGATTAGCTTGTTTAGGAACTCCAGATCTCGTGTAGGACTCGAATAACAAAAATCTAACCGCAACTAACGCTTAATCTCTCTCGGATCTTGCTCGTTTCTCTCTCTCGGCTGCCGGTCGTATATGGTGTGTGTGTGTGTTTGGAGTGTGTAGAGATTAAGATGGAATGAAATGAGGTTTAGGGTTTTATGGTGGTTTAGGAGGATATATATATATTCCCCAAGGCCTATGGACCTAAAGCCCATTACCCTTTAATCCATCTTATTTAATCCCAAACCATGATCTTTTCTTTATTTAGCATAAATTAATTAATAACGCGAAATCACTAAACGTAACTTTCTTTATTTAGCATTATACTATTTTAGGATGTTACAATAAAAATGTAACAAATCACCTTTGGGCAGAAGTGAGACATTTGTATCATGTTAGGCAAAACTAACAAAAGCTTTTCAGTTATACTTGAATGATATGGTAAATGTAACTCATCACCTTTGGGCAGAAGTGTTACATCAAAAGTTCATTCAAGTTAAGCCTTTATGTTTTGTAAAATTTTATAATATTTAAGGTTTACAAAACATTTAATTAGTTAATAGCGGAAAATGTTTAGAGTAAGGATTTTTAAGTTTCCGGTAGGACCTTATTTTGCCGAATTAGTTCTCGGAAATTTTGGGTTCCCGAGAATTGCCAATTTCCGGCTTTTAGTGGGTTTTTCAGTACTTGGGTGTTTACATGATTTTATGGAGTTTTATGGAAAATGTTGATTCCGGTATTAGTGAGTTTTTGGGTTATGACCCCAAACCATTTTAGAAACTCATAAACTCTTAGAACACATAAGCTGTTTTAAGCGCATAATACATGATTTTTAAAGAGCCCGTGAACCCGTAAACTGGTTTAAGCCCTTAACCCATGATCTTTATTAACTAAATTAATAATGATAAGATTTGGTTCAAATCTTTTTAATGATTAACAATTATATTTGTTTCCTATTTTAAGGGGATTCAAATCTTTTAAGAAAATATTAAAACTTCGAAGTTATCCAAGATTTGAAAAAATATTTCCCTAAATAATCATTAACAAATTTTAATCTAGATTTTGAACCAACATATGTATAATTTTCGATAATAATGATGAACACAAAGAGCATCATCGCAAATTTTAACAATTAAACATAAAAAAAACTTAGAATCGAAATCTTTAAACATGAAATTAACAGATTTTGAAAATATTAGAGTTTACTAAATATGAATTTTAGCGATTTTAAACAGTTTCATGTATTGTTTTCGTAATAGAACATGAAAAAAAAAAGAAACCTAAAAAATTAGGGTTTATCAAGTTTTAGTCCATGTCTTCTGATTCAATTCCAGATTTACGGAAAACATGAAGAGCTGATTAATCAACATCGCTCTGATACCACATGTTGATCAGTTCTTCATGTAAGTAATATAAAACATGATAAATATTAAACCTATGAACCTGTTACAGCATGAAGAGTAGTAACCGCAGCAGGGTATGATGTAGTCGACATGCTTGTCATCTTGATCGAGTTCCCCTTTAGGATGTATAGCTAAGGATGGTTAGGGTTCTTGAGAGGAACCCGGTTTAGGAGAGAGGAGGCACACAAAATTATAATGTAAGTGTGATTAGGTTATGATGTTAATTTATTCTCTCTATATATACCCAATGGGAAATCCTTTATTAGCTATTAAGAGTAATATGGCCCATCAACAATTACCAAGCTAATATATAACAAGGTATAATTAATTATTTTGATCTATTATTATATAAATGATAATGATGGCCATATAAATAAATATATAAAATATATTTATTTTTACAATATAAAAATAATTTTTTTCTCGTATTTTTTTTAAAAGGTTATAAATTATATTATTTAATAATTTTAAAATATAATTGAAAATGCTGAATACAAAAGCTATGGTTGATGAACGAAAACCAAGTTTAGTGGGATCAATGGGAGAAAATGCCATAGTGACACTCACCATGTAGGAGCTCACCACTTTATGCTTCTAATTAAAAAACTTTATTTCATTCCATAATGTCTCCAAAGTTAACTAATACTAAATTATCAGTAATCGGTTTATAGTAAAGTATAATGAAATGGAAAAGCAAAAATCCTATCAAACAAAAATACAAAATTGCATAAAAGTATGATCTTCCTTGGATTTTATCCCAAATTTAGATTAAAAGATGAAAATTGTTTCCCACTAATCATATCAAATTTAAAAAGTAAAATAGTATTCCATACATAACTATAAATATTTATAAAAATGACGGGTTTTTAAAAACTACACAAGTTTAAAATCTTTATCATGTGCTCTATGTTTGTTTAGCTTCGAGTCAATATCAAAGTATCAAGTGACCGCTATTTTACACCCATATCTATTTAGTCTGGAAGTAAAGAGAGGATAAATATGTCATGAATTACTTTAGGAGGATTATCATAAATCAATAACCTTATGAAACATTGTTTTTCTAATGTTTTTTCCTATTGATGTTAAGAGTTATCTTAAATATGATTAATTTTTTTTATTTTTTTATTTTTTATATCTCATATTTTGTTGCAAAGAGAAACAAATAAGTTTAAAAGTTTAAATGCTTTTGTGGTACCCTACTAACATTATTTAATCAAAATAAAATTTAAATTATACAAGATAACGTTAAATAAGGACTTGCATTATTGATCAATGATTTATTTTATTTCTTGAAAACAATTATTGATGTTTTGTTAACACAACACTCTTAGGCTGAGGGGTGTGGGGCTTCAACGGGGGCGCTAGAGCCCCTTCGCTCGCGCCCCCAGGCGCTAACACCACACCACCGGGGCGCTAGCGGGGGCGTTAACGGGGCGCTAGCGCGAAAAAACATGCAGGTGTGATGGGGTTAGCGGCAGAAGAGAGAGTAAAGTGGCATAGGGGAGTGTGCAAAGAGCCGTTGGTTTATATAAAGAGTCGTTGGGCTCTTATTTAATTAAAAAAAACATTTTTTTTCCTATATAATACCCCATTTCACCCATATCAATCACCACAACTTCAAACATTCACCCAAAATCAACTCATCTTCCCAATTTTTTTTTAAAAAAATGGCTGGAAATTGGTACCCAAACCTTGATTCAGATTATATTGACGACGATTTATGGTCGTCACCGCACCAACCGATGTTTTATTCGGAGCCGCAAGAATCATCCGGCTTTCAACCATCCAATACACAACCGTCTCCTAACTTTGTTGTTCCGGAGACACAAGAATCACACGGTGAAGCTACGGGACCAAAAAGACGCGTCCATCGGAAAAAACAACTTGCAACGGACGGGTCGGGACCGGCTTCGACTCCGAGGACGAAACGGAAAGCCACTCCGTGGTCATCGGATGAGAAGGAAGCCTTGTGTCGGGCTTGGATAGTCATTTATGAGGATCGGCGTTGCGGTAATTGTTTTAACGTTTTTAAAAATGATTTTTAATAAAAAAGTTAAATAAAAAAGTTAAATGGAAATCTAATTTATTTATTCATTTTGCAGCCGACTACCAAAAGAGCAAGATTTTTTGGACAAAGGTTAGGGAGACGTTCTATACGCTCGTTGGGAGTACAGAGCGAAACGCCGATATGATTTCGGGTCGGTGGTCCGAAATCAGAAAATTTGTCGGCTTGTTTACTAATCTTTTCAACAGGAACAACGGTCGTATGAGACCAAGTGGCAGTGATGATTTGGCGGTTTACAATTTCACGGTCGAAGAGTGGAAGCAGGAGTGTTTGCGGAGTTATGGGATGGTGAAGACGTGGGACGATTTAAAGTTGTGGGAGAGGTTGAAAAGGTGTTCCAAGTGGGTTGAGCTGGTGGCGCCGGACGTTGATGCGGAAGTAGGGCCGAAACGGACTAAAACTAGTTCGTCTGGAGCGTATAGCACTTCAACCGGGTCGGATTGCCGCGTTGGATTCGACCTAAACATTGCTGGGGAGGAAACGTCTTCACCGCCGAGGAGGCGGCCATTGGGAAGGGACGCCAAGGGGAAAAACCGGCTGAGGGGGAAGCCGTAAACATCGCCAATCTTGTTGAATCCCTCAATAAATTCAACAAAACCATGGAGGTGGTCTCTAATGACAAAAAGGAAAAAAGTCGAATGAGAGATTTGGACTTTCTTACTAGAGACTTCAGTAACCTAAATCCGGTCGATCAAATGCTAATGGAAAAGCAAAAGGAACGTATCCGAAAGAGGTTGATCGAAGAAGACCAAGCCGAAGAATAAGAATAATGTTTTTTTAGTACTTTAATTTTTATTTTATTTTTAGATATTAATGTGTTTTTTTTATTAATGTGTGTTTTTTTTAATTATTTATGAGTTTTTTTAATAATACGTTGTTTGAATATATTTATAAAAAAATAAAAAAAAATTCGCTGGAGCCCCTCCACACCAGGGCCAGGGGCTCCAACGGGGCTCCAACACCCCCCTTATCCAGTTTCTCTCTCTGCCACACGTCATAATATTATTGGTTGGAGCCCCCATTAAAGCCCCCCACACCCCTCAGCCTTAGAAGAAAGCTAATATTCCATTTTATATTAGCTGTCTTTTTTAACTTCAGTTACTGTAGCTACCTTTCTATTTTCATTTATTAAAAAACTTGATGTGTAAAATTTACTATTATTAACTTCAGAGTTTAGAATGTCTTGTGTTATCCTTGCTCTATATTTTACCCGTAAAAACGCGTCTACCTTGATCTTGTTTATCTTGATCTCCTCGATAATTTTAGTAATATAGAAAATCAGTAAGATTGCTCATTCTTAGCTCGCCACACACACCACAAAGTTGACAGAGATAGCACATACAATGCCTTCTTATCTTTTTTTAAACGGTGAATACCCACTTTCTACACTTAACCACTATACTTCCTGAAGAAACACTAACCGGACCCCGGGCAGATTACTGGTAACCTGGGGGTTGGATAGCTGTTTCCCACGAGGGGTTAGACACAGAGAAGATGGTTCTTCTGATAACCTGCAAAACAGACACCGTGAGCTCGTCACTGAGAAGGGGGGGGTTCCTCCTTGTGACCACCCTCCGGCGTGAGAATCAGACTAGATTGCTCTTTAAATATAAAAGTATATTAAGAGATTGCTAGAGCAGATATCAGGTATAATATGATGATATGAGATATGATATGATGATAATGTGATGATCATACCATTTGGGGTATTTATAGCCGAAGGTAGGTTTCCAAGGAGGTATGGCCGGCTGCAACAGTGTTCCTGTTCCACCAACAGTAGCCTACGCACGTGCCCTGCTGGTAGTTGGTGGGTAGGTAGCGGCTGATAGCGACCAGGCCTGCTGTATACTATTCCTTTTCCACCAACTGCCGGCTACGCACGTGGTATGACAAGAGTTGGTGAGTAGGCAGCGGCTAATAGTGACATACAGTGTAGGAGCATGCTGCTCGCCATACTGTTGTCCATAAGCTGTCGTATCTTTAGTCAGATCTTTTTCCCATACCTCGTCAGGTACAGTACAGAAGATCTTCCCGTATCGTACGGACTGGCTCATTTGGGCGGGAGTATTCCCCCTCCCGCCCTTGTGCGGGATTGTTCCCGGCTTCGCTCATTCCTTCAGGTGACACTGATTGAGAGCTAAGTGCCTTGTGCGTGTAGCCTTGCTGCGCGGGTGGCCTTCCCTAATGGCTTGTATCCGAGGCTGCGGGGACAGGCGGAGTCCTTCACCATTGGGAGGCATTTCCTGCGGGACCAGCTTGCGTACTGCGCGTAAGGACGTCACGTCTCTGAGCATGGTTGGTCCTGCGGATCCAGTTGGTTTCTGCGCCGACGTCCCTGTTTAAGGTGAGTCTTGCGGGTCCAACTGGGCTCTGCTGGGACCTACCTCTTCAAGTCCCCCCAGTCCAATGTTCTTCTCATGCGTGTTTAATAAAGTGAGGTGAACTTTTGGACTTAAGCAAAGGGTTTTGAAAAGGGTTTTTTAAGGTTTTTCATGGGGATTCTTCCCGCGGAAGTCCTTGTCACTTGCAGAAATTCCCGAGTTTCCTGCTTGGTCTTTGGGTATGATGCGGGTAGGTCTGTAACCTCCTCGCAAGTCAGGGGCGTTGAGTCCCACTTGTGTGGACTCTCCATGAGGTTTTGGTAGTTTTGAACATAGTGATCAATTATGTTAAAACCACCAATTCCATCCTGGAGCTTTAAACAACGTAGTTCTCGACGTTCCCGCTATGCGGGGATGTTATTTCCGTTTCCGCAAGCATTGCCCAGAAGATCCTTCTTGGTTTCAATTCCCAGCGGAGCGCTAGGTATGTGAAGGGTTTTGCCTTAACACTGTACCAGCGCTCGTCTTACGGTTACTTTACTTCCAAGGTATTCCTGGCGTCAATTCCCTGCGGGTGCTAGGTATGTGAAGGGTTTTGCCTTTACACTGTACCCGCACCCGTCTTATAGTTACTTGGTTGCCGAGGAATATTTGGCTTCAATTCCCTGCGGGTGCTAGGTATGTGAAGGGTTTTGCCTTTACACTGTACCCGCATCCGTCTTACGGTTACTTGTTTGCCAAGGTTTTACTTGGCTTCAATTCCCTGCGGGTGCTAGGTATGTGAAGGGTTTTGCCTTTACACTGTACCCGCATCCGTCTTACGGTTACTTGTTTGCCAAGGTAAGGGGTATTTTCCCGCTTACTTTTTAATATTTTCAAATTTTGAATTTTGAAATTCGAAAGGTTGGTGGAAAGATAGGAACAGTCCAAACCTCTGAAACGTCGTGCGACGGTTTCTTCTGACTGTGTCAGGACGTGCAGGAAGTTATGGTGACGTGACAATATATGGTCATTCCAGACGCTTTTTACGGCGCGTGGGCGCGATTTTTCGGGCGCGTGGCCGCGAAATTAATGGCACTCGTCCTGTCAACAGCTGTTGCCAGCTTGCCCGGTGCCACATGTCACGGTTTCATTGCACCTTCAATTTCTCTCTCCTTCGCATTAAATTCACCGCATTAATTGCGATCACTATATAAAGGGGAAGAGGGTCCTTTGTAATTCACACCTTTACTTCTTCTCTTCTTCTTCTTAGCGATTTCCGGCAAATACTCCCCTTTTCAGGCAAGCATTTTCCCGAAATCGCTTTCTTCTTTCTGCAAGATGTCTTCACGTGATCTCGAGTCTTCGGCCGATGACAAGAGTACTGCTGGCGAGTGCCTGTGTGCTCTGCCCGGCGATCTGTACCGGTATGTTGTCAAGAAGTTCATGCTCGATCATCTCGAGCCTGAGTTTCCTGAACCCCATCAGACCGTGTACGATGCCCCAGAGGCAAGATCGGGGTTTATGCAGCATTCTTTGTCTATAGGAATCTTAGGTTCCCATTGACAAAGTTTGTTTACCGTGTCCTTGAGAGGCAAGGTGTTCATTTGACCGAGTTGCACCCCATGGCGGTCGCCAAGATTCGCCACTTCGAGTGGGTGTGCCGGATTCTGGGCATCGAGCCCCATGTGGACCGCCTGATGACCTTCTATACTTGGAGGTGCATCCAGGGGTGGTACACCCTGACAACCCGTATCAAGGGTTTAAAGATTTGTGCGACCGAGCGCAGTCTCCGATCGTGGAAGCGGGAGTTCTTCTACATATCCGCCCGCGCCGTCCCCCTTGCCATGAAGTTTAAAAATGGCCAAGCAATTCCGAGCCTTCACGCCCCAACTACCAGGAGGCGGAATGGTTCTCGAAGATATCCCTGGTCCAATCTCCGGTTTACTGGTTTGCGGAGTCCGGGATGGTGATGCTGGGGATGAGCCGGGTGTGGAAGGAGGCGTCTCAGGTTCCCATCCTTCTCGAATACGGTTTGAACTCTACTCCTTATGGTATGTCTTGTCTTTCTTGCTGATATGAGTTTGTCTTCTAACTGTTTCTTTTCTTTCAGAGGGGAACAATTTGGAGTCGCTCCTGTACCCGCGGGAAGCTGACGATCCTGTGCGGATGGGTACTCGTGCTCTTGATGAGAACGAGTTGCCCATCCTGGAGCAAACAGCGGATCGGTTTGTGGAGGTTTATCCGCTGGGCCACGAGATCCTGAGCCACCGGCGGCCAGGTAAGGCGTTATTCTCTCCTCCACCCCTCAGTGCTGTACCCGCTGCTGGAATTCCTTACACCCTGTCTTCTTCTGAGGAATCCGCAGATGGTCCTTCGTTAGTGCGGAAGAAGCGGGCTGCCGGCGGGAAAGGGAAGGAGAAGGCGGCCTCCACAGCCGATCCAGTGCTCCTATCTGACACTGAGTCAGATAGTGAAGGGGCGGGGGGGAAGCCCGGTGGTGAGAAGACCACTGTTCCGGAGGCTACGACTGTTACCTCTGGGGAACCAATGACGACGTCGGTGACCGGCATCAAGAGACCGGCTCCATCGGGTTCGTCCCCGCCCGTCCGTACGTTCAAGCTGAAGAAACCCTGTAAGTACAACTCTCTTAGCTTTTATCTTCGTAGTTTGATCTTCAAGTCTTTTGGCGCATTCCAGGGTGAGGGGCCGAGTACTACCTCTCCGCCAATGACGGTAGGCTTGGTCAGCCTACCTGAGGCGTCGACCCAGGCGCCTGCGCCTGCTTCCGCTGGTTCAGTTGCTCATTCTGAGCCGACTGTTCCAGCCGAGATGACGTCACCGCCGGCTGTGAGTGCGATTTTTACAGCATCCTTCACAGAGCCGGCGGTTACTTTTGCCGCGGATTCTGCGGCAGAGACCGCGGCGGCGACTACGGCGGCTGCTACCATGCCCCCGTCATCGGCAACGACGGCCGGTCCTTCAGGTACGCGTGGGGCTTCTCGCATCTTTCCGCCACCTTCCCATCTGCCTGACCTCTTGGATGGATTTCCATTGGGTTCAGGTGATGGGTTCGGCGGCTATCGGCCTGTAATTGACCCTACAGGTGCGTAGGGTTCCTTTGGCCCCTTTTTACTTATATATTTTATTATCTTTTCCTAACTGCTTTTTGTTTTCTGCAGTTTCGGATTCCAATGAAGTGTATGTTCCTCGATGGAACATACGCCGAGGAACAACCCTTCGTACCCCTGTGGAGTGCGTGGAATGGGCTCGCCACGCTGCTCCCCATGGTGCGTTGGGGGAAGCCATGGCTAGCTACCAGGAGGGTAGGCTAACCAACGAGCTTCGAGTTCTCCAAGCCCGGATGCAGCCGCGCGTCGAGCTGCTTTGTCGTGAAAATGACAAGTTGAAAGCAGCTCGCGCCAAGGAAGTATCCCAAGCGCGGGCTCTTCGGGAGGAGAACCAAAAGCTGTCCGCAGCTGCTGCGGAGAAGGAGAAGGCCTTCAAGGCCCTCGAGGTTGAGGTTCAAGCGCGACTCGAGGCCCGCTCCAAGGCTGCCCAAGCTGTTAACGAACAGCTTCGGCTAGCTAAGGAGACTGCGAGGAACGCGACCGAGAGGGCCACCAAGGCTGAAGCCGTTGCTGAGCCTTTACGCGTGGAGAACGAGGAGCTCAAGGCCAAATTAGAGGCTCTCCAACGCGCTCATGATGCCTTGGCGATGGAAGATGCCAAGAAGCTCCAGGAGATCTTGGACCAGAGGGGCGTGCTTGACCATATAGAGCGGAAGCTTAAGGGCGTCGAAGAGGCTGCCGCAAAGGAAGTGCTACTTGCCAACCTTAACAAAAGCGAAGCCGAACGCGCCTGCACCCAAGCTCAAGCCGCCTTTAAAGAAGCTCTGGTTGCCAAGGAATGGCTTCTTCGAGAAGCGTTGTCTCAGGTAAGTCTCTTCATGTCTTCACGCTTTTCTTTTAGATAGGGTGTTGACACTTGTATATTTTCTTATGCAGGTTGTGCATCGGGTCTTTTCAGAGACATCTTACGACGATGCAATGAGCGCGGCCCTCAACGCTTCTCACGAGGATGGGGAACGGGTCGGCTTCCTGCTTGGTCTAGGGTTTGTTGAGAAAGGCATCCCGCCTTCCAACTTCCCTTTGTTCGATGTGGATACCGAAGCTATTTATGACCAGGCAGTAAGCCAATACGCCGCCTTCCCGCATCCAGTGGTGGAGAAGGTGAACCAAGTAGCTGCTGCTGATGATGGGTTAGCTATCCTTAAAGCTTTCCTCGAACCGCCTCGTTCTTCTGATGGAGCGGGTCCAAGTGGAAGCGGCCCTGAAGCTTGATCCTGAAGATCCCTTCCCATTGCTAGGATAGTCTTGTACAGATGTATTTATTTTTTCTTTTCGTAGGCGGGTAGTTACCCGGCCATTCTTGTAATAATTCGTTTGTGAAATATAAATCTTTTTGCGTATAAGATTGTTATTTCCTTCTTTGGGTTTCTTGCTTTATAAACTTATGACTTGCATACTTAGTTTAAATTAGCAATTTTCCAAGTGTTTAGAATAAGTTAACCTGTTGAACGTGGTTGATAATGGGTTAAAGTTTTGCTTCCTCTTTCGTGATTGTGCGGGTAGAACCGTCACTTGCACTTAGTAGGATGGCTAAACTTTAACCTTCATCTGACCTGCGTGTAGGTTTTCCTCATCTTTTGAGGATAAGTTAACCTTTGAACGTGGTTGATAATAGGTGTGAAGTTTTGCTTCCTCTTTCGTGATTGTGCGGGTAGAACCGTCACTTGCACTTAGTAGGATGGCAAAACTTTACCCATATCTGACCTGCTTGTAGGTTTTCCTCATCCTTTGAGGATAAGTTAACCTTTGAACGTGGTTGATAATAGGTGTGAAGTTTTGCTTCCTCTTTCGTGATTGTGCGGGTAGAACCGTCACTTGCACTTAGTAGGATGGCAAAACTTTACCCATATCTGACCTGCGTGTAGGTTTTCCTCATCCTTTTAAGAATTTTGTTCTGAACCTTTCGACGCGCGGTTGTCAATAGGTTAGTGTTCAGTTTCCTTTCATGATTCATGCGGATAGACCGGCACTTTCATTTAATGGGATAATTGAACTCTTCCCCTTCAACTGACCTGCGTGAAGGTTTGTCACGTTATTGGGTTTGTGCGGGTAGGACCGCCTTCCCACGCAACGACTTCACGTAATGTGAATGCCGTCACCAGTGTCGCATAGTTTAACCGTTCGACGCGCGGTTGTTGATAGGTTATTGTTCAGTTTCCTCATTATGATTCGTGCGGATAGACCGGCACTTTCATTTTTGGGTGCTGAACTTTTCCCCATCAACTGACCTGCGTGAAGGTTTGTCACGTTATTGGGTTTGTGCGGGTAGGACCGCCTTCCCACGCAACGACTTCACGTAATGTGAATGCCGTCACCAGTGTTCAGAAAAGTATAAATGTAAAATCATCAGCTTCGATGTTCTAAAGAGAATCATTTCCATTAGAAGTGGCTCTTGGCCTTTTCTTTACAAATTGGAATTGATTTACATGCAAACTGTGTAAATGAGCTCCCTTCCATGTTGTTGGGATGGGAGTGCCATCGAGCCTATACGCACCTGGTTCAGGATCTCGTTCCTTACGCAGCATGTAGTCTCGACATTGAAGCTGGAATTTTTATTCGTGTTTTCCCCAGCTGGGGTTCTACACGCACCCGCCTGCTCAGCCTTTATTGCGCCACGAGGTGCGCGAGCGTCCCATCTCTGACAAATGCTTCGACCATGTCTTTTACGTCTATGCATTCTTCAGTGTTGTGGCCTTTTGTCTTGTGATAGTCACAGTATTTGCTCCGATCAGCATCGTGACGATGTCGGATTATTGGAGGCTTTGGCCACGGGAGCTCTTCAGTGGCGAATATATCAGTGACGCTTTTGGTGAGTGGCGTCCATCTGGAGTTCCGGTGCGGCTGTACATTATCCCTTCCGCCCAATCGATGTTGCAAGCCGGATGAGGTGTCAAAGTTTACCCTTGACTGCCAAATGCCTAGCTTCCGCTTTTTATTTAGTCGGGCGGTGAGGACGTTGTCTTCTCTCGTCTTCTGAGTGTAGAGGTTTGTGCTCTGTGGGAGATCTCTACCCAGTTGCTTCTCCGTTTCCGCATAGCGTTTTGTTGCTGTCATGATGGCATCCCATGTGGATGGCATGCCATCTTTACCCGTTAGGGTGCGGATGAGCTCTGGGTCATGCGCGCCCTGGATGAAGGCAGCGCGAACAAGATCTTCGCTGATATTGCCCAGACTTAGCTTCTTTGAGTTGAAGCGAGTGATGAAGTTTGGCAGAGATTCATCTTCTTCTCGTATGCATTTGAGGATTGTCCATTGCTCCTCGGTATACTTCCGTTGCTGGCTGAAGTGTTGGCTAAACTTCTGCTGGAAGTCTGCCCAGTCGTAGATGTGGTTGACCGGTAGACGATCAAACCAAGCTCTAGCAGCCCCAACAAGCGTCATTTGGAACATGTAACACCACGTGGGTTCCGTCCAATTGCTGACGGTTGCCCCCGCTATGAACCTGTTCAAATGATCGTCTGGATCAGATATACCGTCATATGTGCCTATGTTAGGCATTTGTTTGGCACTCTTTGGGGCGATTGCTTCCGCAATGTCCCTTGCAAATTTGGACGTTCCCGCATTTGCAACGTTTGGTCTGAACGTTTTGGAGAAGTCTCGTGGACTTCCACCTGTGCTTTTTGGTTTGAAGGCTTGTCCAAAATGCCTTTTCGGTTGGGATTCCATTTCCTTACGCTTCCCTTTTGCCCTATGGCGAGGGTTCGCGTCGGAGTCGGATTCCTCCGAGTCATCCTCCCAGTATTCGAATTCGTCGGCCTGTTGTACGGAACGCAAGCGTTCGTCCAACTCAGCCTGGAATTCCTTTTGTCGTGCCTCCGCCCATGCCTTAACTTCATCGAGAGTTTGGCGGGGGAGTCTTCGTTTCTCAAACTGGGTATCAGTGGATCCCAGTAGGCGATCATTTACTGCACTTGCCCCAGCATGAGTAACTGGGGTAGTGTTCGTAAAATTTACTTCACTTGCCCCGGCTTGGGTAACCTTGGTAGTGTTTGTAAAAACTGTGTTGTCGGTATTCCCCCCAGTAGCTGGGGTTGTGGTTACCGGAATTTCTCTAACCATCTTTGTAGAAGTTTGAAAAAACTGGAGAAAAATGTAGTTCTAGCTTTATGCACGGATGGCGCCAATGAAGAAACACTAACCGGACCCCGGGCAGATTACTGGTAACCTGGGGGTTGGATAGCTGTTTCCCACGAGGGGTTAGACCCAGAGAAGATGGTTCTTCTGATAACCTGCAAAACAGACACCGTGAGCTCGTCACTGAGAAGGGGGGGGGGGGTTCCTCCTTGTGACCACCCTCCGGCGTGAGAATCAGACTAGATTGCTCTTTAAATATAAAAGTATATTAAGAGATTGCTAGAGCAGATATCAGGTATAATATGATGATATGAGATATGATATGATGATAATGTGATGATCATACCATTTGGGGTATTTATAGCCGAAGGTAGGTTTCCAAGGAGGTATGGCTGGCTGCAACAGTGTTCCTGTTCCACCAACAGTAGCCTACGCACGTGCCCTGCTGGTAGTTGGTGGGTAGGTAGCGGCTGATAGCGACCAGGCCTGCTGTATACTATTCCTTTTCCACCAACTGCCGGCTACGCACGTGGTATGACAAGAGTTGGTGAGTAGGCAGCGGCTAATAGTGACATACAGTGTAGGAGCATGCTGCTCGCCATACTGTTGTCCATAAGCTGTCGTATCTTTAGTCAGATCTTTTTCCCATACCTCGTCAGGTACAGTACAGAAGATCTTCCCGTATCGTACGGACTGGCTCATTTGGGCGGGAGTATTCCCCCTCCCGCCCTTGTGCGGGATTGTTCCCGGCTTCGCTCATTCCTTCAGGTGACACTGATTGAGAGCTAAGTGCCTTGTGCGTGTAGCCTTGCTGCGCGGGTGGCCTTCCCTAATGGCTTGTATCCGAGGCTGCGGGGACAGGCGGAGTCCTTCACCATTGGGAGGCATTTCCTGCGGGACCAGCTTGCGTACTGCGCGTAAGGACGTCACGTCTCTGAGCATGGTTGGTCCTGCGGATCCAGTTGGTTTCTGCGCCGACGTCCCTGTTTAAGGTGAGTCTTGCGGGTCCAACTGGGCTCTGCTGGGACCTACCTCTTCACTTCCAAAATCACATGTCTTCTTATTTCTAACATGATTACACGCTAATCATTAGAATAGTTATCATATCTTCAACTTGTGTGTTGTTCCGGACACGCAAACTAGCTCACGCCAAACCGTCCCAAGCCCATCACGTGAGAGACAAATCAGTCTCACTCAGTGGCAAGGCAATGAACGCTTAGGATCGATTTCGAACCCACAACCTCTAAGTTATTATTTCAAGTCTTAACACAACATATCTTCTACTTAAGTAGAGGTGTAAACAAGTCGATCCAATCCATAGCTCGACTAGGCTTGATTAACTTATCGATCGATAGCCCGAGCTCGACTATTTTCAAGCTCTAGTTCTAAGCTTGAGCTCGACTCGTGAGTAATTTTTCAAGCTCGACCTTCACTCGTTTATTTTCTATTTTTTATTTAATTAACATATATTTATATTTATTTTATGTATTTTTTCAATTATATATAACATAATGTATATTATTGCCATAATTTTTATATATAATAATAATAATTTATTATTAACTATATATACATATATATTTATATGTGTGTGTGTGTAAATTTATATAAATAATAAATTCGTTTAGGCTCACGAGCCAGCTCGAGCCTGATAAGTGAAACTCGAACTCGAGCTTGTTTATTAAACAAGATTAACTTTAGGCTCAAGCTCGTTTAAGCTTGATCAGCTCGATTCAAGCTTTTTACGACCCGAACTTGAATAACTCGCAAACATCTTGACATGTTTACACCCTTGAACTAAATTGAGTTGTAGCTAGGGTTGTTCACGAGTCGAGCCCGAGTCAAGCCAGGGTGGTTTCGAGCTCGGGCTCGAAATTAAAAGGGACAACTCAACTAAGGCTCTAGCTCGATTTTGAAGTTAAACGAGATTAAGATCGAGCCAACGAGTCGAGCCATGATCGAGCTGAGCCTAGGTCGATTTTGGCTCGGTTACAAAAATGAGTCAACTCAGCTTAGGATGTTCCAAATCAAGTTTTTTTTAGCTAGTTTTATTCAAGCTTTTATCGAGCAAGCCACGAATCTCAAACTTTCTGAACAACCCTAGTTGTAGCAATCAATATCCTACCTAATATAACGTGTTACAAATAAATAGTTTGTAATTTTATGTACTTGTTTGACCAATTCGAATATAGGACTAAACATTGTAAATGCCGGAGACAAGACTCCTGTTGGCTTAAGTTGTTTCAATGATCTTTAGTGCTGTCATTCTTAAATACTACGTCCCAAATATGCATTATTCATCGTACTTGTTGAGTTGTGATAATAAATTAATTAATAATGGATAAATGTTTTTTTATTGTTTTTATTAATCTCAACTATCATTTTTTGGTCGTTTACGGTTTTAACTAACGAATTGGTTGCTAACGGTCTCATCTTTTAACGTATTTGTTACTAACGGTCAGCGACTAACGAAATTCTAACGCCGTTAGTTGTAAGTCGCTGTAAAACTCACTTTTTTTTTCTAGAAAACTCAACATTTTCGTCACAAACGTTTTTGTAATCTTGGATCGGACATTCAAGAACATTTTTTTCTAGTAAAGCCTCAATTATTGAGGTCGCCGGAACCCTAGAACCATATTCGGAATCGGTTGGTGGTGCTCAAGTGGTGGTGGTTTCTTGGTGGTGAGTCAGTTGATGGTGGCGGCGTGTTCAAGTATTGTTCAGGTTGAGTTTTCCGAAAAAAAATGTGACTTTTTCGGCTAAAAGCGTTTTTCCGCCGGCCTACAGGTAACAGCGTTAGGATTCTGTTAATCACAGACCATTGGAAACAAATACGTTAAAATTGGGATCATGAACAATTATCTCATTAGTTGGAACCGACAACAAGTCAGCAACCAACAAATAATAGCTAGGATTAATAAAAAAACATATATACCTTTTTTTTTTGAAGTCACACAATATGTTGATATAAAAAATATTGAAACAAATAGATTGGCTGGTTTTGCTTTTATAGAGTATTCTTATATTCATATAATTTCAGATAAAAACAAACAACTTTTATATTTTTATGATTGTGTAACGTCGGATCTCACAACCTATTTTGAGGACTAAAAACAAATAATATAGGAGTTTTTTAGGAAGTAAAATTAATAATGTGGCCATGATATTAAATTTTTATATGTAAAAACTGAAAAGGAATGATGGTAGGGAAGAGTGACAACTATGATTGGTTATTTAAAAATGTTATTTGGTTTAAAGAAAAAAAAAAGATTCCTATTGTTAGTCGGTTAGGCTGTGTGTAATGGTTAATGTCTTTAACATTTCTTGTTACATATGGTTTATGGCGTTATTGTAGAAATGGTCATGCTCCTTCACACCCCTATAATATCTTGGAAAATGGTGAAGAGGCTTTATTCTTCTCTATAATGCCCTACCACACACGATCTTATTATCATTACTTAATCCAGCTTCAAAGACTTCTAAACATGTCATATCGGTTGACACATCATATTTCCATATATATATTTCAAACACGCTATCACCTCTCCATATTACATCATGTTTCAAACACTCATTTGAAAAATAATAACACACACAAAATGGTAATTTTACTAATTTGTCATTGAGTGAAAATCATTTAAATCGACTGAAGAAACACTAACCGGACCCCGGGCAGATTACTGGTAACCTGGGGTTAGATAGATGTTTCCCACGAGGGGTTAGACCCTGAGAAGATGGTTCTTCTGATAACCTGCAAAACAGACCGTGAGCTTGTCACTGAGAAGGGGGGGTTCCTCCTTGTGACCACCCTCCGGCGTGAGAATCAGACTAGATTGCTCTTTAAATATAAATGTATATTAAGAGATTGCTAGAGCAGATATCAGGTATAATATGATGATATAAGATAAGATGAGATGGTCATACCATTTGTGGTATCTATAGCCGAAGGTAGGTTTCCAAGGAGGTGTGGCCGGCTGTGTCAGTGTTCCTGTTCCACCAACAGTGGCCTACGCACATGCCCTGCTGGTAGTTGGTGGGTAGGCAGCGGCTGATAGTGACCAGGCCTGCTGTGTACTATTGCTTTTCCACCAACTGCCGGCTACGCACGTGGTATGGCAGTAGTTAGTGAGTAGGCAGCGGCTAATAGTGACACAGTACAGGAGCATGCTGCTCGCCATACTGTGTCAATAAGCTGTCGTATCTTTAGTCAGCTCTTTTTCCCATACCTCGTCAGGTACAGTACAGAAGATCTTCCCGTATTGTACGGACTGGCTTATTTGGGCGGGAGTATTCCCCCTCCCGCCCTTGTGCGGGATTGTTCCCGGCTTCGCTCATTCCTTCAGGTGACACTGAGTGATTGAGAGCTAAGTGCCTTGTGCGTGTAGCCTTGCTGCGCGGGTGGCCTTCCCTGATGGCTTGTATCCGAGGCTGCGGGGACAGGCGGAGTCCTTCACCATTAGGAGGCATTTCCTGCGGGACCAGCTTGCGTACTGCGCGTAAGGACGTCACGTCTCTGAGCATGGATGGTCCTGCGGATCCAGTTGGTTTCTGCGCAGACGTTCCTCTTCAAGTTGAGTCTTGCGGGTCCAACTGGGCTCTGCTGGGACCTACATCTTCAAGTCCCCCCAGTCCAATGTTCTTCTCATGAGTGTTTAATAAAGTGAGGTGAACTTTTGGACTTAAGCATAGGGTTTTTGAAAAGGGTTTTTTAAGGTTTTCCATGGGGATTCCTCCCGCGGAAGTCCTTGTCACTTGCAGAAATGCCCGAGTTTCCTGCTTGGTCTTTGGGTATGATGCGGGTAGGCTGTAACCTCCTCGCAAGTCAGGAGCGTTGAGTCCCACTTGTGTGGATTCTCCGTGAGGTTTTGGTGGTTTTGAACATAGTGATCAATTATGTTAAAACCACCAATTCCATCCTGGAGCTTCAAACAACGTAGTTCTCGACGTTCCCGCTATGCGGGGATGTTATTTCCGTTTCCGCAAGCATTGCCCAGAAGATCCTTCTTGGTTTCAATTCCCAGCGGAGCGCTAGGTATGTGAAGGGTTTTGCCTTAACACTGTACCCGCGCTCGTCTTACGGTTACTTCCAAGGTATTCCTGGCGTCAATTCCCTGCGGGTGCTAGGTATGTGAAGGGTTTTGCCTTTACACTGTACCCGCACCCGGCTTATAGTTACTTGGTTGCCGAGGTATACTTGGCTTCAATTCCCTGCGGGTGCTAGGTATGTGAAGGGTTTTGCCTTAACACTGTACCCGCATCCGTCTTACGGTTACTTGTTCGCCAAGGTTTACTTGGCTTCAATTCCCTGCGGGTGCTAGGTATGTGAAGGGTTTTGCCTTAACACTGTACCCGCAGCCGTCTTACGGTTACTTGTTTGCCAAGGTAAGGGGTATTTTCCCGCTTACTTTTTAATCTTTTTGAATTTTGAATTTTGAAATTCGAAGAGTTGGTGGAAAGATAAGAACAGTCCAAAACTCTGAAACGTCGTGCGACGGTTTATTCTGACTGTGTCAGGACGTGCAGGAAGTTATGGTGACGTGACAGTACATGGTCATTCCAGACGCTTTTTCAGGCGCGTGGGCGCGATTTTTCGGGCGCGTGGCCGCGAAATTAATGGTATGCGTCCTGTCAACAGCTGTTGCCAGCTTGCTTTTTGCCACGTGTCATAGTTTCATTGCACCTTCGTTTTCTCTCTCTTCCGCATTAATTTCATCGCATTAATTGCGATTAGTATATAAAGGGGGAGAGGGCTCTTTGTAATCCACACTTTCACTCTTCTCTTCATCTTTTAAGCGATTTCCGGCGAATACTCCCCTTTTCAGGCAAGCAGTTTCCCGAAATCGTTTTCTTCTTTCCTTCACAAGATGTCGTCTCGAGATGTTGAATCCACAGCCGATGACAAGAGTACTGCTGGCGAGTGCCAGTGTGCTCTGCCTGGCGATCTGTACCGGTATGTCGTCAGGAAGTTCATGCTCGAATCTCTCGAGCCTGAGTTTCCTGAACCCCATCATACTGTGTACGATGCCCCCAGAGGCAAGATCGGGGTTTATGCAGCATTCTTTGTTTATGGGAATCTTAGGTTCCCATTGACAAAGTTTGTTTACCGTGTCCTTGAGAGGCACGGTGTTCATTTGACCGAGTTGCACCCCATGGCGATCGCCAAGATTCGCCACTTTGAGTGGGTGTGCCGGATACTGGGCGTTGAGCCCCATGTTGACCGCCTGATGACCTTCTACACTTGGAGGTGCATCCAGGGGTGGTACACGTTGACAACCCGGATTAAGGGTTTAAAGATCTGTGCGACCGATCGCAGTCTTCGCGCGTGGAAGCGGGAGTTCTTCTTCATCTCCGCTCGCGCCATCCCCCTTGCCATGAAGTTTAAGAATGGGCAAGCTCTCCCAAGCCTTCACGCCTCCAACTACCAGGAGGCGGAATGGTTCTCGAAGATATCTCGGGTCCAATCTCCGGTTTACCGGTTTGCGGAGTCCGGGATGGTCATGTTGGGGATGAGCCAGGTGTGGAAGGCGGCGGATGCGCAAAAGGTCCCAATCGTCCTCGAATACGGTTCGAACTCTGTTCCTTACAGTATGCTTTGTTTCTTATTGCTGATTCTGAATTTCTTCTAACTTTTTTCCTGTTTATTTCAGAGGGGAACGACCTGCAGTCGCTCCTTAATCCGCGGGAGGCTGACGGTCCCGCCCGGATGGGTACTCGTGCTCTGGACGAGAACGAGTTGCCCATCCTCGAACAAACGGCGGATCGGTTCGTGGAGGTCTATCCGCAAGGCCATGAGATCCTGAGCGCCAGGCGGCCAGGTAAGGCGCTCTTCAACCCTCGACCCCTCAATGTTGAAACCTCTGCTGGAATTCCTTTAATCGTATGCTCTGATGAGGAATCCGCAGATGGTCCTCCGTTGGTGCGGAAGAAGAAGGTTGCCGGCGTGAAGGGGAAGGAGAAGGCCTCCACTGCCGATCAAGCGCCTCGGTCTGATTCGGAGACCGAGAGCGAAGAGGTGGCGGGGAATCCCGGTGGTGATAAGACCACTGCTCCGGAGGTTGCGACTGTCACCTCCGGAGAGCCCAAGAAGACGACGGTGACCGGTGCAAAGAGGCCGGCTCCATCGGGTTCGTCCCCGCCTCTCCGTACCTTCAGGCTCAAGAAAACCCGTAAGTACAACTTCCTTTAGCTTTTATCTTCATAGCTTAATATCATTTAACACTTTTCTTTTTTACGCAGGTGTGGATGTTGACGCATTCCAGGGTGGAGCGCAGAGGAGTACCTCTCCGCCAATGACGGTAGGCTTGGTCAGCCTACCTGAGGCGTCGACCCAGGCGCCTGCGCCTGCTTCCGCTGGTTCAGTTGCTCACTCCTTTGAGCCGACTGTTCCAGCTGAGATGACGTCACCGCCGGCTGCGAGTTCGATTTTTACAGCATCTTTCACTGGGCCGGCGGTCACTCTTGCTGCGGATTCCGCGGCGGCGACTGCGGCGGCGACCGCTGCGGCTGCTACCATGCCCCCGCCATCGGCAACGACGGCCGTTCCATCAGGTACGCATGGGGCTTCTCGCCAATCTTTGCCACATTCCCATCTGCCTGACCTCTTGGATGGATTTCCTTTGGGTTCAGGTGATGGGTTCGGCGGCTATCGGCCTGTTATTGACCCTACAGGTGCGTAGGGTTCGTTTGGCCCTTTTTTATATATATTTTTTATCATCTTTTCCTAACTGCTTTTTGTTTTTTGCAGTGTCGGATTCCAATGAAGTGTATGTTCCACGATGGAACATTCGCCGAGGAACAACCCTTCGTACCCCTGTGGAGTGCGTGGAATGGGCTCGTCACGCTGCTCCTAGTGGTGCGTTGGGGGAAGCCATGGCTAGCTACCAGGAGGGTAGGCTTAGCAATGAGCTTTGGGTTCTCCTGGCCCGGATGCAGCCGCGCGTCAAGCTGCTTTGTCGTGAAAACGACAAGTTAAAAGCAGCTCGCGCTAAGGAAGTAGCTCAGGCGCGGACTGTCCGGGAGGAGAACCAAAGGCTTTCCGCAGTAGCTACGGAAAAGGAGAAGGCCTTCAAGGCCCTCGAGGTTGAAGTTCAAGCTCGACTCGAGGCCCGTTCCAAGGCTGCCCAAGCTGTTAATGAACAGCTTCGGCTGGCTAAGGAGACTGCCAGGAACGCAACCGAGAGGGCCACCAAGGCTGAAGCTGTTGCTGAGCCTCTACGCGTGGAGAATGAAGAACTTAAAGCCAAATTAGAGGCTCTCCAGCAAGCTCATGATGCCTTGGCGATGGAAGACGCCAAAAAGCTCCAGGAGATCTTGGACCAGAGGGGGGTGCTTGACCATACAGAGCGAAAGCTAAAGGGCGTCGAAGAGGCTGCGGCTAAAGAAGTGTTGCTTGCCAACCTCAACAAGAGTGCAGCCGAACGCGCCCGTAACGAAGCTCAAGCTGCCCTCCAAGAAGCTCTGGTTGCCAAGGAATGGCTTCTTCGAGAAGCGTTGTCTCAGGTAAGCTTTTCTTGTCTTTACGCTTTTCTTTCTAAATAGAAAAGGTTTTTATACTTGTATTTTTTCTTTGTAGGTTGTGCATCGGGTCTTCTCAGAGACATCTTACGACGATGCTATGAGCGCAGCCCTCAACGCTTCTCACGAGGATGGGGAAAAGGCCGGCTTCCTGCTTGGTCTAGGGTTCGTTGAGAAAGGCATCCCGCCTTCCAACTTCCCTTTATTCGATGTAGATACTGAAGCTGTATATGACCAAGCAGTAAATCAATACGCCGCCTTCCCGCATCCGGTGGTGGAGAAGGTGAATGAAGTTGCTGCTGCTGATGATGGGCTAGCTATCCTTAAGGCTTTCCTTGAACTGCCACGCTCTACTGACGGAGCTGGTCCAAGTGGAAGTGGCCCTGAAGCCTGATCCTGAAGATCCCTTCCCACTGCTAGGATAGATTTAGCTTGTATAGATTTATTTTCTTGTAGGCGGGTAGTTACCCGACCATTCTTGTAATCAACCATTGTGAAATATAAATCTTTTTGCGGGTAAGACCGCTACTTTCGTTGGGTTCCTTGCTTTGTAAACGTTGTATGACTTGCATACTTTAGTTTAAATTAGCAATTTTCCAAGTGTTTAGAATAAGTTAACCTTTGAACGTGGTAGATAGGTGTGAAGTTTTGCTTCCTCTTCCGTGATTGTGCGGGTAGGACCGTCACTTGCACGTAGTAGGATGGCTAAACTTTACCATCTGACCTGCGTGTAGGTTTTCCTCATCTTTTTTTTTTTTTTTTCTTTTTTGAGGATAAGTTAACCTTTGAACGTGGTAGATAATAGGTGTGAAGTTTTGCTTCCTCTTTCGTGATTGTGCGGGTAGGACCGTCACTTGCACTTAGTAGGATGGCTAAACTTTACCCATATCTGACCTGCGTGTAGGTTTTCCTCATCCTTTTGTTAGAAATTCTGTTTTGAACCGTTCGACGCGCGGTTGTCAATAGGTTAGTGTTCAGTTCCCTTTTTTATGATTCATGCGGATAGACCAGCACTTTCATTCAATGGGACTGAACTTTTCCCCTTCAACTGACCTGCGTGAAGGTTTGTCGTTTTTTGGGTTTATGCGGGTTTTGCCGTCTTCCCCACGCAACGACTTTCCACGTAATTATGCGGTGAAAACCGGCATATTAGTGTTGAATAAGTTAACCGTTCGACGCGCGGTTGTTAATAGGTTAGTGTTCAGTTCCCTTTTTCATGATTCATGCGGATAGACCGGCACTTTCATTTAATGGGATAACTGAAATTTTCCCCTTCAACTGACCTGCGTGAAGGTTTGTCATTTTTTGGGTTTATGCGGGTTTTGCCGCCTTCCCCATGCAACGACTTTCCACGTAATTATGCGGTGAAAACCGGCATATTCGTGTTGATAGTTCATAAAAGTATGAATGTAAAATCGTCAGCGTCAATGTTTTAAGGAGAATCATTTCCATTAGAAGTGGCTCTTGGCCTTTTCTTTACAAATTTGGAATTGATTTACATGCAAACTGTGTAAATGAGCTCCCTTCCATGTTGTTGGGATGGGAGTGCCATCGAGCCGATACGCACCTGGTTCGGGATCTCGTTCTTTACGCAGCATGTAGTCTCCACATTGAAGCTGGAATTTTATTCGTGTTTTCCCCAGCTGGGGTTCTACACGCATCAGCCTGCTCAGCGTTCATTGTGCCACGAGGTGCGCGAGCGTCCCATCTCTGACGAATGCTTCGACCATGTCCTTTACGTCTATGCATTCTTCAGTGTTGTGGCCTTTTGTCCTGTGAAAGTCACAGTATTTGCTCCGATCAGCATTGTGACGATGTCGGATTATTTGAGGCTTTGGCCATGGGAGCTCCTCGGTGGCGAATATCTCGGTGACGCTTTTGGTGAGCGGCGTCCATCTGTTCTTGTTGGACTGTACGTTATCCCTTCCGCCTAACCGATTTTGCAAGCCGGATGAGGTGTCAAAGTTTACCCTTGACTGCCAAATGCCTAGCTTTCGCTTTTTGTTTAATCGGGCGGTAAGGACGTTGTCTTCCCTTGTTTTCTGGGTGTAGAGGTTTGTGCTCTGTGGGAGATCTCTACCCAGTTGCTTCTCCGTTTCCGCAAATCGTTTTGCTGCTGTCATGATGGCATCCCATGTGGATGGCATGCCATCTTTACCCGTTAAGGTGCGGATGAGTTCTGGGTCGTTCGCGCCCTGAATAAAGGCGGCGCGAACAAGATATTCGCTAATGTTACCCAGACTTAGCTTCTTCGAATTGAAGCGAGTTATGAAGTCTAGCAAAGATTCCTCTTTTTCTCGAATGCACTTGAGGATTGTCCATTACTCCTCGGTATACTTTCTTTGCTGGCTGAAGTGTTGGCTAAACTTCTGTTGGAAGTCTGCCCAGTCGTAGATGTGATTGACCGGTAGACGATCGAACCACGCTCTAGCAGCCCCGATCAGTGTCATTTGGAACATGTAACACCATGTAGGTTCCGTCCAACTACTGACGGTTGCCCCCGCTATGAATCTGTTTAAATGATCATCTGGGTCGGATATTCCATCATATGTGCCTATGCTGGACATTTGTTTGGCACTTTTTGGGGCAATTGCTTCCGCAATGTCCCTTGCAAATTTGGACGTTCCCGCATTTGCAACGTTCGGTCTGAATGTTTTGGATAAGTCTCGTGGACTTCCACCTGTGCTTTTTGGTTTGAAGGCTTGTCCAAAATGCCTTCTCGGTTGGGAGTCTGTTTCCTTACGCTTCCCTTTTGCCCTGTGGCGAGGGTTCGCGTCGGAGTCGGACTCCTCCGAGTCATCCTCCCAGTATCCTTCGAATTCGTCGGCCTGTTGGACGGAACGCAAGCGTTCGTCCAACTCAGCTTGGAATTCCTTTTGACGAGCCTCCGCCCATGCCTTAACTTCATCGAGTGTTTGGCGGGGGAGTCTTGTTCGTTTCTCTAACTGGGTATCGATGAATCCCAGTGAGCGATTATTTACTGCACTTGCCCCAGCTTGGGTAGCTGGGGTAGTGTTCGTAAAATTTACTTCACTTGCCCCGGCTTGGGTAGCCGGGGTAGTGTTTGTGAAAACTGTGTTGCCGGTATTCCCCCCAGTAGCTGGGGTTGTGGTTACCGGAGTTTCTTTAACCATCTTAGAAGTTTGAAAAACTTGAGAAAAATAAAGTTCTAGCTTTATGCACGGATGGCGCCAATGAAGAAACACTAACCGGACCCCGGGCAGATTACTGGTAACCTGGGGGTTAGATAGATGTTTCCCACGAGGGGTTAGACCCTGAGAAGATGGTTCTTCTGATAACCTGCAAAACAGACCGTGAGCTTGTCACTGAGAAGGGGGGGGGGTTCCTCCTTGTGACCACCCTCCGGCGTGAGAATCAGACTAGATTGCTCTTTAAATATAAATGTATATTAAGAGATTGCTAGAGCAGATATCAGGTATAATATGATGATATAAGATAAGATGAGATGGTCATACCATTTGTGGTATTTATAGCCGAAGGTAGGTTTCCAAGGAGGTGTGGCCGGCTGCGACAGTGTTCCTGTTCCACCAACAGTGGCCTACGCACATGCCCTGCTGGTAGTTGGTGGGTAGGCAGCGGCTGATAGTGACCAGGCCTGCTGTGTACTATTCCTTTTCCACCAACTGCCGGCTACGCACGTGGTATGGCAGTAGTTAGTGAGTAGGCAGCGGCTAATAGTGACACAGTACAGGAGCATGCTGCTCGCCATACTGTGTCAATAAGCTGTCGTATCTTTAGTCAGATCTTTTTCCCATACCTCGTCAGGTACAGTACAGAAGATCTTCCCGTATTGTACGGACTGGCTTATTTGGGCGGGAGTATTCCCCCTCCCGCCTTCGCTCATTCCTTCAGGTGACACTGAGTGATTGAGAGCTAAGTGCCTTGTGCGTGTAGCCTTGCTGCGCGGGTGGCCTTCCCTGATGGCTTGTATCCGAGGCTGCGGGGACAGGCGGAGTCCTTCACTATTGGGAGGCATTTCCTGCGGGACCAGCTTGCGTACTGCGCGTAAGGACGTCACGTCTCTGAGCATGGTTGGTCCTGCGGATCCAGTTGGTTTCTGCGCAAACGTTCCTCTTCAAGGTGAGTCTTGCAGGTCCAACTGGGCTCTGCTGGGACCTACCTCTTCATTTAAACAGATTCACCTCTCCATATTACATCATGTTTCAAACACTCATTTGAAAAATAATAACACACACAAAATGGTAATTTTACTAATTTGTCATTGAGTGAAATTCATTTAAATCGACATTGAGGATATTTAGTTATTTTTCGACCATTTTCAAATTCCACCATTTTTCAAAGGTAAATAAACTTTCATACGAGATTACTTCTTAGAAAAAAAAAATGGCATAGAATCTTCCTACACCACCATGAATCCTCACACACCACTTTTCGCTTATAGGGCTGTGCATGCCGTATAAGACCTGAGTTGTGTCAGGCCTTACACAAACGATTGAATACCTATACGGCTCGTATAGGGCTATACGGGTCGTATAGGCTGGAAAATTTGTTTTTTTCCCCTTGTTAGTCTTGTGTGGCCTATACGGCCCCATACAGGCCTATACGAGCCGCATAGGCTTGTAAAATCAAGCATTTTTATCATTAATTTGGGCCGACCCAAACTGTTTCAAACTTTCAATGCATACAAATTGAAAATAAAACAAGTGGGCTGACCGAGTGTTGGGCTGAAAGAGACAAGAGTCAGTAGTGAACATAAGTACATAACAGTGAGCAAATGAATTGGGCAGAGGAGACCACTCAAGTACTTAACCAGTGTACGAAACTTAAAAAAAAGTCCACATTGAACTTACAAATTACAATCCAACTTTGGTTTTGAGTTTTTAAAAATCGTTTATTTTTGGTTTTCGACTTGGGTTTTGATCGTTTCGGTTTTTTGTTTTGTCGTTTGAGCTTCAAAATTTTAGGTCGAAAACAAAAATCTGTTTGAAATTTCGGCCTAAATTATTTTGTTAGTATATGATGAAAATAGATCAAATATCTACATTATTTAAATTATAATACTTAAAATTTTCAAATCATATGCAATAAGAGTGATATAATTTGTGAAAGTGTAAGATTTTATTTGTTTTTTGAACTGAAAAACATTAGTGTTTATTTATTATATACTTGTCATTCCAACCGGAGAATACATAAAGTAACACAAAAGGAATTTATTTGTATTATTCGGTGTTTACTAAAGGTGTTTACTAAATTATGTAATCAAAGCAACATATATACGGAATAAATTACTAAATATTAAAAAGTGGAGAGCTTGCCTTCATAATGCTAGTGATTAAAGCTGAAAGTTGGATCACTTGTTGGTCAATGGTAATAGTCTAATACCAATGACTTACATGCATTATTTTTTAAGCGTATCGATTACTGAACTGGTCGTCTTAGAAAGTTACACTGGCTGGTTAAATCATACCATTCCACAAAAAATTAAAAGTTCTGAACACTTACTTAGGGTGGATTTTGGGTTCAAGGAGCACACCCCCCCCCCCCCCAACCTCTTTCTAGATTGTAAATTGGGTTAAAATTCGAGCAATGAAACTCGGAGAGGATGGAGTGTGTTGCAATGTCAAGAACGTAAACATGAAATAGCGAACAATAAGGTTGGCGTCGCAAATTTAGGCATTTACAAAATTGAACTCTATAAATTTCGAGCTCTACTTCTAAAGATCAAACTAAGCTACTTTCAAACACTCTATGTATATACATATATTGAGTTTTTTATAATGAAAACAAATTCATAAAGTTAACAAAAAAAAATCTTATGTGAAAAGCAAGTTTTTACATATGATGATATGAATGATATAACATACTCTCATTACATTCTTTTACTTGTGGAATAAGATTCTATGTTACAATAATATTTGAGGCAATAACTTACAAAAATAATATGAAATTAGTTGAGTCAAATTAATTCCAAACAAATCCAATTAAAATTCCATCAAATTTATACAAATTTAACCACCCTTTCAACTCTCATGTTTACTATGTTATTCTTGATGATTGGACACTTCTTTCGAGTGTGAGGCCGCTTCATCGGCCCTCACTTCTGATGTCTGGTCAGCCCTCACTTCTGGTGACTCGACGGGGACAGGAGTGGTGTCAGCTTCACTCTCGACCAACACCACAACTGGCACTGACGCCCGCCGAGTAGGAGGGCCAACCCTCCCATCGATACACGTGGAACATTTGGCCTCCACCCAACCTTCAAAGTCGTATTGAAAGTAACCCATGACACGCCTACCCGAACAAAGGCGGCCTATCATCACAGCCACTACACCCAATACCATAATCACTGCAAGAACCCCGATCACGGGTCCCACTGACCCGTGATCAGGATGTGGCTTGTAGGTCTGGTTTTCGATAATCGGGAATGGCGGCGGTTGTTGTGTTGGATCAATCGCCGACGACATTATCAATTTTCTCAAAATGCAAACTTTTGGAAATCAAGAAACCCACATTGGGTGCTTAATTCAAGAAACACAAAATGGGTTTTTAAGAATGTTGTGAAATCAAGAAACCAAGATTGAAAAAACTTGAAAATAAATGCAGAATTAATAAAAAAACTGGGTTTTCAAAAATCTTGTGAAATCAAGAAACCCAAGTAAAAAAACTTCAAATTTTATAAATTACAAAATGGGTTTTCAAGAATATTATGAAATCAAGAAACCCATATAAAAAAACTTCAAATTCAATGAAATACAAACTGGGTTTTCAAGAATATTATGAAATCAAGAAACCCATCACAAAAACCTTCAAATTTTATAAAATACAAACTGGGTTTTCAAGAATATTATGAAATCAAGAAACCCATCACAAAAACCTTCAAATTTTATAAAATACAAACTGGGTTTTCAAGAATATTATGAAATCAAGAAACCCATATAAAAAAAACTTCAAATTTTATAAAATTTAAACTGGGTTTTCAAGAATATTATGAAATCAAGAAACCCATATCAAAAACCTTCAAATTACAAATTTAATGAAACTTACTAACTGGGTTTTCAAGAAGATTGTGAAATAGAAAAAACCCAGATTAAAAACTAAAAATTAATGAAATTTACTAACTGGGTTTTCAAGAATATTTGAAATCAAGCTTGAATCAAGAAACCCAAATTAAGGTTTTAGGTGTGTGGAAGAAAAGAGAATTGTTGGCTATATCAAGAATGAATGAATAGCTTGACCTTGAATAAATATTTCACATTTGTGTGTGTGTAATAAGTTGTAAAATGTACCAAAAATATAGAGAGAGAAATCCAGAAATGCAAACTAATTTTGCAAAAAGAAAAATAAATAAATAAATTAGCATTGAAAGTGGTGATGTGGGAGCATCTAACGGTGACAGGAAAAGAGTATTTTTTGGGGTGTACAAAAGCTAATTTCTTTTTTTCTAATGACCAATAAAATAAATTTATTAAAATAAAAGCGCTAGCTAGAAGTAGACCCATCAATACACTAACATAATACAACCACCGACAAAAAGAAAAAAACCAACACATTGACACACAATAACATATTTAACCCCCACAACATATCCAGCACAACCTCTCGCTACAACCGGAACCGGTGCCAATCTTCCCAACTACACCCGAGTCTTCGCGATTTATTCTTTACTCACAGGAAACTTGAAGAAACACTAACCGGACCCCGGGCAGATTACGGGTAACCTGGGGGTTAGATAGATGTTTCCCACTAGGGGTTAGACCCTTGGAAGATGGTTCTTCTGATAACCTGCAAAACAGACACCGTGAGCTCGTCACTGAGAAGGGGGGGGGGGGTTCCTCCTTGTGACCACCCTCCGGCGTGAGAATCAGACTAGATTGCTCTTTAAATATAAAAGTATATTAAGAGATTGCTAGAGCAGATATCAGGTATAATATGATGATAATGTAGTAAGATATGTTGTGTCCAGATGATCATACCATTTGGGGTATTTATAGCCGAAGGTAGGTTTCCAAGGAGGTATGGCCGGCTGCAACAGTGTTCCTGTTCATCAACAGTAGCCTACGCACGTGCCCTGCTGGTAGTTGGTGGGTAGGCAGCGGCTGATAGTGACCAGGCCTGCTGTATACTGTTCCCTTTCCACCAACTTCCGGCTACGCACGTGGTATGACAGTAGTTGGTGAGTAGGCAGCGGCTAATAGTGATACAGTACAGGAGCATGCTGCTCGCCATACTGTATCAGTGAGCTGTCGTATCTCTGATCAGATCTTTCGCCCATACCTCGTCAGGTACAGTAAAAGGTCCTTCAGTATACAGACTGGCTTATTTGGGCGGGAGTATTCCCCCTCCCGCCTCTGTGCGGGATTGCTCCCGGCTTTGCTCATTCCTTCAGGTGACACTGAATGATCGAGAGCTAAGTACCTAGTGCGTGTAGCCATGCTGCGCGGGTGGCCTTCCCTCATGGCTTGTATCCGAGGCTGCGGGAACAGGCGGAGTCCTTCATGGGAGGCATTTCCTGCGGGAACAGCTTGCGTACTGCGCGTAAGGACGTCACGTCTCTGAGCATGGTTGGTCCTGCGGATCCAGTTGGTTTCTGCGCAGACGTCCCTGTTTAAGGTGAGTCTTGCGGGACCAAATGGGCTCTGCTGGGACCTACCTCTTCAAGTCCCCCCAGTCCAATGTTCTTCTCATGCGTGTTTAATAAAGTGAGGTGAACTTTTGGACTTGAGCAAAGGGTTTTGAAAAGGGTTTTGTAAGGTTTTCCATGGGGATTCTTCCGCGGAAGTCCTTGTCACTTGCAGAAATGCCCGAGTTTCCTGCTTGGTCTTTGGGTATGATGCGGGTAGGTCTGTAACCTCCTCGCAAGTCAGGAGCATTGAGTCCCAGTTGTATGGATTTTCCATGAGGTTTTGGTAGTTTTGAACATAGTGATCAATTATGTTAAGACCACCAATTCCATCCTGGAGCTTCAAACAACGTAGTTCTCGACGTTCCCGCTATGCGGGGATGTTATTTCCGTTTCCGCAAGCATTGCCCAGAAGATCCTTCTTGGTTTCAATTCCCAGCGGAGCGCTAGGTATGTGAAGGGCTTTGCCTTAACACTGTACCTGCGCTCGTCTTACGGTTACTTTACTTCCAAGGTATTCCTGGCGTCAATTCCCTGCGGGTGCTAGGTATGTGAAGGGTTTTGCCTTTACACTGTACCCGCACCCGTCTTATAGTTACTTGGTTGCCGAGGAATACTTGGCTTCAATTCCCTGCGGGTGCTAGGTATGTGAAGGGTTTTGCCTTAACACTGTACCCGCATCCGTCTTACGGTTACTTGTTTGCCAAGGTTTATTTGGCTTCAATTCCCTGCGGGTGCTAGGTATGTGAAGGGTTTTGCCTTTACACTGTACCCCGCATCCGTCTTACGGTTACTTGTTTGCCAAGGTTTATTTGGCTTCAATTCCCTGCGGGTGCTAGGTATGTGAAGGGTTTTGCCTTTACACTGTACCCGCATCCGTCTTACGGTTACTTGTTTGCCAAGGGGTAAGAGGTATTTTCCCGCTTACTTTTTAATATTTTCAAATTTTTTGAATTTTGAAATTCGAAGAGTTGGTGAAAAGATAAGAACAGTCCAAACCTCTGAAACGTCGTGCGACGGTTTCTTCTGACTGTGTCAGGACGTGCAGGAAGTTATGGTGACGTGACAGAACATGGTCATTCCAGACGCTTTTCCTGGCGCGTGGGCACGATTTTTCGGGCGCGTGGCCGCGAAATTACTGGCACACGTCCTGTCAACAGCTGTTGCCAGCCTGCTTTTTGCCACGTGTCATAGTTTCATTGCACCTTCGATTTCTCTCTCCCCCGCATTAAATTCACCGCATTAATTGCGATTAGTATATAAAGGGGGAGAGGCCTCTTTGTAATCCACACTTTCACCTCTCTTCTTCTTCTTCTTAGTGATTTCCGGCAAATACTCCCCTTTTTCAGGCAAGCATTTTCCCGAAATCACTCTTCTTTCTGCAAAAATGTCTTCTCATGATGCTGAAGCTGTAGCCGACGATAGGAGTACTGCTGGCGAATGCCAGTGTGCTCTACCTGTCGATCAGTACCAGTACATCGTCAGGAAGTTCATGCTCGAGTCTCTCGAGCCTGAGTTTCCTGAATCCCACCAGACTGTGTACGATGCCCCCAGTGGCAAGATCGGGGTATATGCTGCATTCTTTGTTTATGGGAACCTTAGGTTCCCATTGACAAAGTTTGTGTACCGTGTCCTGGAGAGGCACGGGGTGCACCTGACCGAGGTGCATCCGATGGCGATTGCCAAGGTCCGGCACTTCGAGTGGGTGTGTCGGATTCTGGGTATTGAGCCCTACGTGGACCGCCTGATGACCTTTTATACTTGGAGGTGCGTCCAAGGGTGGTACACCCTGACGACCCGTATTAAGGGTCTGAAGATTTGCGACACCGAGCGCAGTCTTCGCGCGTGGAAGCAGGAATTCTTCTACATTTCTGCCCGCGCCATCCCCCTTGCCATGAAGTTTAAAAATGGCCAAGCGATACCGAGCCTTCACGCCCCCAACTACCAGGAGGCGGAATGGTTTTCGAAGATATCCCGGATCCAATCTCCGGTTTACCGGTTTGCGGAGTCCGGGATGGTCATGTTAGGGATGAGCCGAGTGTGGAAAGATGCATCTCTGGTTCCCATCCTCCTCGAATACGGTTTGAACTCTATTCCCTATGGTATGTCTTGTTTTTCTTTTTTGATACAAGTTTGTCTTCTAACTGTTTCTTTTCTTTCAGAGGGAAATGATTTGGAGTCGCTTCTGTTTCCGCGGGAAGCCGACGGTCCCGCGCGGATGGGTACTCGTGCTTTGGACGAGGGCGAGTTGCCCATCCTGGAGCAAACAGCGGATCGGTTTGTGGAGGTCTATCCGCTGGGCCACGAGATCCTGAGCCACCGGCGGCCAGGTAAGGCGATATTCTTTCCTCAACCCCTTAACGCTGTACCCGCTGTTGGAATTCTTGACCTGTCTTCTTCTGAGGAATCCTCAGATGCTCCTCCATTGGTGCGGAAGAAGAAAGCTGCTGCCGGCGGGAAAGGGAAGGAGAAGGCCTCCACGGCTGGTCCGGTGGTTCTATCTGACTCGGAGTCAGATAGTGAAGAGGTGGCGGGGAAGCCCGGTTGTGAGAAGACCACTGTTCCGGAGGCTACGACCGTTACCTCCGGGGAACCAACGAAGACGACGGTGACCGGTACCAAGAGGCCGGCTCCATCGGGTTCCTCCCCGCCCGTCCGTACGTTCAGGGTCAAGAGAACCCGTAAGTACAATCATAATGTCTTTGCAGATTTATTACTTCTTAAATTTCTCACTTTCTTCTTTGTGCAGGCGTGGATGTTGACGCATTCCGGGGTGAAGCGCAGGGGAGTACCTCCCCGCCAATGACGGTAGGCTCGGTCAGCCTTCCTGAGGCGTCGACCCAGGCGCCTGCGCCTGCATCCGCTGGTCCAGTTGCTCGTTCCTTTGAGCCAACTGTTCCGGCCGAGATGACGTCACCGCCGGCCGTGAGTGCGATTTTTACAGCATCCTTCACGGAGCCGGCGGTTACTGCTGCTGCTGAGGAGGCGGCGACCGCGGCGGCGACCACAACGGCGACCACGGCGGCTGCCACCATGCCCGCGCCACCGGCACCTACGGCCGGACCATCAGGTACGCGCAGGGCTTCCCGCCGATCTTTGCCCCCTTCCCGTCTGCCTGACCTGTTGGATGGATTTCCTTTAGGTTCAGGTGATGGGTTTGGCGGCTATCGGCCTGTCATTGACCCTACAGGTGCGTAGGGTTCCTTTCTTTTTCCCTTATGTTTTTTATCATCTTTTCCTTACTGCCTTTGTTTCTTTTGCAGTGTCGGATTCCAATGAAGTGTATGTTCCGCGATGGAACATACGCCGAGGAACAACCCTTCGTACCCCTGTGGAGTGCGTGGACTGGGCTCGCCACGCTGCTCCTCATGGTGCGTTGGGGGAAGCCAAGGCTAGCTACCAGGAGGGTAGGCTAACCAATGAGCTTCGGGTTCTCCAAGCCCGGATGCAGCCGCGCGTCGAGCTGCTTTGTCGTGAAAACGACAAGTTGAAAGCAGCTCGCGCCAAGGACGTATCTGAGGCGCGTGCTCTCCGGGAGGAGAACCAACAGCTGGCGGCAGCTGCCGCCGACAAGGAGAAGGCCTTCAAGGCCCTCGAGGTTGAAGTTCAGGCGCGACTCGAGGCCCGCTCCAAGGCTGCCCAAGCTGTGAATGAACAGCTTCGGCTGGCCAGGGAGACTGCGCGAAACGCAACCGAGAGGGCTGCCAAGGCTGAAGCCATTGCTGAGCCTTTGCGTGTGGAGAATGAGGAGCTCAAGGCCAAATTAGAGGCTCTCCAACGCGCTCATGATGCCTTGGCAATGGAAGATGCCAAGAAACTCCAGGAAATCTTGGACCAAAGAGGGGTGCTTGACCACACCGAGCGGAAGCTTAAGGGCGTCGAAGAGGCTGCCGCAAAGGAAGTTCTACTTGCCAACCTTAACAAGAGCGAAGCCGAACGCGCCCATAACGAAGCTCAAGCTGCCCTCCAATGGCTTCTTCGAGAAGCGTTGCCTCAGGTATGTTTAGCTTTATCTTCTCGCTTTTCTTTTGTAAGAAAAGGTTCTAATACTTGTATTTTTTCTTTGTAGGTTGTGCGTCGGGTCTTTTCAGAGACCTCTTACGATGATGCTATGACCGCAGCCCTCAACGCTTCTCATGAGGATGGGGAAAAGGCCGGCTTCTTGCTTGGTCTAGGGTTTGTTGAGAAAGGCGTCCCGCCTTCCAACTTCCCTTTGTTCAATGTGGATACCGAAGCCATTTATGACCAAGCATTGAACCAATACGCCGCCTTCCCGCATCCAGTGGTGGAGAAGGTGGACGAAGTAGCTGCTGCTGATGATGGGTTAGCTGTCCTCAAAGCGTTCCTCGAACCACCCCGTTCTTCTGACGGAGCGGGTCCAAGTGGAAGCGGCCCTGAAGCTTGATCCTGAAGATCCCTTCCCATTGCTAAGATAGACTTGTATAGTTTTTTTTCTTTTAGGCGGGTAGTTACCCGGCCATTCTTGTAATATATTCTTGAAATATTAATCTTTTTGCGTATAAGATTGTTATTTCCTTCTTTGGGTTCCTTGCTTTATAAACTTATGACTTGCATACTTAGTTTAAATTAGCAATTTTCCAAGTGTTTAGAATAAGAACCTTTGAACGTGGTTGATAGTGGGTTAAAGTTTCGCTTCCTCCTTCGTGATTGTGCGGGTAGAACCGTCACTTGCACTTGGTAGGATGGCTAAACTTTAACTTATATCTGACCTGCGTGTAGGTTTTCCTTTTCGAAATTTCTAAGGCATTAAGATAAGTTGACCTTTGAACGTGGTTGATAACAGGAAGTCTTGCTTCCTCTTTCGTGATTGTGCGGGTAGAACCGTCCGTCACTTGCACTTAGTAGGATGGCAAAACTTTACCCTTATCTAACCTGCGTTTAGGTTTTTCTTACCTTTTGAGGATAAGTTAACCTTTGAACGTGGTTGATAATAGGTGTGAAGTTTTGCTTCCTCTTTCGTGATTGTGCGGGTAGAACCGTCACTTGCACTTAGTAGGATGGCAAAACTTTACCCTTATCTGACCTGCGTGTAGGTTTTCCTTATCCTTTTTAAGAATTTTGTTTTGAACCGTTCGACGCGCGGTTGTCGATAGGTTAGTGTTCATTTTCCTTTCATGATTCATGCGGATAAACCGGCACTTTCATTTAATGGGATAATTGAACTCTTCTCCTTCAACTGACTCTGCGTGAAGGTTTGCCACGTTATTGGGTTCGTGCGGGTAAGACCGCCTTCCCACGCAACGACTTCACGTAATGTGAATGCCGTCACCAGTGTTGGATAGTTTAACCGTTCGATGCGCGGTTGTTGATAGGTTATTATTCAGTTTCCTTAATGATTCATGCGGATAGACCGGCACTTTCATTTTTGGGTGCTGAACTTTTTCCCCTTCAACTGACCTGCGTGAAGGTTTGTCACGTTGCTGGGTTCGTGCGGGTAGGACCGCCTTCCCATGCAATGACGACGTAATTATGCGGTGAAAACCGGCATATTAGTTCAGAAAAGTATAAATGTAAAATCATCAGCTTCGGTGTTCTTAAAGAGAATCATTTCCATTAGAAGTGGCTCTTGGCCTTTTCTTTACAAATTGGAATTGATTTACATGCAGACTGTGTAAATGAGCTCCCTTCCATGTTGGGATGGGAGTGCCATCGAGCCGATACGCACCTGGTTCGGGATCTCGTTCTTTACGCAGCATGTAGTCTCGATTTTGAAGCTGGAATTGATTCGTGTTTTCCCCAGCTGGGGTTCTATACGCACTCGCCTGCTCAGCCTTTATTACGCCACGAGGTGCGCGAGCGTCCCAACTCTGACAAATGCTTCGACCATATCTTTTACATCTATGCATTCTTCAGTGTTGTGGCCCTTTGTCTTGTGAAAGTCACAGTATTTGCTCCGATCAGCATCGTGACGATGTCGGATTATTGGAGGCTTTGGCCATGGGAGCTCTTCAGTGGCGAATATCTCAGTGACGCTTTTGGTGAGTGGCGTCCATCTGGAGTTCCGGTGCGACTGTACATTATCCCTTCCGCCCAACCGATGTTGCAAGCCGGATGAGGTGTCAAAGTTTACCCTTGACTGCCAAATGCCTAGCTTTCGTTTTTTATTTAGTCGGGCGGTGAGGACGTTGTCTTCTCTCGTCCTCTAGGTGTAGAGGTTTGTGCTCTGTGGGAGATCTCTACCCAGTTGCTTCTCTGTTTCCGCATAGCGTTTTGCTGCTGTCATGATGCCATCCCATGTGGATGGCATGCCATCTTTACCCGTTAGGGTGCGGATGAGCTCTGGGTCATGTGCGCCCTGGATGAAGGCAGCGCGAACAAGATCTTCGCTGATATTGCCCAAACTTAGCTTCTTTGAGTTGAAGCGAGTGATGAAGTTTGGCAGAGATTCATCTTCCTCTCGTATGCATTTGAGGATTGTCCATTGCTCCTCGGTATACTTTCGTTGCTGGCTGAAGTGTTGGCTAAACTTCTGTTGGAAGTCTGCCCAGTCGTAGATGTGGTTGACCGGTAGACGATCGAACCATGCTCTAGCAGCCCCCACCAGCGTCATTTGGAACATGTAACACCACGTGGGTTCCGTCCAATTACTGACGGTTGCCCCCGCTATGAACCTGTTCAAATGATCGTCTGGATCAGATATACCGTCATATGTGCCTATGTTAGGCATTTGTTTGGCACTCTTTGGGGCGATTGCTTCAGCAATGTCCCTTGCAAATTTGGACGTTCCTGCATTTGCAACGTTTGGTCTGAACGTTTTAGAGAAGTCTCGTGGACTTCCACCTGTGCTTTTTGGTTTGAAGGCTTGTCCAAAATGCCTTTTCGGTTGGGATTCCGTTTCCTTACGCTTCCCTTTTGCCCTATGGCGAGGGTTCGCGTCGGAGTCGGATTCCTCCGAGTCATCCTCCCAGTATTCGAATTCGTCGGCCTGTTGCACGGAACGCAAGCGTTCGTCCAACTCAGCCTGGAATTCCTTTTGTCGTGCCTCCGCCCATGCCTTAACTTCATCGAGAGTCTGGCGGGGGAGTCTTCGTTAGATCAGGAGCTGCATGATCCGATGAGCTATCAGCTGAGAGACTGGCTTCTCGGTCCGATGTCTACATCAGTCATTACAACTTGGGCAGCGAGGGGGGACTGATGAACTAATCAAACAGTGCTAGTCAGAAGCTGGTATCAGAACGTGAACTCTGAGAATAGGGGTATACAAGTGAACCAGAAGGATTACCATATATAACACGAGCCGACTAGCATCCCTTTCCACTGCGAACAAAGAAGACGACTATAGGATCGAATTCGCTTTCCATGGTGAACTGGTCGTCGTCTGGCGGGGGAGTCTTCGTTTCTCAAACTGGGTATCGGTGGATCCCAGTAGGCGATCATTTACTGCACTTGCCCCAGCTTTGGTAAGTGGGGTAGTGTTCGTAAAATTTACTTCACTTGCCCCGGCTCCGGTAGTCGGGGTAGTGTTCGTAAAAGTTGTGTTGCCGGTGTTCATCCCAGTAGCTGGGGTTGTGGTTACCGGAATTTCTCTAACCATCTTTGTAGAAGTTTGAAAAAACTGGAGAAAAATAAAGTTCTAGCTTTATGCACGGATGGCGCCAATGAAGAAACACTAACCGGACCCCGGGCAGATTACGGGTAACCTGGGGGTTAGATAGATGTTTCCCACGAGGGGTTAGACCCTTGGAAGATGGTTCTTCTGATAACCTGCAAAACAGACACCGTGAGCTCGTCACTGAGAAGGGGGGGGTTCCTCCTTGTGACCACCCTCCGGCGTGAGAATCAGACTAGATTGCTCTTTAAATATAAAAGTATATTAAGAGATTGCTAGAGCAGATATCAGGTATAATATGATGATAATGTAGTAAGATATGTTGTGTCCAGATGATCATACCATTTGGGGTATTTATAGCCGAAGGTAGGTTTCCAAGGAGGTATGGCCGGCTGCAACAGTGTTCCTGTTCATCAACAGTAGCCTACGCACGTGCCCTGCTGGTAGTTGGTGGGTAGGCAGCGGCTGATAGTGACCAGGCCTGCTGTATACTGTTCCCTTTCCACCAACTGCCGGCTACGCACGTGGTATGACAGTAGTTGGTGAGTAGGCAGCGGCTAATAGTGATACAGTACAGGAGCATGCTGCTCGCCATACTGTATCAGTGAGCTGTCGTATCTCTGATCAGATCTTTCGCCCATACCTCGTCAGGTACAGTAAAAGGTCATTCAGTATACAGACTGGCTTATTTGGGCGGGAGTATTCCCCCTCCCGCCTCTGTGCGGGATTGCTCCCGGCTTTGCTCATTCCTTCAGGTGACACTGAATGATCGAGAGCTAAGTACCTAGTGCGTGTAGCCATGCTGCGCGGGTGGCCTTCCCTCATGGCTTGTATCCGAGGCTGCGGGAACAGGCGGAGTCCTTCATGGGAGGCATTTCCTGCGGGAACAGCTTGCGTACTGCGCGTAAGGACGTCACGTCTCTGAGCATGGTTGGTCCTGCGGATCCAGTTGGTTTCTGCGCAGACGTCCCTGTTTAAGGTGAGTCTTGCGGGACCAAATGGGCTCTGCTGGGACCTACCTCTTCAAAACTTAACACTTTAATATCCTCCAACATACTTGTGACATGAACCGGGCTTCCACGGTGTACCAAGTAGTTTCTCTTTTTCCACAAACACCAAACCGCCACCAAACATATAGCGTGAAACACTCTAGCCTTTTCCTTTCGAAATGAGGAATACTTATGTACCTCCAAAAGGTCCCGGAAACAAAACATAAACATACCAGGCATCTTGCACCATTGAGCGACTAACGTCCACATCGTTTGAGCCATGCCACATGAAACGAACACGTGCTCAAAGCCTCACCACATATTGGACAAAGAGTCGATCTAACCGGTATGTTTCTTTTTGCCAATGCGTCAAAAGTTGGTAACCGACCAAGAACCGCCCTCCAAGCAACGAAGCCGGCTTTCTTCGGGATCAAATTATTCCAATCGAAAACATATTCCGGTTGAGAATAAGAGTTTTTCACCAAATGAGACCTTAAACTACGTACTGAAAACACTCCGGAAGATTCCAATCCCCAAACAACCTTATCATCTCCTGGCACCAAACCAAACTTTGACACATTTGCAAAAGGGACCTGAGCTCAGCCACTACAAAATATTATCAGGATGAATAATGAATGAGACAAGTATAATTTGTAAAAAGTGGGCCAGTGAGCTTGCTCAAGTGGCTTTGGATATTAATGGTTAGCTTCAACTATTTGTTAGGGCATCGCGTGATGATCGCGTGATGGGTTATCAACACCGCCGCCAGTGCCTTGTCAAGCTTGAGGGAGGAGCATTGCGTGATGGCCATCACGCGTGTGATGGGATGAAAACCAAGGAATTGAGCCGTTGGATTTGGGGTTATATGCAGAAGGATAAGGTTCTCATGATTATTCCATCACACCACACAATTACACCACCACCCCTAGTAAAATTCCATCACATGTGATGGATTTGGGGTTGGTGATGTGGCACCATTTGATTGGGTGGGGTGTGTGATGAGAAATTTAATCACATCCACCACCCCTCCCCCCTAGTTGTGGATTCAACTATCAAAATTTATTTTATTATACTGTGTTACGTGGCGTTAACCGGATATAACCCTTTAATCAATGTCAGTCGTGTCACCGTTGAATTCATCCCATTGTCGTTTGCTTCTTTGAATCTATCCATTCGGGAGCCAACCTATCATTTTTCCTCTTTTAGCCCAAGCGAGCATGCTCGACCGGAGTTGCGTGCCCGCTTGCAACGAGTGGTGAAACGAGGGTGTTAGCTGACCACAACACAGTCTTAGAGATGGATGTAATGTTTCACCTTTGAATTTCATACTAATTTGGTTTTAATCGTAGTAGGTTTGTGGCATGTAGATTTTTCTTGGAAAATGAGAAGATAGGTTTGGGCTACTCAGCGTTGTATGTGATCACGGGTGTATAGTGTCGTCTTTTGCCATTGAGTTACCTCGGATAGCAGAGCTTTATTTATTGGCCATTAAAATAGAAGATTTTTAGTACAAACTAGATAAAAATTAGTTTTAAGAACTTCTATTTTACGTGGTGGGCGTGACGACTATGCTACTTCATCACACAAACACGAGAAGTAAATGGGGTTGTTGTGGGGAAGGAGACAGACGGGTGGAACGAGGAAAGGTAAAGCATCACGCCAGCGGCTTGTTGTGGATTGGGGAACCCCGAGAGTATAACTTTAATAAATGGAATATTAACGTATGTGTAATGAAACATGAATACCCATAAAGATTTTCTTTTACTCTTTGTGTTCCAGTTCGAAATATTCAACACGAGTGACATACCGTTGAGTATGGACCATGTATGTATTAGCTTAAAAGGTTATATGAGACTATTACGTGATAGCCAACGCGGTTAATTGAGCTCCCTAAACATACAAGACAAAAATAACGAAAAGACGTTACAAATGTAAAGAAAGGAAAGAAAAAAGGATGAGATGTCACGAGCTAGCGCCGTCACTGGACCAGTGTCATTCTGTAACATTCCAGATTTTCAAAGAATAATATTTAAATATATATAATTTATTTATGGAACAATAGTTACTCGGATTAATAGAGAAATAATAAAATAATAGATAAATGAAAGTCCATGAAATTATAAACGAGTGTTAATAATTAATTAATATTAAATATAGAAAGAATTATGGACTTGGTTAATTAAAATGGATCAAGATGGTGGGATGGGCATTAGGTCCATGGGCTTTGAGAAGTACAAATATATCCTTAAACCATCCTAAAACCCTAACTTTCATTTCCATCTTCCCCCATAATCTCTACACACACTCAGGAACACACACACACACACATTCCTTACTATATACAAATGACCAAGAGAGAGAGAAACAAGATCCAAGGCCAAAATCAAGCCAAATATTGATAGATCTATGATATACAAGCTAAATACCAGATAACCAAGCTAAACCGTAACCTAAAAACGTTCAAATGTACGTTCTTGATCTTTAAAGTTTACATTTTTATTAACGTTTGGCCTTAAAACTTGAAACAAGAGAAGATCGAGTATAAACGAACATTAAAGTTGAAAACTTGATGATAAAATGGAACTTAACGAACCCAAAATGGAAACGAATTGTTTAAAAGAAACCCTAGATCTAGTTTTGAACGTTTAAGGTTCAAAGATCCAAACTTTATGAGTCTCCCGAGTCGAGCCTTACCCGGAAATGATCACGAGAGCGCTTAAGGGGTAAGATAGCATCATGTTAAAGGTTTATAATAATAATAATAATAATAATAATAAATATGAATGGGTAGTGGATCTCCCCTGCCCCTGTTGTCTAAGACCCATCTGCTCAAAATAAGACTAAGGACAGCAGCTTGTTCAAACCCAATTAAACCTAGAACCATCAGTTGTTGAACTTCATCTCTGTCGCATACAAATACTTAGTGTATATAAACCATACACATGCTCGCATACACTGAACTTAAACCCAACAGTTCGCTTACAAATCCCAGAACTCGATTACAATTGGATCCTGATACGAACACAAGAACTCGATTACAGCTGCAATCGCTTCCAATATAGAAACAATTAATTCGATTACATTGTAATCGAGTCCCATATGAGCTCGATTACAATCAGCCGTCGATTAAATAAGATGACTTGTTTACAAAGGATCGAATACAAGTTAATTCGATCACAATAAACCCGATTACAAGCATAACTCGCATACAACCTGATTCAATTACTTTGTAATCGACCACTTATGGGGGCAGTCGCATACAAGGGAGGACCGATTACAACGAAACCATCCATATAATCAGTTGAATCACCATCGTCTTCACTGCAATTGATTCAGCGGAGGGTTCGAATGCTTGGAGCTGCAGTAAAGAAGAGGATTAGGGAGAGGTTGGGCTCTATAAGTTTACATATATACGGCCCAAGTTTTTTTAGTCAGCTCCAATTACAAACCCAAATCTTATAACACTCCCAACACTCGATCACTAATAGTTCGATTACTTTACGAAGTGAATTGACTCCTTTGTAATCGATCTCGTTGAGAACCCGATAGTACGTATATGTATAAAAAGATACTCGCTTAAGTGTACACCTGAGATCACACTTGGAGGTCCACAAGTATGGGATAGCCCGTGTGCCTATTCATACACACATACGTCTAAATACGATCATACTTATAAACACATGAAAGTATGTGAGGAGGGACGTGAACTCGATAAAGGAAAGAATATTAAAAGAATATTTAAATAATCGAGTCTTAAGATAGTAATAAAATATTTTAAGAAAGTGAAAATAACAATAATAAAATAATTATAAAACCTTACATTAGGGTTTGCAAAGAAATATAATGTAATCTAATCAAGGCCAACTGTTACATCAGACTTAACTATTTTGCCTAAAGAACGTATAGGACGAGTTTTAATACGTGTGATTTATAAACAATTAGCATAGCTCAACTAAAGAAAGGATTAACGATAAACGGAGAAAGAAACAGGATCCAGGTGAGTTTCTAGCCCATTCTTTGTTATGTTTTTCGGGGTTGTGTGCATACTCGATGTGATAGTTAATAAACTTACCTTAAATGGTAAGTGTATGCCATGTATGATTTATATGTTATCTATATATGACTTGAATGGGAATGAAATGCTTGTCGGTACGTGAATGATCTTCAGATATTGCACGTATCGTCAAGGGAAGTGATTAGCTCCTTACATGGATATTAAATAATAACTTATAGATAGTGTTCCTTATATGGATAATATATAGAGTTCCTTATATGGATAGTATAATGTTCCTTCTATGGATAGTGTAGTGTTCCTTCTATGGAAAGTATAGGGTTCCTTCTATGGAAAGTATAGTGTTCATTCTATGGAAAGTATAGGGTTCCTTCTATGGAAAGTATAGTGTTCCTTCTATGAATAGTATAGTGTTCCTTCTATGGATAGTGTAGCGTTCCTTCTATGAATAGTATAGTGTTCCTTCTATGGATAGTAAAGTGTTCCTTCTATGGAAAGTATACAGAGTGTTCCTCCTATGGAAATTATATATAGTATGGTAATAGTAATGGTTATTTTAATAGATATTACGTGACGATCCTCCTATGGATATTTATACGAGGTTAAGGTAGTAATACGTGTCTTCGGATACGGGAAGAATGTATGAGAATGAATTGTATGTTACGTGATTAACTAGAACTCACTCAGCGTAGCTGACTTTTAGTATGCAAGCAGGTGAGTAGGATGAAGCAGCTCGTTTGAGGGGAACATGTGGCACTGAATAAGAGGCTGGCATCGGAAGACTCAAGACGTGTTATGTTTTAATTATTTAGTTTTTTTGAAAGACAAGTTGTCTGTTTAAGACAAGTTTTGGATTGTTAAGAATTGTTTTATGAAAGTTTTTATATTCCGCGAATGTTTTTATTAACTCTGATGAATAGAACTATGTGAATGAGTAAATCCAACGTCCAAATGTGAGATACCGGTAACGGGGCCTTACACATTCTTGTAGCTCTAATCCATTAATTTTTTTATCTTATATATAATCTTAAATGGGATAACTTTGTTGAATAATAGTCAAGTTTTAACACTGGACGAATATTAAAAAACAATCGAACAACTAACTCTTTAGATAGTAAGACCATGCGTAGTGGGCGCGCATTCCACCCCAATGGGCCCTCCAAAACGTCGGGAACACCGGTCCACCGGGGCGCTTTGGAGGGGGCGCCGATAGAGGGGAATGGTGGAAGTTGATTGGCTGTTGATTTATTTGTTTTTTTAATAAAAAATAATAATAAGATAATAATGAAGCAAGATTGAGAGGGACTCCATTTACTTTTTTTTTTAAAGAGTTCATATAATAACGTGACGTCACATGACGCAAAACGCTCATATATGAACTCCATTTAATACACACGATAATTTGAGACTTAAGTGTTCTACTTTAATTCATAGCATCACTGTTAAATAAAAACAATTATTTTTGTACCGTTTTGAAGTTTCATTTTCAAATACCAATAAAGGAAGGGAGTGGTACAAGAAATCAATTAAAGTGAGATTGATTTTGACTTTTTTTAAATGTCTTTTTCACACGTCTGTTTTTATTATAATACACTCTTTTTTACATGTCTTTTTTCACACATCCGTTTTTATTATAATAAACTTGATGCAATAAGATTTGGGAAAAATCTATTTAAAAAAAACTTTTTTAAAAGGCATTTGAGTTTTACCCCAACTTTACAATATAACTCGTAACGATTAGATTCTTAGAGTCAGCAAGTATTTTACAAAACTGGTTGGGATGAGTATTTTGTAACACTAAACATGACGGTACGACTATTTTGGATAAAAAAAATAGTCTAGATGAGTTATTATGAGATTTTTGGTACCTTCCATAATATTATTATTAGATAATATTATAATTAGTTTTTTAATGATAAAATGATTCATGGTAACAAAATAAAGATTTAAAGTTTCGTTTTTGTAACTATCATTCATATTGTTATGATTTTGCAGGTACGAAGTGGATACTTTTATCACACGAATTTCTTGAATCGGATGGACCCGTAAGTTTGTTATTAGTTGACTGAAACCACATGAGAGAGCGCAATAGTAGGCAATGTTGGGTGGTTCATACTTCATAGGCAATTGTGAAGCAAACACGAGACGTGTTTGTTATGAAAGGTAAAACATAATGTTTTTATTGTTCAAGTCAAAATGCAACCTTATGCGTATGTAGAGTGTATAGATGTTCTTCCGTACTCCAACCCGTATATAAGGTTATGTTGTAACTTTTAAATGCAGACAAAAAACAACATAAAAGTATCATAAATGTGTTATAATATAAATATTTCACACAATTTTTAAGATAATAAAACATGCTAGAAAAGTAAATAGTCAGCTAAATATCATCATCATCATCATCATCATCATCATCGTACTCAGTATATCCCACCAATAGCAATGCTATGGTAGGGTCTGAGGAGGGTAAGATGTAGACAGCCTTACCTCTATCCCATAGAGATAGAGAGGCTGCTTCCGGTGAGACCCCCGGCTCGATAGTAGTTTTGAATCAAGCATTGGACATAAGACACATAACACTCAATCATCGGGACACCGGCTGATTGGTGCATGTGCCCTTGTCTTTCGGCTATCAACGCCACCACATGATGCCTGATTAACCTTCCGCCACTTTTAACGTTATTTTCACGTGATTAGTAAAATAACGTCAAAATTAGTGCAATTTTACTTTTGCCCACCCAAGGGTTCACACATATATACATTATATGTGCGTGATAATGTAGAAATAAAATAAAAGTAAACTGTAGATCAAGTTGGAACTTTTATTAAATGTTTTGTCAATTTACAAAACATATATAAAATGTCCGTAATTTATTCTCTGTTTATATCAAAGTAGATTACAGATTTGTGAAGCACCAGCAAGAATCTTGTAAGTACACTATCAAGAGTAGAAACACAGTAAATATGTACCTTGGCTTCTGTGGCACGTACCATAAATACTTGATTTAAGTTATAAATTGCCCCCCTTAAGTTAATCATAGTGTCAAAACTGCCCCTCAATTATATTTTATTTAGTACTATTATTTTGTCTATATGTGAAGTACTAAAGCACCTGCTAGAATCTTGTACAATTTAGACACAAAGGTCAAACTCTTAAAACCTTTATCTTACTTTCAATCTCGCTTAAAATATACAAAGTTTAAGTTCGGCTTGTTCTAATCTCTATATCTAAAACTCAAGTTTGGCTCGATAATTGTTTTTAAAGTTCGGCTCGAGGCTCGACTCGTTAACTATTTTTCTAATTAATTTTTATATATTTAATTATTTATAATTAATTATATATATATATATATATACTTTCATTTCTAATTTTATATATAACATAATGTTCATCATCTAGTTATTTTTCATAACTTTATAAATATTAATTAAAAATTGTTGTATATATAAACGTACATATGGACGTATATACGTAATTAAAAATATACGTTTATTAAATGAACTTATTTTTAAGCTCGAGCTCGGAATATGCCTCGTTTAGCCTTGGCTCGATCGAGTTTTTTCACAAGCCGATCTTGAGTAGCTCACGAGCAACTTGGCTCGTTTGCACCGTACTATTAACCTATAAAATAACATACATATATATTCGTTGTGAGTTGAACCACACACGAGCCTAAGAATGTTACATAAAATTTGAACACAACATGAGTTAAATGAGATGAAGGCACTTGTGTATACACATGCTAACATGGACAAAACCCTTTATGTTAAGCGACAATGCAGAATCGACAACACAAAACACACAATATGATACACACACGGATAGTAAATATTAACGACTCAAAACTGACCTACACTGTTTAGGCTATAGCAAACTCATGAGATTTATATAAGGTTCGTGACGTGTAAGAGGTTCGTGCAATCACGCCCCAAATATAAACACTAGCTTATAATAACATTGAGATATAACGCATACAATATATGTAACTTAGATCAAAGTTCAGGAGTGTTATTTGAACGTTTCTATTTTATATAAAAATAAAAACTTAAAAACGTCCCCCGCAAAGTTCACGCACATATAATCGGTTGCAAACCAATAATCTTACCACCACACCACCTGCATTTCTTGTTTAAACAATCATTTGCTTTTGTATATATATTAAACTAGCTTTAGAATACGTGATAAATTAATGTATAAATTACAATGAATAATTTAATACAAATAAAAAAAAGATAATTAAGTCTCTTTATATTATGTAAAAAATGTATTACAAATATGATTGTTTTATATCATCAAATATATTTGAATTTTAAATTGAGAATGAGTTGTTTTTTACCATCGGTATACAATAATGAAGCAACATTTAAAATAATGAGGTCTTTCGATGTGAAAGATGTAGCTAAAGTCTTTCAAAAAAATGTTATACATTCCATACCCGGCCATAGACAAAAAAAACACCAGATTGTCATTTTTGAACAGCTTTTATGTTGTCCTTATAAACACACTGTTGTTCAACTATCGTAATAGTCTTATAATAAATATAAAAAAATGGAAAATTTGTCTATGATTTTAAGACAGAATATTTGTAAAAAATAAAAAAAATTATTATAGTTTTCTTCAATATGAAGATGTCTCAAAAAATTGAATGTCAATGTACTCTTTAAACATAAACAATTTTATATACGTTTCAATTTTAAATAAAATATATTTATGACACGCAATTATTATATTAATATTTTTTTTATATTAAGTATGTTTAAAATATAATTTATTGCATTAATAATTCAATCAATGAAGATTGATCAATTAATACGGTATGCTTAATTTATAATCAATACTATATTTAAAACCAATATGTTTTTTTCTTTCAGTAGAAGAATGAAGTGATTTTGACGGGAATTTGATAGTGAGAATTAACCTCAGAATGTCATGTGCCCAGAATTATTTTCTTTTATTAGTAAAAATAGAAAACTGACGTGTAAAAAAGGAAAATCAATGGATATTGTGTGACATCCATCTCTTGGTCAACCAAAACACTATAGCATTTGATATGACACATATTGTTGATTCATATACAGGGCCGTCTTAGACCCCGTACAGGGCTCGGCCGCTGTCTAGGCATGGTGTCAATAAGGACATGATTTTTTTTAAAAAAAACTTATATGTATAGTTTTTTTAAACTGTTATTAGTCAATTGGACCGAAAATGGCTGATAAGACGTCAATAAGTGTCAAAAACTTTGAACAAATTTATTAAACATTAAACAATCTAATAAAATGTATTAGATCTGAGCCTAGTAATGAAATAAATCAGTAACGAACAATCAATTTTGAAAAAAAAAATTATAGAAGTGTCATTTATTAGTACTCGTCTTGGACACTTGAAACCTCGAAAACAACCTTGTTTATATAGTATATAATTTCTTTATATGGGTAAAACTTCATGAACTCATATTACATTTTAGTCAACATACAAGACTACAAGTGATGTCACAACAAAGTTCAAAGTCAAAGTCAAAGTCAAACCCTTATTTTAAAACATCTAGCAACATAACATTAACAACCAAACTAACTATATAACTTAATAATGATTGATCACACCACATTTCTTTCTAACTTCACCATTTAGCCCTGTAATCACCCCAATATTACCGAGTTTCGTCATCGATGTAGCAAAATCGTTATAAAAAAGATACTGGTACATGCTATAATCGTTGACTATAGAAGCCGCTTGTGGGTCACTCATTAACGCTTGATCGGATTCTAGTAGCCCGGCATTGTTGACGAGGTTTTTATAATACGCGTTATCAAATGTGTATGTAGTCACCATGTCTAGGGAATTAAGGTTTGTGTTTGATTTATCAACATTTGGACACGCGGTTTTTAAACTTGTGGCTAGTGATGTGTCAAGGTTCGGGTCATGTTGACCGGTCCCTTTGAAGTTAAATAGTCGGTATTTGAATGTGAAGCATTGAGCTAGCCCGATAGTGTGTGCGCCTGTGAACCATGAAAAAAACCCCTCTTAAAGTTTTTATAACCGGATCGAACAGCAAACCGGATAGCCTGAACAACTTTTGTCTTAAATATGACGATTAAGGTTGAAAAAAAAATTATTTTAAAAAAAGTTAGATATTGCGGTTTCGGCCTCTTACTTGTTAATGGGCTGGCCCGAGTTATGTTTAATTTATAACGGGCCAGCCCAATAAAATAAAATGAAACAAATAACTTTTTATTTTTTTTGGACAAAAGTATTTTAGACGTATGGTTATGTTTCAACGAGGACAAAAGCCCATTTGGCCCGTTATCGCAGGGCTGGACCGCCTTATGAAAAAACTTTAAATGAGTCATACCCGAGAGAGCCACGACATCCCTCAAATTGAGACCTACTGCTGCAAACTTAGCGGTGATGGTTGCTAGAGGGTCAAGGGGCGAAGGCAGGTCCGTGTTTGCTGATTTCAGGTTTGCTGTCAGCCCGTCTCGTCGGCCAAGTGGAACCATCCAGTTTGGCCCTCCTGACTGCATAAAGATAATTAAACTTTTTAAGAAAACATAAAATTGGTGTTAAGTAAAGGAGAATCGTTCTAACTCGAACTCATTCTGACCCGAACCAAAATGACTATTTATTTAAAACGACCCAAACCCGTTCTCACCAGTTACCCTGCTCGGTTTGTTAGCTATAGAAGAGCTTAATAGCATTTTCGACCCGTTTACTTATTAATGTGTCAAACTGTTAAATACTTTGCTAAAAGTAACATGTCTAATGGGTTGCAAATATCTATAATAATATATGTTTTTTAAATAGTTTAATTCAAAGATTTAGATACCTATAATAATATATTTTTTATAAATAACTAAATCATCATTAATAATTTAAAATTTAATAAAAAAAATCTCATAAGTTAAACCCAACCCGTCATGTTTCAAGTTGAACTTGTTTTGACCCGTTAACAAAAACCAAGTAAATAACAATTGCTAAAGTTTTAATTTGTAATACCAAAACAACGGCTTCTTGGGCTGCAAGTGTCAAAATGTCAACACATGACACGGTCCACGGGCAGGCCTGTTCCACGTCAGCTTTTATGTTGTCAATAACTTCATACCCACTAATCGAATTTCGATTAGGGCCCGCATTCTTTTCCCCCTTGAAGGTTGCAGTATCATCCAAAAGCACAGAACCGTCATAACCCTAAAACAAATAAGCAGATAAACAGTTTTAATACATCAATAAGTTGTTTAATTTACACTACTTATTTTTTTAAGTGAAATAAATTATTTTGTATAAACAATTTAGTATTGTTTATTTTGAAAAACAAATAATCAGATAAACAGTTTTAATAAGCGATATAAAGCATTTTAAACTTAAAATTTGAAAAATGATTACATTAACAAAACAATCATGGAAATGAAGTCGAAGAATAGACGCGGGGACCCTCGAGTCGTTCTTCATGGCATCCCAAACACCATATTTAACAATCATTTGTAAGTTAGGACATGATGAATAATAATAATAATAGTAATTGAGTTGGCCATTGGCTAAATGCAATGAAAGAAAAACTAAGAAAATGATGCACTTTTGATTCATTTTGATATTTTGTGAAGATTAAGGTTTTTGATAAAATTAATGGTGCATGTATGCAACTATATATAAGCCAAAAAAAGGCATAATAATAAATAGATTCAACTATCCTAGTGTGTTTATTGGATGGGCTACTAGAGTGGTACTACCATTATAGTTGTGATTAACCTAATGGCCATGTTTGTGATGTTTGTAATTAAACAATTGTTTCTTTTAGTTCCATCATGTTAAGAAGATAAGTACACTAATGAGATCATCTTTGTCTTTCTCAATGACCAAAAGATTGTTATGTAAAATATGTATGGTTTGTGTCAAATGTCAATGAACAAAAGTTGTCACACATAGATGACTAAACAAATCTAAAACTATATCTTTATGGAGCTAATGTGTTTATCAAACACCTTCTTTAGATTTTATTCTTGAACAACAAGGTGACGACGAAGCAATTGACCCGTTTTTCAGGAACCGGCTTCACGGCTTCAACTATAGAATAACAACTACAAAACGATAACAATAAAGTGGCAGACAAACGGGCAACAAGTTGCGCCGCAACCCTCTTTTGAATAACAAAGTCAATCCTACTAAAAACGAAGTGTTGGGACCTAGGAGCCGAAGAGGTTCCATGTACGACACGTTGAACCCTACTAAAAAAATTCACAGCCTCTGGCCAGAAAACCAAATGTATCAAAAGCAAATGGGAGAAAGACATGTTGATTTTCTAAACAAGCTTTCTCGTGTTTAACAACTTTGCCCGATTCAGCCTTCAACGCAACCTGACCCACAACAAACTCATGTAAGATCCACACATGCGTATTTCCCCCCTGCCCACCCGAACACAAGAACATCAGCTGGTCGTAAAGCAGACACTCCTATAGAACCCGTTTTTTTATATAAAAATTACAAAAAAATAGCACGTGGGCGGAGATATTTAATTACGAAACGAACTAAAAAGATATTATAGAAAGATACAATGAACATGAAACATGTCAACCTTATATATACTCCATAGGTGAAGAATGTTCACTTTAAATAATTCTAAGTGGAGGTGCAATATGCATGCTAATCTATTTGATTGGCAATCTACTCACTTAGACATTACTACAAACACTTAGGCTGCAAAAAATAATCCAAATTCCAAAGTGCTACTTTCTTTCTCTCTTAGTTTAATAAGAAGTTGTTTCAATTGGAATACCTTTTTATGCATCTAGAAACTAAAAGTTAAAAACTCAACATTTGGAATATATTCTTATTAGGGCTTCATTTATGCAAATATACCAAAATATTGGTAGCATATCCCAAAATCATAGATTTATATTCATTATATATTAAAAAAATGTATCAAAACAATAAAATATGGTGACATACTTCCGCTCAATGTGGCTTCCAATTGTTCATTTGAAATATATCGCTTATGTTTTAATTGAACAAGGCTAGCAACGAGTGGTGTGTAAGAATAAATATATTTTATATATTTATTTATATGGCCATCATTATCATTTATATAATAATAGATCAAAATAATTAATTATACCTTATTATATATTAGCTTGGTAATTGTTGATGAGCCATATTACCCTTAATAGCTAATAAAGGGTTTCCCCTTAGGTGTATATATAGAGAGAATAAATTAACATCATAACCTAATCACACACACATTATAATTTTGTGTGCCTCCTCTCTCCTAAACCAGGTTCCTCTCAAGAACCCTAACCATCCTTAACTATACATCCTAAAGGGGAACTCGATCAAGATGACAAACATGTCGACTATATCATACTCTGCTGCGGTTACTACTCTACATGCTGTAACATGTTCATAGGTTTAATATTTTTGTTTTCTATTACTTACATGAAGAACTGATCAACATGTGGTATCGGAGCGATGTTGATTAATCAGTTCTTCATGTTTTCTGTAAATCTGGAATTGAATCAAAAGACATGGACTAAAACTTGATAAACCCTAATTTTTTAGGTTTCTTTTTTTTCATGTTTTATTACGAAAACAATACATGAAACTGTTTAAAATCGCTAAAATTCATATTTAGTAAACTCTAATATTTTCGAAATCTGTTAATTTCATGTTTAAAGATTTCGATTCCAAGTTTTTTTTATGTTTAAATGTTAAATTTTTTGATGATGTTCTTCGTGTTCATCATTATTATCGAATATTATGCATATGTTGGTTCAAAATCTAGATTAAAATTTGTTAATGATTATTTAGGGAAATATTTTTTCAAATCTTTCATAACTTAGAAGTTTTAATATGTTCTTAAAAGATTTGAATCCCCTTAAAATAGGAAACAAATATAATTGTTAATCATTAAAAAGATTTGAACCAAATCTTATCATTATTAATTTAGTTAATAAAGATCATGGGTTAAGGGCTTAAACCAGTTTACGGGTTCACGGGCTATTTAAAAAGCATGTATTATGGTCTTAAAATAGCTTATGTGTTCTAAGAGTTTATGAGTTTCTAAAATGGTTTGGGGTCAAACCCGAAAACTCACTAATACCGGAATCAACATTTTCCATAAAACTCCATAAAATCATGTAAACACCCAAATACTGAAAAACCCACTAAAAGCCGGAAACTGGCAATTCTTGGGAACCCAAAATTTCCGAGAACTAATTCCGCAAAATAAGGTCCTACCGGAAACTTAAAAATCCTTACTCTAAACATTTTTCGCTATTAACTAATTAAATGTTTTGTAAACCTTAAATATTATAAAATTTTACAAAACATAAAGGCTTAACTTGAATGAACTTTTGATGTAACACTTCTGCCCAAAGGTGACGAGTTACATTTACCCTATCATTCAAGTATAACTAAAAAGCTTTTGTTAGTTTTGCCTAACATGATACAAATGTCTCACTTCTGCCCAAAGGTGATTTGTTACATTTTTATTTAGCAAAACTAGGCCGTGCATAATTAAAATAATTGTCTCACTTCTACCCAAAGGTGATATGTTACAATTGTTTTGCATATATACTTAAATAAATTTTAGTTCTGCCCAAAGGTGATTTATTTTTTGTTTAAGCAGAACTATTAATTATAGTCTATTAGTTTGATGTTAATAATAGAAATATCACATCTTCAATAAAATATAGTGATCGTCATATTAATGATCCTTCATTAATCTAATGATCATAAACTTTAATCTATATTATTTTAATATCCCATAAACTCACTATATTTTCTTTCATAAATAACGATCTCATCCAAATCATCCACTCTAATCTTAAAATACAATTGAATTTTGTCTCATAAAGAATTTTGATAACATTTAGCTCTTCTTAATTTTAATTATTCATTAAGACATGATATGGCTATCCTACTGCTCTTTCTAAGAACAATCATTATATTAAAAACTAGAGCATAACAAATGGGATGCGTCAATCATAATGTCTCTTATAATAATGATAATCAATAATTTGTTTAAATAAATGTTATCACTAGAGTTATTCTTGATTTAGTTTTTCCTAAGACTAATCAAAATAACTCATAAGATGCATGCATTCTTTCTTGAAAATTCTAACTATAAGGTTAATTGGCATTATACCGAATACATCATAATGTAAAATACCATGACCCATAAAATTAAGGGCTTACATATGGAAATAAATACATTTTTTTAGTACATTACATACTAAAAATTTCAGCAGTACAATTTGGTGTCTTACGAATCAACTATAACACTCAGAAGTACCAAATGAAAATGAGTGTGTTGATCAGCAACATATGTACACGAAAAGAAATGTCTGGTGCTAGAAATAAGATGTTATTCAACTCACTACCACTAAAACCTAAAAGAGGATAATTCTAAGGTTCACAGACAAAATACAAGTATTACTTCCAGCTTTAGGTTTCTTAAGAAGAAGTCCCATTGCAAAAATATGCCATTAGATTAGGCATAGACATTACAAGACTATCCATAATTCAAAATAACAACTGGCTAAAAATGATAGTTGTATAATAATGATATATAAGTCTGCTAATCCTAATATTCCCATTAACAAATGATTTGTTGAGTCTAGTTCTATATGTTTACCCGAAATCAACAAATAACTAACATGGGTGTTAGTGACAAATTTAAATGTTAAGGTTATTAGAACCATGATAAGCTGTCTTTTAATTACACTTTATGATACCTTAAATATTCTGAAGATTAATCAGAATTAGTATCAATACTTAAGTTACATTATGACAGTTATAAGGTTTGCATAGCCAACATAAAGTCACTCTTACCTTAAACTCTTATGTTATTTGTTATCAATATCTGGATTGAAACATTTATAAAATAGAACTAGATGATAATGTATACTTTCACAACTTTTGTTATAATGCAAATAAAAATTTAACGAAAGACAAATGAGACCTATAATATTCATCTATTAAAACCAAATTTCATGAGAAATCATGACATGGTTGATGAGGGTGATTTTTCATATAATCTCATTCTTAGTGATTTTAAATCATGTGTTAAATGCCCTAAACATTACCTGGCTTAAGGAATAAGTATGGGTCCACCATAAGTTATATTTCACTGACATTCGTGAAACTTATTCAAACGGAATATTCAGACATAATTCTTTTACATTTAAAATGCTATTTACTTGTATCTAATCAGTATTCTATGGTCAGCGGTCTTAAAGAGATCCGTTCATATATACTTAATACGATTTCTTCTAAATATGTCCTTTAAGTTTATTATGACATCTAGACGTAAATGGAATCAAATCAAGTCTAACATATATATGACAGATTCCCACGTCATGTACATCATTGAAACTTCTCTTGTATTTTTCCTAGAGATATTAAAGATCAGTGTGAGCCCTTAAGTGTCTCAATCATAACTTACAAGATTTGCAAGAGATGGGGGAGTGAAAACTTGATATTATCTCAAATACACCTCTTGTACAAGACACTGCTCCATCATAACACTATTCCATCAAAACTTATCTCTTTAGAATTTACTATTACTCTTACAAAAGTTTCATTGTTGCTTAAACGTGGACAAATTTAGATTTCTTACTAAATTAATTCTCACCAAGAGAAACTGCAACAACTTATATTATTAACTTGTTTCTCTGTTAGAATCTATTAGTCTTTAAATACTGACCCTAAGTATGCTAATTTCCTAAAGGTTTCTAAGGTCAGTGGGAGCAGTAAAAGTCTTTATAATGATTTGTTAGAAGTACAAGAGGCGGGAGGAAGAGAGATATTAAATTTTACTCCAATTACACCTCTTGTACACTATACTGCGCCAAATCTTACACACTTAGAATCCTGAAAATGATAGCAACCTAACTAAAAGCTAATCCATAAAACTGAGACTTTTAAAATTACCCAATAATCAACTTAGGAGACCATCTAGGTTTTAAAACCTACTAAATTTGATGCTTATGTAACCTCCCTAACTAAAGTTGAATTGGATGTTGGAAAGTTTAATGATCATACCCCTTATAATTAAACCATTATCATCAATCATAATTGACTCCATAAGTCGCTAACGTTTTGAGATTTGGTTGAATCACCTAAAGGTGTTCATAACTAAACTAAATCCTAACACAAACGTTAAGACACTAAGAAGCATAATTGATTATTAAAGGTTAGATTCAAAAGGGAATAAATCATCAAAGAATCTTATAACCTATATTATAAAACATTTCTTTGAGGATCATCACTGTTCAAGTAGCTTATAATAGTTAAAGAGCTACGTTAGAAGAACATTAAAACAACTTTCCCTAATAACTGACTTACATATCTACATGCTCATAAAACAGCCTAAATGTTATAAACTGAAGGTTAATGAACATTTAGTCTATAAGTCAATAAAATCCATATGTGGGTTAATGCAAACATCAAAATTTGATAAAATATTTATACAATTATTTTCATCAAAAACCAAGTGGATTAATGTACCTACCTCAAGATGAGTGGGAGCAACTAAAAACAAACTTTTCCTTATATAGATGACATTCTTCTGACAAGTATATGTTACATAAGTCAAAGCATTGTTCACACACTTTGATATGAAATATCTCAAAGATATCCCTTACATAATAGATATCATAACATTCTAAGATAGACCCAAAGGGACATTAGTTTTGTTCTATAAGTTTTATCTTAAATGGGTCCTTACAAATGTAACAAACAATATTGCTCTATTTAGAGGATAATAGGATCATTGAGATTATTACCTTATACTTCATTAAGTAGAAGCCTTATGTAGGTTCAAGTCTATACTCGTTCAAATATTACTCAAAATTGTAACACACTACATATGCCTAGATTAATGTGAAACATCTAAAAGAGTATTAAAATATCTTTAAAAGAAACGAAAGACTATAATTTAGAAGAAGAAGTGAGAATTCAAACCGGTATATTACTCTAAACTTTGTCATATTCAGAGATAAAAAATGTAATTTTCGGGATATATTTTTATGTCAGTAGATAAATATATCTCATGGAGAAGTCATAATGAACTGATAACAACAATCTAAGTCATAACAACATAATATGTTGATTAATTACAACGTTGTTGTCAATAAATGTTGTTGAATATTTATTAGTGGACTCATAAGTTTTATTAAACTCCAAATAACTTATATATTGAAGACTAATTGTGATAACGTCAGCTAACATTTTTTCTCAAACAGTAACAGTTTGATAGGTGCTGCATTAAATTTTGATATGAAATTAATTATTCGTTATGAACGAATTGAGGAATCTGAATTTTCATATCGAATACATTCATGATATGCTTAAGGATCCTATAACTAAAGGTCTATTGCCCATAAGTATTATGAAAGCGCTTATAATCATGAGGGGTTTATTAATGACCACGTACAACTGCATATCGTACTATGAATGATTAACTATTAAATTCTCATCAGTTTTGATTTTGTACGTCTCTTAATATGTTCTGCATGCATAATGACATATAGACGAATTAAATATACAAATCAAACGTTCTGAATGACTTACTTGAAAATTTTGATCATAACTACTTAGGTTTTAAATAAGGATTGCAGTATGATTAATGGGGGTCTTGAGCTGATGTTCAATTCAATGACTGTATTTCTCTGCTCTAGTTTGAGTTTAAAACTAAAATGAGTGTTAACTCCTGATCAGGCTTATCTAATACTCATAATAAATGATTACTCGACCAAGTGGGAGAATGTAAGAATAAATATATTTTATATATTTATTTATATGGCCATCATTATCATTTATATAATAATTGATCAAAATAATTAATTATACCTTATTATATATTAACTTGGTAATTGTTGATGGGCCATGTTACTCTTAATAGCTAATAAAGGGTTCCCCTTGTGTGTATATATAAAGAGAATAAATTAACATCATAACCTAATCACACACACATTATAATTTTGTGTGCATCCTCTCTCCTAAACCAGGTTCCTCTCAAGAACCCTAACCATCCTTAACTATACATCCTATAGGGGAACTCGATCAAGATGACAAACATGTTGACTATATCATACTCTGCTGCGGTTACTACTCTACATACTGTAACAGGTTCATAGGTTTAATATTTTTGTTTTCTATTACTTACATAACTGATCAACATGGTGGACTTTTGTTTTTACTGAACGAGTCTATCAGAGACTCATGGGATGATTAAAAAGCTTTATCTCTCATTCTAGTCTACTTTTACTCATCGTAGTTTTGATTTGTTCGTTTGAAAAGTGTAACTTCTGTTTTCACTAAATTGGGTTAGCAACGGCTAGTGGGCTTTCGTTTTCATGTAACGGGACTATTAGGGACTTGTGGGATGATTAAGGATGCGATTCCCTCATTCTAGTCTTATTTTTCTCAGAGCATCTACAATGCTATGGAGATGTTTGAAATAAAAACCCATATTATCTTTCCTACTCACCTACTGACCCACTTAAACCTTTATTCTCTCTCATCTTTCCTTCCTTTTTTCTTCAAAAACCAGTATTGAAATTTCAATACACTTTCCTCCATCTCTCTTCCACATGACCACTCTCTCCTCCAACTAGGATTCAATATGGGTGGACAATCTTCCATTGGAGATGCCCTCATTGTGGTTTCCATTTGTTTGTTTGGGCTTCTATTTGTTTGTTTGAAAAAATCGCTTATGTTTTCACTGAACGGGGCTAGAAACGACTAGTTACTTTTGTTTTCACTGGACGGGAATACCAGGGACTTATGGGATGATTAAGAAGCTGAGTCCCTCATTCTAGTCTTCATTTACTCGTCATGGTTTTCATTTGTTCGTTTGATAAGTGGTGCTTTTGTTTTAACTGAACTGGGTTAGCAGCGGCTGGTGGACTTTTGTTTTCACTGAACGATACTATTAGGGACTCGTGGGACGATTAAGTATGTGAGTTCCTCACTGAACGATAATTGGGGATTTTACTAGAAAAATGTTCCTAAAGGTACGATACAAAGTTACCATAATGTTTGGGACAAAATTGTTGAGTTTTCGGGAAAAAATATGTGTTTTCCGGCCAAAAACGTTTTTCCGGCGACCTGTAACTAACGACGTTAGAATTATGTTAGTCGCGGACCGTTAGAAACAGATACGTTAAAAGTTGGGACCGTCAGCAGCAAATTCGTTAGTTGGGACCGTCAGTGACCAAAAGACGATAGTTGAGACCAATAAAAACCAATTTTCCAAAAAAAAAACAAAGAGACTATTAGCAGAACAATTCAGCACTACATAACAAGGTCACAACATATTTATTATTAACAAGTAACATCCCCAAACTAGGAACAAAAACAAAGGGGAGCCACATTATACTAACACAACAGTAACACCCATATATAGTAAGTAAAAACATACAAATACAACATTTTTATAAAAAGTATATCGAAATTCGTGAACCCGATACAACACGAAATGTCACTCACATCGCGTATACAATCTCGCCACTGCTATCAATATCCAGGTCACCATCGCTCTCGAGATCCTCGTCCATGTCATCATCGATGTCCAAACTACCAGTAAGATACTGGTTCAGGTTATTAGCGCCAGCTGGCGGGATGGTGGCTTCTGCGATGATCTGCATGATTTCGTCGACACTTTGAGTGGGCTGGTCTGGCCCGTCAAACTGGTCCATTGCGTCGTCTTTCATGAGCTCGGCTGGAAGGTTTTTTACGAACCATTCGTGGGTTTTAATCTCGTCCATTGTTATCCGCTGTTCAAGTGTTTTTATAATCAGTAAAGCGATATAGGGTAAAGTTAAAATACAAAGGAAGACAAAAATAAAACAAATTAAAAAAAAAATCATAACTCAAAATATAAATAAAAAACGAAAAAAAAATAAAAAACTAAATATGTTTCCGCCATCATTCCCATTCAAAATACAAAAAATACAAAAAAATACAAAAATTTTGACGAAAAGACACAATGCCTAACGAAAATGATTTATAACCACACAGAAAACCCCTTAAAAATAAATTTAAAAAAAAATCATAACTCAAAATATAAATAAAAACAAAAAAAATTAAAAAAACTAAAATGTTTCAGCCATCATTCCTGTTCAAAATAAAAAAAAACAAAAATAATACAAAAATTTTGACGAAAAGACACAATGTCAAGATCAAAGACACAATGACGAAAATGAACAAAGGACACAATTATACTATTAAAAGACACAATAGATCGCAAAATTTAACACAATGTTGAACAAAATATAGCACAATGTTGAGTAATATAACACAAAATAAAGAAAAAAAGACAATCAATGAAGAAATAAACACATAACACAATGATAAACAAAAAGACACGACTTTTTCACTTACCATTATTTTTTTTATGAGAACGAGAAAAACAGTGGAAACATTTTTGTGTTTTTTTATTAAATTTTGAGTTATGCTTTTTTTTTTTAGGGGTTTTTTTTGTGTGGCTACAAATCCTTCTCATTTTTGTTCCCCTTTGTAGAATAACTTGACCACTCAATATATAGAAGTTTGACTTTGACCAGAGTCAATGGGTTACCTTAGCCGGATCAGCAACGAAAATTCTGGAAATCAAATGGCGGCATTCGGGAGATATATGAACGTAGGATGGAATCGTGTACTGAACATTGAGAATTCGCTGCAGAAAGTCAAATAAAGTCAAGTCAAACAATGTACATGTTTAGTCAACTGGGTCGATTCGGGTCATCTATATTTCAAATGGGTCGGGTCAAAAAGGTCATATTACTGTTGTAAATACTGTTTCTGTAATCATAATATTAAAAAACTTTTGAAATGAATTAAAGGGAAAAAATTTAGCGGGTCAACCCAAACGGGCCGGGTCGGCCCGATTAATTTTAAGATGTTCTAGACAATATTGTGTTACCTGTATGGTCTTCCGGAAATTTTTGGGCTCTTCGGGGTCCTCAAAAGGGTAAGCTCCCACAAGCATTACATATAATGTTACACCACAAGACCACACATCTGCAATCTGAAATTCATAAAACAATATCATCAACCTGTGATGTATGCATTTTTAATAAACGAGCCAGAGCCCTAGCTTCACTTATCGAGCTCGAGGCAGCTTGCGAGCCTAATTGAGCCTGTCATTTATATAATTTTAAAATATATATTTAATAATTATTTATTAATATATATAATGTTATGAAAATATAAATAAAAATAACTAAATAATATATCTTATTTTATACATAAAACTATAATTGAAAAAAAATATAAAAATAATCATAAATATATAAAAAATAATTGATAAATAATAAACGAGCCGAGCTCGATCTTGAAAATCTACTCACGAGCCAAGCTCGAGCTTTGAAAATAGTGCTCGAGCCAGCTTGCGAGCCTAAATGAGCCTGTCATTTATATAATTTTTACAAATATATATCTAATAATTATTAGTTAGTATAAATAATGTTATGACAAAATAATAAAATAACTAAATAATTTATTTTTTTTATACATAAAACTATAATTGAAAAAATACATAAAAATAATTATAAATATATAAAAAATAATTGATAAATAATAAACGAGCCGAGCTCAAGCTTAAGCTCCGTGTAAGTTCAACGAGCCTAGTCGAGCTCGGGCTTGGCTCGTTTGAACCCCTATTCGGGCCAAAAAAAGAGCTTGGCACTTTGACAAAATGGGCTCGAGTTGAGCAGGGCATAGAAAAAAGTATCAAAACGGGGTTTCAAGTCAAAACCGGTTGTGCTAGAAAAGTATCAATTAGGTTTGGGTCAAAACAGGTTTCACCAAAATGAACCCGAGCTAAACGGGCCACTGTAGATAAAATAAAGTATGCAAATAATTACCTTTCCATCATATTCTTTCTTAAGCAACACTTCAGGAGCAATATATGCAGGTGTCCCGACAGTAGATTTCGGTTGTGAATGCAGCACAGACGACTAACCAAAACAACCAAAAAAAATCAACTTTTATAATCTTTATACAGCACTGAACAACAGAATAAATCTATTATCTTAAGATATATATATATATACCTTAGAGTACCCAAAATCACAAATTTTGAGTCGAGGAGCCGGGCTGCCATCAAGAAGCGTGTTTTCCAGTTTCAAGTCACGGTGACATACTTGCTATATTATACCCCAAAAAAAAAAAACTAAATTTAGTTCATCAGTTCAATACTCATATTTATATATAAGCAGAGATAATTAGCTAATTATTTAACTAATACCATGTTATGACAATAACTGACTCCTGAAATGAGCTGCTGGAAAAAGAAACGAGCCTGCAACATGAACCGAACAAAAAAAACAGTTACTATAGTTGAAGCGAACGAAAAAAAAAAAAAAAAAAATAATAATAATAATAATAATAACAATAATAATACTAATAATAATAATAATAATAATAATAATGATGATAATAATAATAATAATAATAACACGAACAACAACAACAACAATAATTATAATACTAATAATAATAAAGACCTCATCTTCTGGAAACCGGCCTGCATTACATATCCGTTCAAACAGCTCTCCACCAGATGCATATTCCATAACAATTGCCAGATGTGTTGGTGTTAAAATGACCTGAATAATAATAATAATAAATAATAATAATAATAATAATAATAATAATAATAATAAAAGTTTGTGATGTTAAAAATTATTTTGATTAATTTAACAAAGTGACAACTGACATACCTCTTTAAACCTGACAATATTCGGATGCCTGAGTGATCTGTGGTTAATAATCTCCCTTTGTACATTTTCATCTATCTGTTACAAAATTAAATTGCAGTTACAGCTAAGCAGTTTGATTGAATTCAAAACAAGAACTTAAATCAACATCAGGGCTATGAACAAAACGAACACTCGGCAAACTAAGTTCGTTCGTTTGATAAATTAATAAACATGAAAAACGAATTCTGTTTGATTAACTAAATCAACGAACACAAACATACACACATAGGCCATGTTCGTTCAATTGTGTTCGTGAACGTTCGATAATGCGCTCCTTTACGTCCCTTTATATTTGTTCATTAAAGGTTTAAAATACTTTTAATAACCTTTCTAATCTTACCATAAAACAAATATTATGAATGTTAAAAACAATACTAGCACAAACTTGGTAGCCTGACCAAACCATTCACGCTAACCATTCTTGGTTAGTCAGATCAAATAAAACATTGTTTGTGTTCAATTATGTTCATAAACCATTTACACAAACAAGTTCATTTCCTTAATGAACCAACACAAACAAGAATTTCATTCGGTTAGCCGTCGTTAACCGTTCGCTTGTCCCATAAAAGCTTATCAGTCAAACATGAACAAAAGTGGAAGAAACGAGGGCTCGCATAACAGGTCAGACATGACAGTGCGACACGATTACTGTGGTACTAGACAGGAACACGACAAGATAACTAATCGTGTCATTTTTTCCAAACACGAACTTACATGACACAACCAATTTAGCAACACAATAAATATCAAATATTTACTGAAACAAAAATCGTCAAAAGTTCATAAAAGTCTTAAATTAAATCATTACATCCACTAAGTAGCACACATCCTTTATTTCATTTTATAAAATTAAATAATATAAACAACCTTAAACAGGTCATTAACATGTTAACAAGTGTGCCCTGTTAAATTTACACTAAGTATAGAATTTCCAGGCAAAAACGGTTAAATTTACACTACTGTGTAAAAAACAAGGAGGCGGGGCCACCCCTGGCACTCACTATGTTTCGCCCCCTGCAAATACTAAGCCCAAGTCGGGTAAACAAATACAAACACTACCAAATACTAAAAATTTACATTTTATTGATGATCAAGGATCCAAATACACAATGGCTCAAAATTTTTTTTGCTTTCTCGAAGCCAGCCTTGGCTTGGACAAGAACCCCATCCGGGGGGGTGCTCAAATGTATAAAAAAAATCATAAACGAGTGGGACCGGCTCAAATTTCTGGTCGAAAACAGACAAATTTACACTAAGTATTACTGCGTAAAAAACAGGGGTTACTAAGTCCAAGTCGGGTAAACAAATACAAACATAACAAACTCAAACTGCAAACAAATTCAAAACAAAACCACTAACCTTCTCACCTCGCTCGATATACTTAACCGCAACGAGCTCATTCGTCTGCTTATCTCTCATCAACCTGGCAATCCCAAAATTACCCGACCCGATATCTCTCACGAGCTCATACCGATCACTATCGTGCATAATCGGCATATCCATACCCGGTCCCACCGTCAGTGCAGATCGATCCATCAAATTTCAATTTCAATTTAAGACCAAACCCTAACAATATAATAACAACTCTTTCAATACTCCAAATCGTATCACAATCATCCACGTAACCCAAATAATAATAATAATCTAATTGATTATTATCTGGGTTTGATGAAAAATTAACGTGTCAGCAGTTGGGTCACAAGGATTGGTGCGAAAGGCAGATACCCCGTGAAATGAAGAGCTTTTACACTACACCAATAACTGGGTTTTTGTTATTATTTATTAATACATTATAATATAATATTGTTATTATATTATGGATTGCTGAAATCTAGGTGGTGATGACGATAATTGACGATATTTTAATAATAATAAAAATAATAATGGTTGGAAATAATAATAATGGGAGTGACAGGTGGTGAGTGGTGAGGTGAATAAATTACCTGCAAGATATGTAAATACTGATATAGATATATAGATGCATATTATATAAATTAAAGATTGTTGAGATGAAACAAACTCGTGAAGATGACTGCTTTAATTTTTGCTTCTCTCTCTACAAGCAGCTAATCTACATAGTGAGGTGTGTAGTATGTGGTTGGAAGGAGACATGTGATTATTATTATTATTATTATTATTATTATTAGTATTATTATTATTTTGATGGTTTGTAAAGTACGTTTAGTGGGGGATAGAAGTCCCCAGAAACTTATTATTATAATTTATAAGTTAACGATTCCATAATATGCTGCAATGATGGTAAGAATTCGATCGATATCAGTTAGAGGTGTAAAAAAACTTGAATTCGAAACTGTATCTGAAAAGAAAACCCGGAATCGGTGTTTTTGTACCCGACTCTACCCGTAAGGTACGAATAGGGTATGCATTTCGGTACTAAAACCCGAACCGGACCCGATTTGTACCCGGTAATACCCGAAAACCCGAACAGGTTCCATACCCGATATGTACCCGAAAAATACCTTAAAAATACCCAAAAAATACCCCTAAAAAGTGCAATCTCTTAAAAATCCAATCTATACCCGGAAAAAAGCCAAAAAAAAAACCAAAAATAGGGTATTCAAATACCAGATTTTAGAATACCCGTTTTATACCCGACCCGATCCCGATGCATAGGGTATGGTTTTTCAAGCCAATACCCTGACCCGACCCGATTATTGCTATACCCGATTTTCCAGAACCCGGTTCCATACCCGAACTCGGGTTTTTCTAATACCCGATTTGTGCACCTCTAGTATCGGTTATATTTGTTATATTGTTATACTATATTCAAATTAACATATTTAAACAAGAGAACAAGAACCGACACTAAACCCAACCCATAATAGTAGTGAAACTTGTATAGTTATGAAACAAGAAAAAATATCATATTTAAAAGGAAAATTGGATTTTAATAATCCCTATTAAATGGTATTGCCCGACCCCCCAATGGTCCCCCGTTAAAAATGACTTAACGACGTTATAGTTTTTTTTCTGAATTTCAAACCAATGTTTTAGGGCTTATGATCGTTAGGAGGATACGATAATAATAGGGATTATTATCGGCCAATACCATTTAATTGGGATTATTAAAATCCAATTTTTCTATTTAAAATGATGTTAGTTCGGTCAGTAAAAGTGTAAAACCTGAATGTTGTGGTCGTGATTCATTATGAATTCGGTCAGTATCAGTTAAGTTTGTTACGATATCTAGACTAAACTTATAAAATAATCTCGTTGAATTAACATAAACAAAAAAACTGACAGGAAACCCGACCCAGAATAGTAGTGACACTCGTATAGTTTATGACACACAAAAAAAAAATTGATGACGTTAGTTCAGTCAGTAAGCGTTGCGGCTGGGAGTTAATTCGAATTCGGTTGGTGACAATTAGGTTCATTACGGTACCAAAACTAAATGGTCAGTAAAACCCGCACATTGAGACGTGAATCGACAAGAATCCGGTCGCTTAACCTGTCGTGCAATAGTTTCATAATGTTCTTCACCAATGATTCAGTTGGTTACATTTATTATGATATTGGAACTGAACCCAAAAAGAATTATTAGATAAACTTAAAAAAAACAATAATATTCAAAAAAAATTATGACACCAACACCGATTTTTATCTTGTAGGATAAGCCAGTTGAAAAAAAAAATAGTTATGTAGGATATAATAGGTGTAAATAGAAAAATATAGTATGTTCACATTGCTGTCATGTTAGAATAAGTTGGACTATTTAATGTGTTGTGTTTGTAGATGTAGTATTAGCATAACGTAGTGTTTTGGGACTATACACAAAATATATGAAATGGCCGGTTTCCTGTATACAGGTATATTGTCATAAAACGCGTTTAGTAAAATAATATAAGCAATGGTTTCCGGTATATGGACATATTGTCATAAAATACGTTTATTATATGTACAACGATTTTGCCTCCTCTAAGATTTTCTTTCTCTAATTATGACGATACGATAAGCGGTTGATTTTTCTTTTTTAAAATTGTTGTAGTTGGTGATATCTCGGGCTTCAATGCTCCTGAAAACCTTGCAACCACATACGCAATCTGGTCAAAACAATTAATAAATTCCTTAACTAACAGCGTACCAAGAAGGTTTCTTGTTTGTGGTTGCGCGATTAAAACTTCTTACTTAATGCCATTTTCTTCTTGGCTAATGATTTAATTTGGATTCACTGGCTCTTTACCATTGTTACTTGACATTTCCTATTATGAAGTCACAAGCAAAAACACTCACATCAAACTCCAAAATATTAGTCTCTTGCGTTTAATCATGGTTCGACCCACGAATATGTGTGTCGTGTTCGGTTCACGTGTTTAACACAATTTTCATTTCATGTCAAATATTTGGATTCATGTTAGGGTGGACCTGCCAACCCACTGACACGGCCTGTTTAATACCCCTATATGCCTATATTGAACATAAGTGCATCTATTCTACCTAGTGAATATGATGAGTGATCATCGTCATGTAGGCTCCAAGTAAGCAGGAAAGACACTCACTCTCACTGGCCATGCGTCATACCTAGTGAGTATAAAGAATGAGCGACTTTTAATATTATAATACAATTTAGTAATTGTTTTTCACTGATAATATCATGGAAACTGTTTACCGAGCAAAAAAAGATAATTTATCTTAAATATAATTGTGGAACTTTGTATTTTGTGTTTACAATTGGCTAACCTAACTAGAAATCATCTTGCTTTGAACATAAGAATTGCTAAGAGTCAAATTCGAAAACAATAGTTATTTAAAAAAAATCATATTCAACACTATTTATAATGATAAAAAAACATATATTATAACTAAAAAAACAAATTGCTATGATGTATTTTGATTGGTTGGCCAAATTTCCAATTTTATCTTACGACTGTGACACGCACACACTCGCGACCCAGGACACGAGGGCAAGCGACATGGTGTTTGTTTGATGGTGAGCTAACCTGGTTTGTTCTCTGCCATGCTCACAATGTATAACACCCTCTAAGAAGCATTTGTGTAATTTACTCGTTACTCTTAAAAACATAAAAACTACTATATTTACATGAAAAAAAAACTAAAATTCTTAATTTATGACAAGGTTCTTAACGATATATAAAAGTCCTAATTTATAACAAGGTTTTTAACAAGTCAGCAACTTCAAACATACTAAAATTTACTTAAATTAAAAAAATCTTTTAACTACATTAACATAAGAGTCGGTGTGGGACAATAACATACGTGACGAACCGATACATGAAAAAAGAATCTAAGACTAAACTCCTTCCTAGATTCTCTCTCATTGTCGTTCTCATTCTTTATATTTATATTTCTTAATTCTTTTCCTACATTATTTTCTCCGAACATACATACATACATCCATCATACTCTCCTATATTCATCTTATATCGACTGTAAATTTGTACAATTTACATAATAATATGTTGAGTTTAAATCCAAGTTTTACTCCCACGTCAATCAGTCAATTCCTATGTGAATTGTCAAGAACCAGTGGCGCAAAGGAGAAGGTGTTGCGAGTTAATGATCTTGTTAATCGATTAGAAGCGGAAAGATGTAAAATTGAAGCGTTTGAACGTGAAATTCCTTTGTGCATGCTCCTGATCAATGATGGTTCGTTTCGTTTCCCTAAAATTTTGATTAGTTAAAACCTATCGGGTGCATTTTTGGGTCGGTTTTGGACTAAAACCGAACCAAAAACAGAAACTTGTGATTTTTGGTTTTTGAAAATGCTCGGTTTTTTGGTTTTGCTATTTGAGCCTTGAAAATTTTGTGATGATTTTTTTTGTCAATTTAATGAATTTAGTTATGAATCATTTTGTTTGTTAATAAATAATTGATTATTATAAATTTATGCTAAAATATTTGAGTTACATATTTTTTAAATTATTAAAAATTGTTTTAAATGAAAAATGAATGCAAAACATCACAAAAACAATAAACCAAACTGTTGGTTTTTGTTTCGGTTTGGTTTTCTTGGTTTCGGGTCAGTTTTTTCGGTTTCATGCACAATAAATGTGATTATGACAACGTAATGGGGTCCAAGAATTTGATAATATGTATGATAGAGAAATTTGATTATGTTTGGTATATAATATATTTTCAGCAATGGTTGCTTTGAAAGAGGAATTAATGGTGTTGAAGAACTCATCAAATGCACAACCAGTACTTGAAGAATTCATACCACTCAAGAAGAGGTTTGATGATCATGATGATGATAATAATATTGATGATGTGAAATTTAAAAAAATCACAAACCAAGAAGATAATGGTGATAAGAAGAATTGGTTGAGTTCTACACACCTATGGAATATTAATGAGACTATTAATCACAAAGCAAATTCAATAGCCCAAGTGGTATGTTTACATTTAGTTAAAAACTTATAAAACATTAAATATATGAATTTATATGTTTTGAGTTGAATGTAGAAAAATGAGGAACAAGATGAAGGGAGACCAAGTGTAAATGAAAACAATAGATTGAATTTATGTTATATGCCAAATGTTCAACCAAACATACAAATTGACAATACTATGCTTGTACCACCTCAAAATCATACATTTAGGAAACAAAGGAGATGTTGGTACGGCGAGTTGCATTGACTATTTGTCAACGCGTTGCAACAACTTGGTGGTTCGCAAGGTTAGACCTTAACGTCGAAACTGTTTTTGTTTGATTACGTGTGAATAATACATGTTGTTTTGAATACGATGTTTTAAATGATGATTCTAAATCAACATTGTAACAAAATGTTTTGTAGTAGCCACTCCTAAGCAGATTTGAGAGCTTATGAAAGTAGACGGTTTAACGAATGATGAAGTGACGAGTCATTTGCAAGTTAGTTAACTTTATAACTAACTTACTTATGTTCATATCATCATTTTACATGAATACTAAACATGTTCCTTTTAAATGTATTATAATCGTAGAAATACAGGCTTCATACGCGAAAATGTAGCAGTTCTAAATCGAGTTCTCCTGACGCCCCCCTTCTAAATAGTGGGAACAACATTGACGATGAAGAAGACGCGAAATCTGAATATTATTGTTGGAGTGGAAAACTTTAGCAAATTTTCTTGTAAAATTTTGTAGGATTAGTTTGATTTGAACTTATCTTGCTTTGAGAATTTGAGTTTGTCATGTTTTGGATTTTTGGTCCAAGATGTGATGCACATATGTTATGAGACGAGAACATCATCATTCAACAATGGACCATTTGTGAATTTATTATTTATTTTTTTATGCACATTATATGTTTGGGAGATCTTGAATCATTCTTGTGTTTGAATGGACTTGGCTCTACTCATTTGTTAAAAGGGGAAATTAGATTCTTTTTAGTAGGTAATAGGTGTGGATACTTTGACAAGTCAAGCATGTGATAATTTTTAAATTAGAAGTTAAAAGTAAAGGGGTTTTTTTATTGTGTGTAGATTTTAAAAGTTGACCATGATTCTGTTTACATTTTAACTATAAATCCTCTTTTAGAAAAAGAGATCTTGTTCCACATGAAATTACATCTTTACCCATAATTAACATTATAAAATGTTGATAACTTCCTTTAATCTTTATAAAGTTCTTGATGTTGATACATTTCCCCTCAAATTATAACATTAAAACTATACTCTTTCTATATTGATATGCTTGTACTAGGGATTACAAATTTACTAAGTATACACATGTGTATAGAGATATATTAACATAAAGTTATAATTTTGATCGGTCTAGATATATATACAGTTACGGTCTATATATCTATACAGTTGTGTTTAACCCGTCTACACACGATATAAAATTCTTATATCTTTGTCAACAATATGTAGTTGAAAGTATAAAGTCATTGAATGTTTTTTATTTTGAGAAACTTGGTGAAAAAGCAAGTCACAAGAAAGTTCATGGATATGGGAACAAGATGATGACTAGAGGTAGAATACAAAAAGAAGACAATGACATATATGTCAACTTAGGGGGTGTTTGGTAGAGGGATTTGATTGGGGAGAAATGGAATTAGAAATATTTTTTTTGTTTGTTTTCCACCTTTCATTTCTATTTCTCTTTCTATTTCTCTAAAACTAGAGAATTCCATTTCTCTTTAAAACAAAGAGAAATCCATTTCTCAGCAGCCTCCTCATAGCATGTCACCACCTCGTCTCCGGCCACCACCTCGTCTCCGACCACCACCCCGTCTCTGGCCGCCACCTCGTCTCCAAGTCTGCAACCGCCACCTCGTCTCCAAGTCTGCAACCACCACCCCGTCTCCGCCGTTCGCAGTGGTGAACACAGAGATGGTAACCGGTTGTAGGTTGCAGGTGGTACGGGTGAACGGAGATTAGGGTTTCAAGTGGTGGTTCGTGGTAGGTTAGGGTTTTCAGATGGTCGGGTGATTGTGGTCGCAGGTGGGTGACAGTGGTGGTGGAAATCGGCGGTGGTCGCAGGTGGCTTCTGATTATCATCATCATCATCGCCACCACAACCACCACCACAAAATCTCCAAAGAGGCAGTGATGACAGATCTGAGCCTCCTTTTTCTATATCTTATGTTCCAAAAATTTGAATCTTTTTAATTTCTTGTGTACTGTGGTTGAAGAAGGGGATTTGGTGGCGGCAGCCGGTGGTGGTGGGCTGTGGTTGAAGAAAGGGCTGTGGTGGTGGGGCTGGTGGTGGTGGGGCTGCGGTGGTGAGTGGTGTCAGGTTGGGTGGAGGTGGGGTTGGGTATGGAAGAGTTCTCTGTTTATTTTCTCGTGTACCAAACAAGAGAAATGATTCTCATTCTCCATACTAATTCTCTTTCTCTACAATTCCATTTCCATTTCTATTTTCTCTCCTTTTCCATTCCTGTACCAAACACCCCCTTAGGCTTTTAAGATTAGACACCACGTTTTACAAACCATTCATTTTTTTTTTTTGGTAATTCATGATTAAGTTGACACCTTTATTTGACCCTTAGAATAATATCTAAGTTTATCCTTAATGATAATATGAAGATTCAAACTTAATATTAATGTTATTATTTTTGGTGTTCTCATTTGGTATTGTTATGGTTATTACAATGTGAATAAAAAGAAGAGTCCATGAATTCAAAGAATAAAGTCATAAACAAACAAAGCTTCCAAAAAGGTGTTAAAAGAATAGTCAATGAATTGGGATTTAAAATTGATTTAGTGTTAGTTTTACCAAACCACTCATATCCCACTTGCGACACAATACTCTAGGTAAAAGGTATGATTGTATGACAAAATGGTCCATTTCTCATAAGAATCTATTAGAACAAAGATCTTATGAAATTAGGCCATTCTCTTGCTTGTTTGGTATTAATTGGGAGCATTTAAGTTTTGCCTATCTTAGGTAGTGACTTTAGATCTAGCATGCATATATGTGCAAATTTTGCCATAAGGGTGGTAGTTTAGATTTGGATGTTACGGTCTCAAGTTCAAAATCTGACTTAAGGGGTTTTCTCACAGTGGAGGTATCCTCCTTGATGGTGATCTTAAGTGAGTTAGAATGAAGCGTCAAAATCAGTATATAAACGGTTGGTATCCCGTCTTAGAAAAACCCACTCGAATATTGAGGGTAGTTTCAAACGCTGCTGAAAAATGTGTGTAAATTTTAGGGGATTATAGTTTCCTCAATATATGTATTGTAATGAATTAGATACACGATTGTAACAAAGTCGGCTATCTCTTAAGAAGAGGGAAATTCGTTTGATCACTTTTAGTAACGGGAGACGTAAATGCAAATCATCTATCTCTTGATAAGGCGAGAAGATCAACGATGTTGGAGAGATTGCAAGGTTATACCAGATGAGACATCAGTGGCTCAACACCATTTGCTAGTGGCAGACTGGCAAGTATAGTCGTGACTCGTGAGATAAACTAGGATCCAATAGGGAAATTTAAAGGGCGACAAGATAAGTGTCCAAACTTAACTTAATTACCACATGCAATGGTAAATTGTGATTATTAATTACAATGGCCTAACCTTAATAGTAAATTTAGATGCTAAGTAAAGAAACATTCGAGCATCGGAAATAACTCTTGATTTTTTACCAAATGCAACATTAAGTTATAATTTTGCAAAGTGATGTTTATTAAAGATATAAGAACCGATGCAAACCAAATCCTACGTCCATCATAGGATGGCAGTCTCAAACACGACTCAAAACACAACACAAAAACAATTTATTTTAAATCGCCATATGTAACATGTTTAATAAAGAGTCGTTGGGTTGATATGTTTAATTAAATGGGACATGTTGGGTTTGAGTTGTCTAAACCGTTTAACAAAACCTGATTACCCATTTATATCCGTATAACCCGTTTTTACAAACTCCCAACCTGATATCATCAACCCGTTTGACATACTTAAATATATTGGTTAAACGAGTGGTATTCAGTTATATTTAAGTTGTGCAGATTAGGTTTATTTTCTTAACATAAGCATAAATTCAAGTCGTGTACGGATTAAACTATTTAGTTTGTCAACTCTAACATTATTAAGTATTAACACCTAGAGGTGTACAAAACTAGCGTTTTTTTGTCAAACCGAACAGGTTTGGTCAAACCGTGGTCAAAACCAGTTTGACTCAAAACGATTTGGTTTTAAACCGGTTGAAAACACGTTTTAACCAGTTTTTTCTCAAGCCGGTTTGGTAGTTCAAAAGAGGAACCGGTGAAAGAACTGACGGGCTAGGTGGGGTTAGGACCCAGTTTGGTTGAAACCAGTTTTTTGTCAAACCGATTCTGGTCGGTTTGCAGTAAACTGGTCCCAAGCTGGTTTTTGTTGTACATCTCTACTTCCAACATCACTTATCTAGCTTTTAAAAACGCAGAAAGAATCAAATGGAAAATGAACTCACACACTTGGAAGTAGGGGTGTTCAACGAATTGAATTTCGAATATTCGAATTTATTCGAATCGAATTGTTCGAATTTTGAAATTTTGAAGCTGGATTCGAATTCGATTCGAATTCGAAATAGATTCGACAAATTCGATTCGATTCGAATTCAGAATTGCTAATTCGAAATTCGATTCGATTCGAAAATGAAGTGCGAATTGAAATCGAATCGATTCGATTTCCGTTAAAAATATATTTTAGTTTCAAAATCATTATAAATTTGAGTTTTTTAACAACAAAAAGTACATGTCTATAGAATAAATAAATCATTGAAAGTTATCATATCCTAAATATACAAAATGGTAATGTCCAATTACATTAATTATTAACCAAAATGATTAAATTTCTATTTTTAATCGTTATAACTCAAAAGATTTATGTTGTTTATCATTTCATAAGTATGTATATATATAATAAAAATAAAATGTATAATTTGAATTAGAATTTCGAATCGAATACAAATTTATGATTATAAATTCGTATTTGATTCGAAATTCGATTAATAAAATCGAGTTCGAACCGAATCGAATTCGAATAGATGAAAATCGAATTCGAACCGTCAAATTCGAATGCGAGTCGAATCGAATTTCGAGTTATTCGAGTCCGATTCAAATCCTGAACTCTCCTACTTGGAAGAAGAAACTGTAATCCAAGTGGCCCAAATCCCAAAGCCCATATACCAACACCCCAATGATTGGGCTTCTACTAACTCATGTAGAGTTCTAAAATTATTTTTAGTACTCATTATGTTTTAGAGATTTTATTTTTAATTTATTTAAACTTTTTGGGTTTAAATTTTTTCTAGGGGATTATTTAGTTAAAATGATCTTGAACTAGGGTAGTGCTTTTATAAGATTTCTTTTTTTTAGCAAATGCTACGTAACTTATTTTGCATTTTATAAACTTGAATACATTTTAATGTAGAACTTGGAAATTAAAAAATAACAACAAAAAGAAAGAAACTAATAATAAATTAAAAATTATTAGTAAATTAAGTTATTTTTTTTGGTAAAAGGTGTAATGTGCGTGTATGTAATTTAAAACGAACTATATAAACATGTGTTCAACCAAATCCGAACCCATTTCTTGATTTCTAAAAATATAATTCATATTCGACAACTCAAACTGATTAAGTGAAACGAGTTGTGCTTGCCGAAAATAAAAATAGAAATGAAAACAATCACCAAATTGTGAGTATATAGAAATTATTTTATGAGATATATAATATCAAATACATATTTAATGAGTTAAATATCACATACATTTATGATATTTGTAATTTGTATATTTGAGAGTTGAGACTTTGAGTCACACCAAATCACTAAATATTTACAAAGATTTTCATAATGGTTGGTTTGTTAAACTGTTTTAAGTGTGATGACTGATGAGTTACCTAAATTATTTTCATAACCATTGATCATCAACTTCATAAAAATGGACACAAAAAGCCGGTTTTAAGCATAACCATCACTTTGAAACCGAACCAGACCAACCGGTCAGACCGATTAAACTATGAACCAAATGGACTCAACATTCAAACATCTATCACACTTACACTTAGTTCGAGTCAATAAACCATTGAAATGTATTATAACCCGAACCTAATCATAACCACCATTTTGAAACCAGACTAGACCATCCAGTCAGACCGATTAAACTGCAAGCTAAATCGACCCAACATTCAAATATCTATCACACTTACACTTAGTTCGAGTCAACAAACCATTGGTTTCTATAACAATTCAAACCCAAAAAAACTAGTCTCGCGTATGATAGAGCCCATTTAAACTCTAAATTCTACCCCCCCCTCCCACCCATACCCCTACACCCTTATTGCTCATAGAACCGATGTGGGACAAGTCTCATACATTGCAATCATTTCGGTCCGTAACAATCGAACCTCATTAAGAGCCAACATCCTCATTGATCACAGTTGGCATCCTCCAGGTCACTACTCAGAGTTTGGCTATTGTATAATTGTTACAGCTCAAACATGAGAACTCAACCCAAAAGACTAATCTGGTGGGTGTGAGAGCATATTTAAACTCCAAGCCCCACTTTTGTTGTCATACAGCCGATGTGGGACAAGTCTCACACCTTGCAATAATTTCAACAAACTCATACACCCAGATGAAATGAAATTGAAAATTGTATATCTGAAATATTGGAATTATTATGAAAATTAAACATATACAATATCCATTAAACATGAGTGTTCTATACTTCTATCACAAGACATCCTCCATCTAGTTGAAATAAAATAAAAAAAAAATAGATCAAACAATGATCACAAAACTTATCATGGAAGAAGACCAATGTAAGGAGTTTGAGGAGTGTAAGACAAGCTTTGTAGGTTATTTTGATGAACCACAAGCTTCAAATCTTTAAAGAACACCATCACAAACTCAAACCCTAACTTCAATATATCCATCCATATTCCCACTTTCTCAATCATCTTTCTTGTTTTCTTGATGTGTGTGTGGGTTGTACACTTGTAAATATATTTTGTGTAATTGTGTCACATGCATATATATAGTGTATATGTGTGTGTAAATGATACATGAATGAAGTAGCTTTAATATGGCCTTTGAAACCCTTGAAGGGCCATTTAAAAAATAAATAATAATCTCAATTATTGGGACCAAACATGTGATGCAGAAACAAGAAACTGTATGGCAAAACATGATCTCCTCAAAACTAGGTGCCTTATCTTTCCATGAGAAAAACATTTTTTTTATATATGTATTATGTAAAGTGATTTTACAAATATACACATTCAATTAATTTATTATTAATCCATATTTAACATCTATCCATTTATATAAACCAATATTGTTCGTTTTGCTTACTAAAAACTTATTGATTTGTTTTTTATTGCACAAATAGAAACGTTCAAGGAGATCACTTGTTTTAGGACCGCGTCCATCCAATACGTTTAATCATTGAGTTCCGTTTTTCTTCATGACAGTTATGTGGAAAACGCGTTGGTAATATTTGACTAGAGATAATCCTCGTGACTCATTATCAATAATGCTTACAAAATATATAAGGACGACGTGAGATTTGTCAAATAGATACGATAAATGTCTTAAAATGTATAAAACTAATGTACCTTTAAAAAAATTAAACAAACATATGAAAAAATATACATTAAATGAGTATAATTAAAGAAAAACATATATAAGAAGTTAAATAAATAAATTGGATATGATGCTTTTGAATAAATTTGATGATACATAAATTGTTTGTATGTTTAATCACTTGATGGTTAGTTGTAAAGGTAAAAACTTATGACCTATAAATACACATGTAAAAGTAAATCTTTTGTGATTTTGAAGAGGTAGGTCTCAGCAGAGCCCAGTTGGACCCGCAAGACTCACCTCAAAGAGAGACGTCTGCGCAGTTGGACCCGCAAGACTCACCTTTAAGAGGGACTCTGCGCAAAGACCAAACTCGCAAGACTACCTTGAAGAGGGACGTCTGCACAAAGACCAACTGGATCCGCAGGACCCACCACGCTCAGAGACGCGACGTCCTTACGCGCAGTACGCAAGCTATTCCCGCAGGAAAAGTCTCCCAATGGTGACGTACTCCGCCTGTTCCCGTAGCTATGGATACTAGCCATCAGGGAAGGCTACCCGCACAGCAAGGCTACACGCACAAGGCACTAACTCTCAAATAATTCAGTAATGTCACCTGAAGAAGGAATGAGCAAGCCGGGAATACTCCCGCCCAAAGCCAGGAAAACTCCCGCCCAAATGAGCCAGTCCGTACGCTACTGGAGGATCTTTTGTACTATACCTGCCAAGGTATGGACAAAAGATCTGACCAAAGCTGCGACAGCTCACTGACAACAGTACGACGAGCAGCACGCTCTAGTACTTAATGTCACTATCAGCCGCCTCCTACTCACCAACCCCTGTCGTGGCACGTGCATAGCCTGCAGTTGGTGGCCGACCATGTCACTATCAGCCGCTGCCAACCCACCATCCACTAGCATGGCATGTGCGTAGCCCACAGTTGGTCGAAAAGGAATACTATTCAGCCGGCTGTACCTGCTTGGAAACCTACTTTCGGCAATAAATACTTCAACACTTGGAACGGTATCATTATCTTATATCTTCATATATTATCTGATATCTTCTCTCTAGCTATTTCTCTTAATATACACTTATATTCAAGAGCAATCTAGTCTGATTCTCACGCTGGAGGGTGGTCACAAGAGGTACCCCCCCTTCTCAGTGACGAGCTCACGGTGTCTGTTTTGCAGGTCATCAGAAGAACAACCATCTTTGCCGGACCTAACCCTCGTGGGAAACATCTATTTAACCCCCAGATTATCCGTAGTCTGCCGGGGTTGATTAGTGTTTCTTCATTGGCGCCATCCGTGCATAAAAGCTAGAACTTAATTCTTTTTCAGTTTTTTCAAAACTTCAGGAAAGATGGTTAACGTTACTCCGGTCCCGAGGCCAGCGAGTGACCAAGAAACCCCGGTAATCACAACCCCAGCTACTGGGAGGAACACCGGCGAGTACACAAATTTTACGAACACTACCCCGGTTACTCAAGCCGGGGCAAGTGCAGTAAATTTTACGAACCTACCCCAGTTACCCAAGCCGGGGCAAGTGCAGTAAACAATCATCCCCTGGGATTCATTGATACCCAGGTGGAAAGACAACAGACGAGGCTCCCCCGCCAAACACTTGAACAAGTTAAAGCGTGGGCGGAAGCACGTCAGAAGGAATTCCAAGCTGAGTTGGACGAACGCTTACGTTCCATCCAACAGGCTGACGAATTTGGAAGCACTCGACAACAGCTCAACATGAGCAGTGAGTGCGAGTACTCGGACGATGATCGGGAGGAATCCGACACCGACGCAAACCCTCGCCATAGGGCGAAAGGGAAGCGTAAGGAAACGGACTTCCAACCGAGAAGGAATTTCGAAGAAACCTTCAAACCAAGGAACGCGGGGGGAAACCCACGTGACTTCTCCAAAACCTTTAGACCAACTGCTGCAAATGCGGGAACGTCCAAGTTTGCAAGGGACATTGCGGAAGCAATCGCCCCGAGAAGTGCCAAACAGATGTCCAACATCGGCACTTATGATGGTATATCCGACCCAGACGATCATTTGAACAGATTCATAGCGGGGGCAACCGTCAGCAACTGGACGGATCCCACGTGGTGTTATATGTTCCAGATGACGCTGGTTGGAGCAGCCAGAGCGTGGTTTGACCGTCTACCGGTCCACCACATCTACGATTGGGCGGACTTCCAGCAGAAGTTCAGCCAACACTTCAGTCAACAAAGAGTATACCGAAGAGCAATGGACGATCCTCAACTGCATCCGAGAGGAAGATGAGTCTTTACTAGACTTCATCACGTGCTTCAATTCAAAGAAGCTAAGTCTGGGCACTATTAGCGAAGATCTTGTTCGCGCTGCTTTCATCCAGGGCGCGAAGGACCCAGAGCTCATCCGCACCTTAACGGGTAAAGACTGCATGCCATCCACGTGGGATGCCATCATGACAGCAGCTAAACGCTTCGCGGAAATGGAAAAGCAACTGGGTAGAGATCTTCCCCAAAGCACAAACCTCTACACCCAGAAAACAAGAGAAAACAACGTCCTCACCGCCCGACTAAACAAAAAGAGGAAGCTAGGCATTTGGCAGTCAAGGGTAAACTTTGACACCTCATCCGGCTCGCACCCTCGATTAGGCGGAAAGGATAACATGCAGTCGTCGAACCGGAACTCCAGATGGACGCCACTCACCAAAAGCGTCACCGACCATGGCCAGAGGCTCCAATTATCCGACAGCGTCCAAACGCTGATCAAAGCAAATTCTGTGACTTCCACAGGACAAGAGGCCACACCACCGAGGAATGCTTAGATTTGAAGGACATCGTCTTAGCATTTGTTAGAGATGGGAAACTCACGCACCTCGTGGCGTAATGAACGCTGAGCAGGCTAATGCGTGTAGAACCCCAGTTGGGGAAAACACGAATGAAACTGCAACTTCAATGTTGGAGACTACATACTGCGTAAACAACGAGATTCCGAACCAGGTGAATATCGGCTCGAAAGGCTCGATGACACCCCCATCCCAAGAACATGGAAGGGAGTTCAATTACACAGGTTGCATGTAGATCAATTCCAAACTTGTAAAGAAAAGGCACAGAGCCACTTCTAATGGAAATGATTCTCCTTACCACATTGACGCTGATGGTCTTACATTTATACTTATGAACTTTCCAGACTGATAATCCGGTATTCACCGCATAAATAAGTGGGGAAGTAAGTCGTTGCGTGTGGACGGCGGCAAAACCCGCATAAACACAAAAAACGTCAAAAATTTGTAAGAGATGAGGACAACCTTCACGCAGGTCAGTTATAGGTAAAGTTTGGTCATCCCACTAAATGAAAGTGACGGTCCTACCCGCACAATCATGATAGAGGAAACTGAACACTAACCTATTGACAACCGCGCGTCGAACGGTTAACTTATTCAAAACACTGATATGCCGGTATTTACCGCATAAATAAGTGGAGACGTCGTTGCGTGTGGACGGCGGCAAAACCCGCATAAACACAAAAAACGGCAAACCTTCACGCAGGTCAGTTATAGGTAAAGTTTGGTCATCCCGCTAAATGAAAGTGACGGTCCTACCCGCACAATCATGATAGAGGAAACTGAACGCTAACCTATTGACAACCGCGCGTCGAACGGTTAACTTATTCAAAACACTGATATGCCGGTATTCACCGCATAAATAAGTGGAGACGTCGTTGCGTGTGGACGGCGGCAGAACCCGCATAAACACAAAAAATGGCAAACCTTCACGCAGGTCAGTTATAGGTGAAGACTGGTCATCCCACTAAATGAAAGTGACGGTCCTACCCGCACAATCATGATAGAGGAAACTAAACACTAACCTATTGACAACCGCGCGTCGAACGGTTAACTTATTCAAAACACTTGGAAAATTGCTGTTAAACTAAAGTATGCACGAGCGAATCATATATTGTTTATGCGGCAAAACAAGTGCCAAATTAAACTAAAATATGCATGAGCAAGTCATATAACGTTTACAACGCAAGTCAAAAAGATTCAAAAGTAAGCGGGATTATACCCCCTTACCTTGGTAACCAAGTAACCGTAAGACAGGTGCGGGTACAGTGTTAAGGCAAAACCCTTCACATATCTAGCACCCGCAGGGTATTGAAGCCAAGAATACCTCGGCAACCAACTATAAGACGGGTGCGGGTACAGTGTCAAGGCAAAACCCTTCACATACTTAGCACCCGCAGGGAATTGAAGCCAGGAATACCTTGGAAGTAAAGTAACTATAAGACGAGTGCGGGTACAGTGTCAAGGCGAAACCCTTCACATACTTGGCACTCCGCAGGGAATTGAAACCAAGAAGGATCTTCTGGGCCATGCTTGCGGAAAGGGATATAACATCCCCGCATAGCGGGAACGTTGAGAACTAGATTGTTGGAAGCTCCAAGATGGAATTGGTTGTTTAACATAATTGATCACTATGTTTAAAACTACCAAAACCCCGTGGAGAATCTACACAAGTGAAACTCAACGCTCCCGACTTGCGAGGAGGTTACACACCTACCCGCATCATACCCAAAGATCAAGCAGAACAGTGGGAAATTCTGCACGTGACATTAGGAAACCCACGGGAAGAATCCCCGCGGAGACCTTAAAACCAAACCCTTTTCAAAACCCTTTGCTTAAGTCCAAAAGTTCACCTCACTTATTAACAATTCATGAGAAGAACATTGGACTGGGGGGACTTGAAGAGGTAGGTCCCAGCAGAGCCCAGTTGGACCCGCAAGACTCACCTCAAAGAGAGACGTCTGCGCAGTTGGACCCGCAAGACTCACCTTCAATAGGGACGTCTGCGCAAAGACCAAACTCGCAACTAACCTTGAAGAGGGACGTCTGCGCAAAGACCAACTGGATCCGCAGGACCAACCATGCTCAGAGACGCGACGTCCTTACGCGCAGTACGCAAGCTGTTCCCGCAAGAAAAGCCTCCCAATGGTGACGTATTCCGCCTGTTCCCGCAGCTACGGATACTAGCCATCAGGGAAGGCTACCCGCACAGCAAGGCTACACGCACAAGGCACTAACTCTCAAATAATTCAGTAATGTCACCTGAAGAGGGAATGAGCAAGCCAGGAAAACTCCCGCCCAAATGAGCCAGTCCGTACGCTACTGGAGGATCTTTTGTACTATACCTGCCAAGGTATGGACAAAAGATCTGACCAAAGCTGCGACAGCTCACTGACAACAGTACGACGAGCAGCACGCTCTAGTACTTAATGTCACTATCAGCCGCTGCCTACTCACCAACCCCTGTCGTGGCACGTGCATAGCCTGCAGTTGGTGGAAAAGGAATAGTACACAGCCGGCCATGTCACTATCAGCCGCTGCCTACCCACCAACCACTAGCATGGCATGTGCGTAGCCCACAGTTGGTCGAAAAGGAATACTATTCAGCCGGCTGTACCTGCTTGGAAACCTACCTTCGGCTATAAATACTCCAACACCTTGGAACGGTATCATTATCTTATATCTTCATATATTATCTGATATCTTCTCTCTAGCTATTTCTCTTAATATACACTTATATTCAAGAGCAATCTAGTCTGATTCTCACGCCGGAGGGTGGTCACAAGGAGGTACCCCCCCTTCTCAGTGACGAGCTCACGGTGTCTGTTTTGCAGGTCATCAGAAGAACAACCATCTTTGCCGGACCTAACCCTCGTGGGAAACATCTATTTAACCCTCAGATTATCCGTAGTCTGCCGGGGTCGATTAGTGTTTCTTCAGATTTGTATTTCAAGGCATTGTTTTTTTAGTTTACATTAATTAACATGCACTTATACATCTTTTAAAAAAATTGCAAATTAAGAACCTACTAGGGAATATTCAAAGCAGAAGCCAAACGTTGCCGTTTCAACGGCGAGGTGGATAATATTATTATGTCCCAAATGTAAACTTATAAGTAGCAAATGAGATATTCCAAAATCTATGGATAAAGACATAAAACTTTATTTTAATCCCTAAAAGTGTATGATGAGTAGGCCATGATAGAATTTTAATATTTATTAAATGTTTTAATAACCCTAAAACACAAGTGGAAGAAACCTTATGGATTTGATAGATTTGAGTTAATCCATAATTAATTATTTTAATATAATCTTTTTTTTATTAAAAATTATAATTTTATGAGATTTTGTTATGGTTAAAAGTTTTATAAACCGATACAAATACCAAACAAAATAAACAGGTTGACACGAGTTACACATTTAAATGTTTAATAAATGGATCTTATTAGTCAGCGACGAAGCTTAAGCTTAATCAAAGAGGTTGCCGAATCCACGAAAAAATATGTTTGGGTCGTCGCTCAATACCTACAAAAATTTTCGGACAAAACATCAAAATTTTGCATTACTAAGCGAAAAAATGGGTTAACTAGGGACACCCCAAGTCCTTCATAAAAGTCGTCCTTGTTATTGATATGATGTGAGGACTGAAGAACAAGACGATACCTTTGATCAGAGTAACACGTCCCCCTACATGTATGATTTTGGCGTCGAAGCGGGTCCTTTCCATCGCCCCTTTATCGCTTTATTTTGTATTTAGAAGACTGAATCATAGACCCCTCATTTCAATATCAATAACTTGTTTTTTATTGAAAATGAATCCCAAACAAAATTGTTTTCACACTTGATTTTGATCAAATATTTGTTTTAGTTTTCTATTTATATAAGTTACGGATATTATCATATTAATAACATTACTTACATTAATACATACATAAACCGTACCCAATAAGTTGAACCTGTCACGTCAAACACTATTCAAAGTGCCAACTAATCTATTGAAATATTGTAATTTTTTTCTTGCAAGTTTTTATAAGGAATAAAAAGTGGATAATGAAATTAAACTACCAACACTTTTGTTTAACTTTAGTAACTTTAGTAAATTTTAATATCTAAAGTGCACTTAAAGAATATTAAACCTCAAATGTGACCCGACAAGACCTACTTGTAGTTATCCATTAGATGTCCAATTGTCATATGAAACAGTATTTTACACTTTTTAATCATTAAATTTTCAATCATTGATCAAGACAAGGGAACTTTTAAAAAGAAAATAGAACAATGTTTTTCTTTTAAGTTTCTATGTAAGTCTCTTGCTTAGTGATTCCATGTCTAATACATTAACCAGGATTAGCATACTCTTACTTGAAGCAACTATAAAGAGTTAAACATGAAAAAATAATGTCTCTAACTTAAAAAAGGCGTAAATTGAGCTGTGTTTGGAATTACAATTGTTTATAAGTAATGGATAATATAAGTAATAACATCAGCAATCTAGCAGATTGGGCTATGTTTGGAGTTACAATTATGTGCAAATTGTTAGATCCGAACTCCATTATCTAGAGTCCCAATTTCGATACACTGTTTTCCCAATTTGATAACTTTGAATAATTTCCTTTTATATGTAAAAACTCGTGAAACTCTGGTTTAAATAATTCACACGTCTATTAAGGAAGCCAATTTCATATTTATACACCCAATTTAAGTTTTTTATTTTTATTTCTTTGGCTTTCATATCATATCTAGACTCGTCCTATAAAAGAGAGTCTGATGTAACGATTTTGTCATTCAATAATACGATTCTGCATTATTGTCCAACTGTGTTTGTTACCGTCACTAGCTTCTATTGCTAGTGGCGCATGGGTGTATTTAGTGGTTGACGGTGGTGACAGGATGGCAAACGATGATGATAGAACTATATATATATATATATATATATTGCGGAATTGGATACCATGGATACATGCATATTTTTCTATAGTCCAACGAATGTGCATACATCATACATGCATATTTTAATACTCAAAGCCATAATTTGATTGAAACAAACTAATATATTATCATATGCTTAATTTAGTAGGGTTATTCACTTAATAATGATCCATATAAAACAACTCTTGGTTACTTTAGTTATTTTATATTGTTTAACTCTTGGTTAAGTTATTTTTCAATTAAAAGTTCACTTAAAAGAATATTAAACCTAAAAAATGCAACGATTGGACAAGGCTACTTGTGGCTAAAACCTGTCCATTGCATGTCTAGTTGTTATATTAAACATTATTTCAACTTTTTAATTATTAAATTTCTAATTATTGAACCAAGTGAACTTTTAAAAAGAATATATAGAACAATAATTGTTCTTCATTTTTGTTGTCATGCCTAAAGCTTTGAGCTCCATGGGTTCCAAAAGCCATCTAGCATATAAGCTAAATTAAGAGTTAACAACTTTTATTTGGATTAGTTTAGACAAACAAGTTGTAAAACAACTCAACTTAGAAGAACATAATTTGGGTTATGTTAGAGTCATGAAGGCGATAAGTAATAGAACCTGAAAGTCTCGACAAGTCAAATCATGTAGCATTCGTAGAGCCCAAATTTGATATGGGTGGTTTTTCACAAATTTTGCCTTATGTCTTTATACGTGAAGCATGTCAGTATTTGATTTGAGAAATACCCGTGTCTACTTTTTAAAATGCAGGTAATCGGTTTCCCTTACATATTTAGACTACCCATATAAAAGTGAGCTTGATACAATAGTTTGATCACTCAATAGCATTTCAGTTTTATATGAGTTCATTATCTCGTGCTATTTGTTTTCGCTATGTGTTGTTCTCCAAACTCTAATCGCTGCCGTTTTCAACACCACTTCCACTTGCTCTTCTAACTGAACTAGTCTCATAGTGAATTAACTAGATAGTTTTTAGTGTTTCATGAAGATAAAAAAATAAAACTATTATGCTTGTGTGTAAACATCTATAAATTTATTAGGCTAAGGCTTTAAAGGTTTTGGTTCAAATGCCACGAGGAGGCAAATAATATCCATTGGGTTCAAAAAATTTTCATTTGTTTACTAATACAAGTGAACTTTTAAGAAAAAAAAAACTATGTGCATAATTGTTTAATAAACTTATTCCAAATACCATACATATATTCAATATAAATTACCTAATCCATGACATGAAGATGTGACTCTATTTTATTATAAGCACATACAAGTCTATCTAATATGCAATTGTTTAGGCTTACTCAATTTTCAAATAATAATATGAAACCAAAATTAAACGTGCATGGCCATCTCTGAGATTTCGGATAGCCCGGGAGACTATAAATAATGGTCCTTGTATACAAAAATATATTTTCATCAATACGACAATATGGTACCAAAACGAGAAATAGCACTCAAATTAGCACTACTTAATGACTAACTGTGTCACACAAAATAACATATAGTGACTAAACAAGTTTCACTCAAAATGAGTAACATAAATCAAGTAAAAAGAAAATAGTTAATCAAGTTCACCCAAATTGACTAATTGAGTAACTTATATCAAGTAACAAATGCTAATTAGGTTGAAAAAAGAGAGAACAAAAATCGAGTAGATAGTAAACCTTTAGAAATCAAGTAATCAAACATAGTCACACTCACACATGATTAAGCAATTTAAGGCTTGAAGCAATTAGAACCATTGGGCTGAAACATTTGATTTGAAAGCCATATTGACATTATGTAAAAGTTTTGGAAATTAGCCATTTGGGCCTTAATAAAAAATAATTTGGGTATTTAAAGATTTGGGTTTTTGTTTTTTTTTTTATTTTATATATTTTTGGCTCTAGGTGGTTGCCCACCCTGTCCATGACATGGGTGTACTTAATAATATAGGTTTGTATGTAAATGTATTGTTATATACATGTGGGTAAATATATACACGTGGATGTATACAGATTTTCAAACCAATTATGTAAAGTTGTCTCATGCTAAGTAACTTTATGTAGTATAAATATGGATGTATATAACAGAGTATAAAGATCATCTGCAATAGAATTGTTCTTTATGGGTATCCAAATTGTCTGACCATAAAGATAACCATTTGTTCCAAGTAAATTGTGTTCTATCTTCACGTGCAACGAGTGCACAAAAGATATACTTGAGTGATTGCCGAGCTATTTCCATTTATCTTGTCCAGTTGTGAGTAAGTATGAGTCAATAGTATATGCACAATTGATTAGTTCTATAAATCTAATTAGGCTCAATGACATCAATCACATTATTTTTCTACTCCAAATCACATCCTTCCATCAAGTCCAACGCTCATTGCAACCCACCAAATTATTCTTATGAGCTTTTTAAAACTAAATAACAAAGGAAAATGTTTCTTTCGAATTGCCATATCATTCCAACAATCGATCCAGAACTAAGTTTCAAGACCGTTGTCAATCCTGCATTTTAATAAACCGTGAAAATCGATATTATCACTTTGGTGATACTGTTCCACACTCTAGTTATCGATTTTTGTAACAAAGTGGCTCCTTAATGATTTTCGATAGGTGGTTATGCTTTGAATCGTCATAACCATTTACCTAAAAGAGCAACATCAATACCTGTGATGCTCCCAATTCGTAAACCATCTTAAAATTTAAAAATTAAGACATTTATCTCAAACAATATTTTGTTAGGACATAGGAGTTAAATATTAAAATAAAAATAAAATATAAATCACTAAAATTAAACAAGATATAATCTTCACACCTCACATCCATGGTGATTGTACAAGCCTATACGACTCTTATAAGGCTATACGGGTCGTATATGCCACACACGATTGACAAGTGTAAGGCGGGAACATACAAAACAGAATTTTCAGATCCTATACGACCCGTATAGCCCTATTACAAGCTGTATAGGTCTTTAACAACTCAGATCCTATATGACCCGTATAAGCGAAATGTGGGTGTGAAGATCCTATACCAATTACAAACTTCATTAATTTAATACATTCAATATATGTAGCCGTTTATATTCAAACTCACTTCTTCTAATTTCAAATTCCATCCACAAATCTGAGCCGTCCATTCCAACTCAGATCCCAATAAATCCAAATCATAAAGTAACAGACTCTAGACGTTGATTCATTCATTCATTTTAACTAATTTGAATTTAATTTAACTCCATGGAACCAACAAGCATCAAACAGAGCTTCATTTATTAGTGTTTTCTCGAAGCTTCGAAGTAAGTTTTCTCTCGAAATGTTAAGAATTAGCCAATTAGGGCTCGTAATTATGTACTGTTTGTTACGGATTGTTGATTAGTTGTTAGGTGTTGAACCGTAGTGAATTTGAGTACGAATTAGGGCTCGTAATTATGTACTGTTTGTTACTGATTGTTGATTAGTTGTTAGGTGTTGCACTGTAGTGAATTTGAGTATGAATTAGGGCTTTTTATTATGTACTGTTGTTCCGATTAAACCGTAGCGAGTCTGATTATGAATTACGGCTCATAATTATGTAGCGGATGTTAGCTGTTGAACTCGAGCGAGTCTGATTATGAATTAGGGCTCGTAATTATGTACTGTTTGTTACTGATTGTTGATTAGTTGTTAGGTGTTAAACCGTAGTGGATTTGAGTATGAATTAGGGCTCGTAATTATGTATTGTTGTTACATAGTGTTGATTTTATGTTAGCTGTTGAACTCTAGTGAACTTGAGTATGAATCAGGGATCATAATAATGTACTGTTGTTCTAGATTGTTGATTTACTGTTAGTTGTTGAACCATAGTGAATTTGTGTACGAATTAGGGCTCATGATTATAGACTGTTGTTCCGATTATTGATTTTTTGTTAGTTAAACCGTAGCGGATTTGATTATGAGTTAGGGCTCATAATTATATACTTTGTTCCAGATTATTGATAATGTGTTAGCTGTTAAACCGTAGCAGATTTTATTATGAATTAGGGCTTATAGTTATCTACTGTTGTTCCAGATTATAGAGATTTTGTTAGCTGTTAATTATCAACTGTTGTTCCAGATTACAGCGTTTCTGCTAGCTGTTAGTTATCTAATGCTGTTCCAGATTATCGTGTTTCTGATAGCTGTTAGTTTTCCACAGTTGTTCCAGACTACTGATTGTTTGTTAGTTAAAACTCTAGCAAATTTGATTACTAATTACGGTTCATAATTACATACCGTTCCAGATTATCGAGTTTCTGTTAGCTGTTAATCATCTAATGTTGATCCAGATTATTAATTATTTGTTAGTTGTTAAACCCTTACGAATCTGATTATGAATTAGGGCCTAATGATCTACTGTTGTTCCAGATTATTAATTTTGTGTTAGCTGTTACACTGTAGCATATCTGATGTTCCAGATAATGAATTAAGGCTCGAAGTTATCTAATGTTGTTACATATTATTGATTTTCTGTTAGCTGTTAAACCCTAATATATCTACTGTTGTTCCAGGTTATTGATTATTTGTTAGCTGTTTACAATGTCGAGAGATTTAAAGTTGCCGCGTCGAAATTCGGGTAAAAACTTGAAGTTTGAAGAAATTGAAAACCTGCCTGTTAATGTAAACCTTCGTGAGCCATCGATCGGTCGAGTGAGCATTGATTCTCATTCAAGGCCTCCATTAAACACAATTCAAGATCCTCCTCAAAACCCTAGCAAATCTGATTATGAATCAGGTCTCAAAAGTAGCAAACTATTTCGAACACCTACCAAGCCGAAGGTAAGGAATCTAGAATCCGGAATGGCATTGAAAACTCCAGAAAAGCAAGGAGGATTGAATCGGAATCGGTACGGGTGGGGATTTGAGCCAAGAGATGAGGTGAGAATTGGGAATGGAAATACACCTAAGCCATGTAAATCAATTCCGAGGTGTTTGCAGGAGCCTAATTCTACACACAGTACACCTACAAAGAGTGTAGGTAAACCTCCAAATCTAGGATTTTTTAATGGAGGTAGTTCTAGGCCTCCTGTTAATGGAGGTGTTCGGACCGGGAACTTTGCTGCTTTATCTAAAGGAATTCCTGTAGCATTCAACACGTGCACAACTGTAAATACTGTTGAGGTTCCTCATTATGACCTTAGAGAAGATCCATCTTTCTGGATGGATCATAATGTTCAAGTAAGTTTCATTCTTATAACTGTATACATAAGTGTTTGATACTTTGATTGGTGTTTGTGTTTGCTAATGGGGATGATATTTTTGCTAGGTTTTGATTCGAATCCGACCACTTAATGGTATGGAAATCGGCTCACAAGGCTACAATAGATGTTTAAAGCAAGAAAGTGCACAAACCTTAACATGGATTTCACAACCAGAAACACGCTTTACATTTGATCATGTTGCGTGTGAAACAATTGACCAGGAAACCCTTTTTAAGATGGTTGGTCAGCCAATGGTCGAGAATTGCTTATCTGGCTACAACAGCTGTATGTTTGCATATGGGCAGGTAACATACTTTTTGATAATAGTTTCAGTAATTTATATACAGATTTTGACCTAAATATGATCATGTGCTTATTACAGACAGGAAGTGGGAAGACACACACCATGCTTGGTGAAATCAATGATCTTGAAACAAAACCAAGCCCAAATCGAGGAATGACACCAAGGATATTCGAGTTCTTATTTTCTAGAATCATTGCGGTATTGAACTAGACATAATAATGTCCAATATTATTTTCTAATCCAGCCCTTCGTAAGTAGTTTAATGCCCAAATCCTATGCCTTTGTACAGGAAGAGGAATGTCGAATGGACGAAAGACTAAAGTATACCTGCAAGTGTTCTTTCCTGGAGATTTACAATGAACAAATAACCGATCTACTTGATCCCTCATCCACAAATCTGCAGGTATGTTACGCGTTGTATGAATTATGACATATTTAGTTTCATCGTAGTTCAATAAAATTTTGCTATTGTGTTTCTTGTAGCTGCGGGAAGATGTTAAAAAGGGTGTGTATGTTGAAAACCTTACAGAATATGAAGTTCATTCTGTGGGTGATATTCTTAAACTTCTTAGTCAGGTACTCTATGATTATGCTTTTATAACCTTAAGTGTCTTTTTGTCATTTTCTTACTATATTTATGTTTAGGGTTCTGCAAATAGGCGAGTTGCTGCTACAAATATGAATAGAGAAAGCAGTCGATCACACAGTGTTTTTACATGTGTTATTGAAAGTAGGTGGGAAAAAGATTCGACATCTAACTTAAGATTTGCAAGGCTAAATCTTGTTGATTTAGCTGGTTCGGAAAGGTGCTGAATGTAGATAATATTATATGTATTTGTCCTCCAGTATTTGCTTTTGTTTTTAGAATTAAAATTCTGTGGTTTTCTCTTAACAGGCAAAAAACTTCTGGTGCTGAAGGTGAACGATTGAAAGAAGCTGCAAATATAAACAAGTCATTATCCACACTCGGGTATGGACATTTCTTTTACCAATTCTCTTTTCTTGTTTTACTGGCAAATATCTTTTTTCAAGAAGTATGGATTTGGTAAAAAAATGATGACATGGCAGTTGACTTGTTGGTAACTTTGACCATGTTTTTTTGCTCATATGTTACCCTAAATGACTTTTAAATGTTTGAACCTGGTCAAACTGATGATGTGACTGTCAATAACTTTGCTCATGCTGATGTTTTTCTGGCTCATGTGGTGATGACATGCCACCTGGAAAGCTGGCTAACTTTGAAGATCGACCAAAATGATATTTTTTTAAGTGTTGAGCCTGTTTTGAGCGCAATGTGGCAGTCAACAAGTTTGACAGTGTTGACTTTTTTCTACCTCATTTGGTGATGACATGTCACCTGGATAACTGGCTAACTTAAAAGTTCTACCAGAATGACCTTTATTTTTTAAATTTGGAGCCTGTTTTGTGTGCTGAGAATAGAGTCTGTTATCCAAAATAGAAAGCAGATCACTGTTGATACCTTGTTATGCAGTTCTTTTTATTAGTTTTCGTTTTGGACTTTTGATACACTTATTAATGCAAAATATCATTTTGCACAGTCATGTAATAATGGTTCTTGTTGATGGTGCTAATGCAAGAACAAGACATGTTCCCTATCGAGATTCCAGACTCACTTTTCTTCTTCAGGTGCTTAAATTTTTCTAATTAAAGTTCATGAAAACTCCATTTTATTTATTTATTTATTGTTATAAATGTGTGACACAGGATTCGCTGGGTGGGAACTCGAAAACTATGATAATCGCTAATGTTAGCCCATCAACGAGGTATACTTTAAATATCAGAACTTCTGCGAAAGAAGCAGTTTAAACCAAAATTTTTAACTAACATTGCTTTCTGTTTCTAGTTCTGCTATTGAGACCTTGAACACTTTAAAATTTGCTCAGCGTGCAAAACTTATTCAAAACAATGTAAGAAAGTTTCTATATAGCTTAAATCCTTCATATGTTATTCAAAACCTATAATAATTCTCTGTTTATTTCCCATTTCAAAGGCTGTGATAAATGAAGACGCGTCTGGAGATGTAGTGGCACTTCAACACCAGATACGACTTCTCAAGGTAAATTCTAAAAAAAGATAATAACACTTTAAAAAATAATAATCATAATGCTAGTAGTTATAATAATATCTAATGTCCAGTTGTTATTTGCATAGGAGGAACTTGCTATCCTGAAACGCCAAAATACATCGCGGTCTCTAACATTTAGTTTAAAAGATGAGAATTGTAGCAATGCAAGTTCATATGGAGATGAAGATGAAGATAAAAGGGTTTCATGTAATCAGGTATATACTAATAGGCTTGTAAGAACCGAACATTCAGTGAACCGTTTGACATGAGGTTCGTTTATTTACTAAACGAATGGGCATGAACAAAACTTTTTGTTCTTTAAGTTAAAAGAACAAACACAAACACGTCTCGTTCATTCATTTATGTTCATGAACTTTTGTTTACGTTCATTTTTTCTGTTAGTTTACGTTTGTTCATTTAAATTCGTTTATGAATTTATTCAAATCAATTAAGACATAATAATTTAGTCTATTTTATGAAATTACATATCACCTAATACAATTTAGTCTATTTTAATTACTTTTTTAGACCCAACAAATTGATGTTTGATGAATTATGCACATTTATATTTATTTTATATTTGTTCGTCTATGTTTAGTCTATGTTTAGTTATGTTAGTCTATTTTTATGAAATTATATATCACCTAATACAATTTAGTCTATTTTAATTACTTTTTTAGACCCAACAACTTGATGTTTGATGAATTATGCATGTTTATATTTATTTTATATTTGTTCGTCTATGTTTAGTTATGTTAGTCTATTTTTATGAAATTAAATATCACCTATTACAATTTAGTCTATTTTAATTACTTTTTTTAGACCCAACAACTTGATGTTTGATGAATTATGCACGTTTATATTTATTTTATATTTGTTCGTCTATGTTTAGTCTATGTTTAGTTATGTTAGTCTACTTTTATGAAATTAAATATCACCTAATACAATTTAGTCTATTTTAATTACTTTTTTAGACCCAACAAGTTGATGTTTGATGAATTATGTACGTTTATATATATATATATGTCTATGTTTAGTTATGTTCATTCGTTTATGATGGTCTACGTTCGTGTTTGATCGATCATCAAGTTAAATGTAGACGGACAAACACGAACGTGCCCTCTCGTGTTCGTTAGGCTTGATAACAGGCCTATATAATAGCAGTCTGGTTCAATGACTGCCATCTGTTAATTTTTTTGTCAATTTAGTGTAAGGCTGTATTTACTTATTTCTGTTATTATAGTTGAAATCGTTGGAGAGTTCATTAAATGGAGCTTTAAGGAGAGAAAAGTCAACAGAAAACTGTATTAAACAGCTTGAAGCAGAAATCGAACAGTTAAACTGTTTGGTTCGTCAGCGGGAAGAAGAAAACAGGTGCACTAAAATGATGTTGAAGTTTCGGGAAGCCAAAATTCAGAAAATGGAGTCAGTTTTTTCTGGATTAATATCTGCAGATTCTTATCTTATAGAAGAAAACAACACTCTCACTGAAGAAATTAAAATTCTCCGTGCAAAAGTTGATAAGAATCCTGAAGTAACACGATTCGCTGTCGATAATATTAGGCTTCAGGAACAACTTAAAAGGTAGTGTTAAATACATATTAATTAGATAATTAGTATTAGGGGTTAATTGTGAAATATTTTATGTTATTTTAGATTTCAAGATTTCTATGAAGAAGGGGAGAGAGAAATGCTGTTGGCTGAGGTGTCTGAATTGCGGGATCAGGTATTTATCTTTGTTATTTCAAGCACACTTCGGTTTTTTGTTTTTTTCTTTATAATTATATAATTTGTAATTTTTTGTTGACAGTTGGCTCTTTTACTTGATGAACATAATGATATGAATCTGAGAACGGAAAAGGTAATCTTTGATGATTGTTAGGTGTTAAGTGTTACCTTCTCATATTTACCAGTCATTAATAAAAAACTTAATAAATTTATGCAAATGATAACAGGAAGCTGCAAAAGACAAAAACGAAATCGATTCTCTTCAATCCGAGGTTAGTTTTTGGCCTTTTTTAAATATAATAATAAGGATAATGTATGTGCAGACCACCCAAGTATTCAACCTTTTCTATTGATACCACAAAGGACTTAAAAATCATGCCAAAACGTCTTTAAATCCAAAAATATACGGTCACATATGTTGAAACATAAAACTGCGATCACATGTCTTTAAACATAAAACCTATAAGATGTGGACACCTCATTATCCAACATGACACCTCAAATGTAATTATGCCTTTACAAATATGTCATTTTTTTCCATGCAAAATGTTTTGGCCACAAGAACATAAATGTGTTCATTTACGTACATGGATGGTCTGTAATGTAGTTGAATATCAGTGACCTTAATGCACCAAAGTTGAATCCTTAGATGGCCTGTATATTCATTAACCCAGTAATGAATATATTTTATTAGTTTAAACGTTTTTCTGATTTTTTCTACTCATTAATTTCAGCTGTTAAAGAGCCAGGAAGAGTTAGAGAAGTGCAGGGATAACCTGAATTCTTGCATAGAGGAAAATACAAAACTTTTCAAGTAACATAATCTGTTCCCATTATTATTATTATTATTATTATTATTAGTATTATTATTTTATTTTTTGCATCATGTTCATTTAGCTGTTCTTCGTTTTGTACAGGGAAATTTCTGACTTAAAAGCTTTATTAGAAAGACAAAAATCTTCACTGAATGATCAAGATGGTGGCGTTGAGGTCATGAAGGTATATTCAGTCGCTTGTTAGTTATATATGTATGATGTTATTGAGGCATAAAGGAAATGTCAGTTTTTTTTTTCAAAATTAACATTTTTTATTCTTTTCAGGAATCAATATCAGAATCTTCTTCGGTTAAAGATGAATACGATGAATTTTTTAAAAAATACCCTGAAGAAGTAGTGGGTTTACAGTTGGAGCTAGAATTTCTCAAGACTATTTTCAAGGAAGAGAGATATGAAAACAATTTGAAAGAAAAAGAGATCCAACAAGAATTGACCCTTCTTAGAGAGATGTACGAAGAGAGAGATAGAAACTTTAACGGTTTATCTGAGGAGTTTGACTTTTTGACCAAAAAGATTGAAGAGGTTCTTGCTGTGGGACACAATGCACTTGATGATGCCTCAAACTTCATTGGTCACGGGAAACAAACTCGGGTTCGTGAGAATTTACAAGTTATTGCAAGAAAGATATCTGAAAAGGAGTTAAAGATAGATGAACTTAACATGTGTTTGGAGGATGCGAAAGTACGAGGAAATGAAATGGAAACAATGTTGAGGTCGTTAAGAGGGGCAATTCTGGTAATGTCGGAAGCACATCAAAAAGATTGCATTAATAAAGATGAAGAAATTGATAAATTATTATCAGAGTTAAATGAGAAGAAGTCTACCATAAATCTGATGGAAAAGCAACGAAAGGTAAATTTAATTTTCCATCTTTTTTTCTGTTTAAAAATTCGTTCATAAGTTTAAACTTTTATATCCTAACTAACTTTTTTTTAAAATTATGTAGCTATATGAGGATGAACTTATGGATGCAAAGATAAATGCAGCACAACAAGAAACGGAATCTTGTTGCTATCTTGATAAATTTGCAGAAATTCAACACAGCACTAAAGAAGCAAATTTAATGATTAGCAAACTGGTGACTGAACTTATGGATGCAAAGATAAATGCAGCACAGCAAGAAACGGAATCTTGTTGCTATCTTGATAAATTTGCAGAAATTCAACACAACATTAAAGAAGCAAATTTGATGTTTTTCACACTGGTGACTGAAAATGAAGCAATGAAGATGGAGATTAGCCACCAAAATCAAGAGATTAGTGACAAAGATGAAAAGCTAAGATGTTTAGAAGCTTCAAAAAGTATTCTTCTTGAGAATGAGAAAATTCACATTTCAACAGTTCTTGAAAAGTTGAAAGAACAAATAATTATTTCCTATGTGGATATGCATTTGAAGGATTGTATCTTGCTTGAAAAAGATGCTGAGGTTGGTCTTCTACTGAAAGAAAAAGAGGTATTTTTTCTTCTTTATTTAGCATTATATATATAAATATATGAACATAGAACATACATACATATATGTGGTGTCCTAACTCCATATCATACTGATTCAGTTTTAAAACATTTGTTGTTTACTTGCATAGCTATATGATGTTCAACTTTTGGATGCAATGAAAAACACAACACAACATGCATTGGAATCTTGTTACTATCTCGATAAATTTGAAGAAACGCAACACAAGATTAAAGAAGCTGATTGTATGATCAACAAACTGGTGAACGAAAATGAAGCAATGAAGATTGAGATCAACGAGTTGAAGAGAGAAGAATATAATTCTAAAAATGAGAGGGAAATCCTAGAGGACAGTTATTCTGCTCTTGAGAAACAGATTAACGAGAAAGATGAAAAGTTGAGATGTTTGGAAGAGAAGCTGGTGATTGATTTATATGCAAAAGATATCGAATTATTTATCATGTCATCAATACTAGAACAAGTGGCTTCTGAAAATAATGATCTTGAAAAAGACAAAGTAAGTATGTCTGAAGTTTGTGAGAAGTTAACGGAAGAGATAATTATTTGCAATGTGGATTTGCACTTCAAAGATTTGATCTTGCTCGAACAAGAACTGAAAAGTAAAGATGAAACTGAAGAACTTGAAGCTTGTTTTGAATCTTTAGAATCTGAACATTATGAAAACAGTGTAAAAAGCCTGGTTGTTGAAGCTCGGTTGACTGAACAAGTTGAAGATGCCTTAAAAGGAAAAAGGTCGGCTGAGGTGGAATTGGCCGAAACAAAGAAGGCCATGGAAGTTATTGAATTGAAAACTGATTTCGATGGAAACAATTTGATTGAATCATTAAAAGGAGATTTGGAAAGTGTTACTTGTGAAAGAGATGACCTCCATGTTGAGTTACTTAAAGCAAAAGAGGTATGATTTCTTCTTCACTTGACAATAGTTTTCCAATTTTACCCTTTTGTAACGTTGGTGTGAAGTTGCTGTCCGCGTTTCGCTTAAATTTGGCCCAATATAATCATCGACTTCAAAAATTGAATACCTACTATTTACTAAGTTTCCACAAGTCAATGGACTTCTTAAAAGCATAAGGGTAAAATTGACATTGTGCTAGATAAAAACCATATTTATTTATTTTTATCTGTATTTAACTAGTTTTCCTGTTATTGTTCGTATTTCTATTTACTTGACAAAATAATAGGACCTGCTGCAAAGCTCTTGTCCACATTTCTAGTATAATCTGAATAGCTATTTTTAACTAGTTTTCCCATTTTATCCTTATGTGGCATTGTGGCCTTATTATTGAGTCTTGTAAGTTTCCAAGTCAATTGACATCTTAAATGTGTTAGTTGTATTTAGTTATAATTAGGGTTTTAGCCCATGTAGTTGGTTAAAGCCCATGGGCCTTTTATGGGTTGAAAGCTAGGGTTTATTTGTGTATAAATAGATGTAGTAGTTGTCTTTGTATTATTCACACCTTCAAGTAATAAACATTACTTTCATTACAACCATCTTATTCTTTACATGGTATCAAAGCTACGGCTCTCGATCCAAACCCTAGCCGTCTGACCCGAACCTGAATCTGATCAACAGCCATCAGATCTGAAACGAGCTCCGGTCTCGTTGAACCTGCTGCCCTATCACGAAATCTTTTTTCCAGACACCCCCTACCATCACCGCCGCCACCATCGTAACCAGAAACCCCCGAAATATCATCTGTCAAAAATCCGTCGCCAGCCGCCGCCGCACGCGCCGCCACACGCCTCCCGATCACCGTCACTGCCGCCCACGTGCCACCGCGTGACGGCGCGTGACCCTGTTTCCGGCCACCGTCCTTTTTTTCAGATTTATTATTTTTCTTGTCCGAAGCTCCCCGTGCTGTTAGTTTTTCGAACCGACGACTTCTTGTTTGCTGTTGTCTACCGTTATCGGTCTGCCGTTGCCAAAATCTGTTTCCAGCCACTACCTGCACTCGTTTTCTGGTTAAACACATTCTTATCTCAGAGTTACTGTTCACAATCTGAAGATTACCATTTTCAGTTCGGTGTATTACTATGGGCGACAATAAATACATGTATACATTTACCAAGGAGGAGCATGATCTTATTCAACGGTTTCTTGCCTCGCAACTGCCTCATCCTCAAACCAACTCGGCACATCCAGGTAAATCTTCTAGTCTTGACTCATCATGGGTGATTGATTCTGGAGCCACACATCACATGTCTGGGAATCGGGGTATTTTCTCTAGTCTTCAAAATGTTTCCCATGCACCAGTACGTCTTGCCGATGGATCTTCATGTCCCGTTCTCGGCATAGGATCCATCAGTAACTCGGAAAACCTAAAGCTGTCTTCTATCCTATTTGTTCCTAAATTTTCTACCAGTCTTTGTTCAGTGAGTCAGATTACCAAACAAAACAACTGTTCTGTGAACTTTTACCCAACTCACTGCGTTTTTCATGAACTAGGAACAAACCGGGTAATTGGTACTGGTTTTGAATCAGGAGGTCTCTATCGTATATCCCCGTTTTCGCATCATGTAGCAAACTTATGTGATTCCGCTATCAGGGAGGCTCACTGTCGGTTAGGTCATCCCTCTACAGCGGTTCTGAGGCAAATGCGACCAGATTTACCACTTTCGTCTTTTAATTTTCATTGTGAGTCGTGTCAACTTGGTAAACATACCATGCGTCCCTATCCCCCTAGGGTGCCCAATCGAGTCAGTTCTTGTTTTGAACTGTTGCATTCTGATGTATGGGGTCCTTGCCCTATCAAATCTACGTTGGGTTTTGAATATTTTATTACCTTTATTGATGACTATTCTCGCACTACTTGGGTTTATTTGTTGAAATCTCGTAGTGAGGTATTTTCCATATTTCGAGAATTTAATGCTTATGTTCAAAACCAATTTAACACCACCATTAAAACTTTACGATCTGATAATGCTAAAGAATATTTTTCCATCGACTTTTCTTCATACTTAAAAACCAACGGCATTATTCATGAATCATCGTGTGCTTATACATCTCAACAAAATGGTGTGTCCGAACGCAAAAATCGTCACATATTGGATGTTGCTCGCACAATCATGATCCAATCACGTGTTCCTCATCGTTTTTGGGGAGATGCCGTTCTCACTGCCACATATCTGATTAACCGCATGCCCTCAACCGTTCTTCATGGTAAAACACCGTTTTCTATACTATTTCCCAACGATGATCCATTTCCTCTCGCACCTAAAGTATTTGGTTGTGTCGCCTATGTTCATGACCATCGTCCGAAAACCATCAAACTTGATCCCCGAGCCATTCGTTGTGTATTTCTTAGTTACTCACGGGTTCAAAAAGGGTATCGATGCTATAGCCCATCACTTCACCGATACTTTACTAGTGCCGATGTCACTTTTCACGAGTCTCCTTACTTTCCCGAGTGTTCCACTCCTGTTTCTGACCCGTTTCCCGACCTCGATATACCCAAATCTCCCTTCCTCCCCACCATTCCTGTGTCGATTCCCTTTACCGATCCAATCTCTGCTGATTCTGACCCACCGACAGAACCTCCGCCACTGCTTTTAACATATGCTAGGCGAGGTAAGGGTCAAATATCAGAGACACTTGATTCACATTCAGGCCACAACCCCGAAATACCCTCAGATCCTCCGTCTGCATCCGAACAATCTACACCTCTCACTGATACATCCTTACCTGATCCGACACCTTTACCAGAAGCTACCCCCCTATACACCCGTTTATGATCCTCCTGGTGCACCACTACCCGATATACCTATTTCTTTTCGCAAAGAACCCCGGAAATGCACTCGTTACCCAATTCAGGACTATGTTGCCTACACCCACCTATCTCCTGAATCTCATGCGTACACCACTACTCTTGATTCCTACCCGATTCCCAAAAATGTGACGAGCGCTCTCGCTCACCCAGGATGGCGAAAGGCTATGGAAGACGAAATTGGGGCTCTAAAGTCCAATCATACAAGGGATCTTGAAACTCTTCCTAAAGGGAAGCGTATTGTTGGTTGTCGCTGGGTGTTTACGGTTAAACTACACCCGGACGGCTCCTTACACCGCTTGAAGGCTCGGTTGGTCGCAAAAGGGTATTCTCAGGCATATGTCATTGATTATGATGAAACCTTCTCGCCAGTTGCTAAAATGCCATCTGTCCATATTTGTATTGCTCTTGTTGCCATTAATCATTGGCCGCTCCACCAGCTTGATGTCAAGAACGCCTTTCTTAATGGTGTTCTTGAGGAGGAGGTATATATGGAGCAGCCACCAGGGTTCGTTGTTGAGGAGGAGGCCTCGAAAGTTTGCAGACTACGTCGTTCTCTATATGGTCTTAAACAGTCTCCCAGGGCATGGTTTGGTCGATTCTCTAGTGTTATGGGACAGTTTGGGATGACTCGGAGTGCCTACGATCACTCTGTCTTCTTTAGACACCAGAAAGGAAAGAGGATTATCGTAGTTGTTTATGTGGATGACATTATAATCACAGGTGATGACGAGGTCGGGATCACCGAACTCAAGCAGTTTCTTCAGTCTCAGTTTCAGGTCAGCGACTTAGGTCGATTGAGGTATTTCCTTGGCATAGAAGTTTCCCGCTCTCTGCAAGGAATACTTCTCTCCCAACGAAAGTATGTCCTTGATATGTTGACTGAATGTGGCTTACTGGGTTGTAAACCTGTTGATACCCCAATGCTTCCTACAAAGAAACTCCTCCCAAAGGAAGGAGATCCAATGAAAGATCCTGAGCTATACAGACGGTTGGCTGGTAAACTTAATTATTTAACCGTCACACGACCGGATATCTCCACTGGGATGCTGCCATTCGTGTCTTAAGATATCTTAAGACCTCACCTGGTTTGGGTATATTATACTCTGATTAGGGTCATTGTCGTGTGGGTGCCTTCACGGAAGAAGGAGATGGCCGGATATCAGGGTTCTCTCAGATGCAGATTGGGCAGGTTGTCCGATTTCTCGACGATCTACCACCGGATATTGTGTGTTTGTTGGAGGAAATCTTGTATCATGGAAGAGTAAGAAGCAACACACGATTTCCCGGTCGAGTGCCGAATCGGAGTATAGAGCCATGGCAGATGTAACGTTAGAGATGACATGGGTACGTCGTCTTCTCATAAAACTCGGGGTTGTTTCTAATGACTTGATGCGGTTACACTGTGATAGTCAATCAGCCATTCACATAGCCAAGAATCAAGTATTTCATGAGAGGACAAAACATATTGAGGTCAACTGCCACCTTATCAGAGATCGAGTAGTAGGCACACAAACTGATCCTCCATCCATTCAATCAGTTCATGTGAAGACAAATTTTCAGCTAGCAGACATTCTAACTAAACCGCTCCGGAAAGCTCAGATAGATTTTATTTGTAACAAGTTGGGCATGATTAACATCTATGCTCCAACTTGAGGAGGAGTGTTAGTTGTATTTAGTTATAATTAGGATTTTAGCCCATGTAGTTGGTTAAAGCCCATGGGCCTTTTATGGGTTGAAAGCTAGGGTTTGTTTGTGTATAAATAGATGTAGTTGTCTTTGTATTATTCACACCTTCAAGTAATAAACATTACTTTCATTACAACCATCTTATTCTTTACAAAATGCACAAAGAAAAAATTGGCATTGTTCTAAATAAAATCACATTAGTTATGAAAATGTCTTATTGTCTTTTTTTCCCCGTGTGGACAACAATTTAGCTATAAATAACAAAATATCAAACAAAGACAAAAGGTTAAGTTTTTGCTGTTGTTTACTAATTCAGCTATGAATAGCTATTATTTACTAATCTTCCCAGTTTACCCTTTTGTAACCTTATTGTTAACTCTTGCTAGCTTCCAAGACGATTGACATCTTAAACGCATAAGGGTAAAATTGGCATTGTACTAAATAAAACCACACTGGTTATGAAAATTCTTATTTAAACCTGTAGGAAATAACAACCCTCTTGACATTTGATTATTAATTAAAATTGAGGCAAAATTTATATATAGTCAAACCACATTACTCATGTATTTTAACACTTTCCAACCATTTATATTTTTTAATTTTTGTAGTTATACGAACTTGAGCTTACGGACGCAATGATAAACGCATCACAACAAACAGTGGAATCTTGTTGTTATCTGGCCAAATTTGTTGAAACACAAAACAAAATTAAAGAAGCAGATTTTATTATCAACAATCTGCTGACAGATTTATCTTCAAAAGAGACCGAGTTATGCATGATGTCATCGAAAATACAAGAAGTGGTATCAGAAAATAATGCTCTGGAGACTGAGAAAATTAATATGTCTAGAGTTTTTGAGAAGTTGAAGGAAGATTTAATTATTTCCCATGTGGATTTACACTTTAAAGACTTGATCTTGCTGGAAGTAGATGCCGAATTGAGGTCACATAAGGTGGATAACGAGACACTTGTGGCCAGAATAAAAATTCAAAAAGATAAAGTTGCAGAAATGGAAGGTTTTTGTGTAGCTTTAGAGTGTGAACTTTATAAAAATGTTGTGAAAAGCTCGGTTTTTGAAAGCTGGTCGAACGAAAATGCTTTAAATGCGAAAAGGTCAACAGAACAGTTGACTCATTTTCAAGAGGTAAGCTGCTAAGCCCCATTGATTTTTCTTAATTTTTTAAATTATCAGTGAATGCAAATAAATAAAACTTTTATTCCTTATTTTAAGATATTTAGTAATCCAGTTGATGGAAACTATTCCTTATTAGAAGCATTAATAGTTTGTGTATTAAATTTTTATTAATATTTATTATTTCTGCAAATTTAAAAAACTAAACAAACTACAAGATTTAAGAACTTCAGGAACTCCTAAAAATCAATCATTTTATTCATTTTTATTTATTTTATATATTTTTTATTATTTGAGGGTGGGTAATCATTTTATTCATTATTATTTATTTTATATATTTAATATTATTTAAGGGTGGTTATGTCATTTATTATATGGTGATAACCAACTCAAATTAAGTATATGGTGCAATAACTAATTCACACATATGTAAGCACAAATTTACATATAACAAATGGAAAAACTATCCTCAAATAATATTAAATAAAAAAGGTAATTGGTTGTGAAAATTTTTAAAGTTTATGAAACATGAACGGATCTCAATATTTCATGACAAAATGAAACTTTATATATTATTATAAATATATTTATAAATGAAGTCTTAATTCTTACATATAAATTTTATATATTGTAAGATTTAATTCCAAAGCTACTTATTCATTTTCCAACTAACTTTTATTCTAATCATTGTCTAGCTATATGAGGTTGAGCTCACAGAAGCAAAGATAAAACTACAAGAAGCAGATTTAAGGATCAACAAGCTCGGAACCGAAAATGAAGCAATTAAAACTGAAATTAGTCACCAAAACCAAGTGATTAATGCAAAAGAAATCGAGCTATTTATCATATTATCAAGACTAGAACAAGCGGCTTCAGATTATAATAATCTCGAGAAGGAGAAAGCTAATGTTTGTTCGGTTTTAGAGGAGTTTAAGGAAGAGCTAATTATTTCGTATGTAGATCGGCACTTTAAAGATTTGCTCTTGCTAGAAAATGACGCAGAGATTGGTGATTTGCAAATGGTGAGTTTTGTTTTTTTAATTATTAATTAGCATAAACTTAATGACTATATGTTTTATTAACCTTTTCTGCAAATCGAAAAAATAGGCGTGTGAAACCAGTAAACGTTATGATCAAGAGAAGTTGAAACTTTATGAGAAGTCGGTGGAAGAGCTGGAATCTACCGTGAATTTACTGGAAAACCAGGTATTTTTGCCATTATGAAATCCTTTTTTAATAATAATGTTATTTATTGATTTAAAAGTTTAATTGTCCTCTAATATAAGTTACCAAATAATGTTTTTTTGCTAATTTTTTAAGGTTGACCTGGTCAAAGGAGAAGCCGAAAGTCAACGGTTGAAGAATGAGGAGCTAAAAGAAGAAGTGGAGAGAACTCATCAACAAAAACAGTTACTCGTAACCGAAAACGAAACCTTCAAGGTTTGTTGACTATTTACTTGACTTTTTTTCAACTGCAGCATAGAAACACATATATAAAAGTTTGAACCTTTTGTAGACCGAAAACGAGGATTACAAGATAAAGGTGATTGGGCTCGAAGACGAAGTAAAGAAATTGTTGGGACAGCATGATCCTCGCCTTCCGCTTGCGAAAATTAAGGTTAGATTTTTTTTTTTTTTTTTTCTGAAAAATTTGCTAAAAACATATGTTAAATGCTAAACAAATGACAGGAGGAAAACGACATGTTAAAGGCCCGAAATGAAGAAAACAATGATAAGCTACGAGAAGCAGAAGCGATAGTTGCCCGAGTCATAGGAGAACTTGCTAACTTACGTGCACGAAAACAACTTCATGAAAAGGAAACCGACGTTCATGTAGAATGATGGTTTTCTTGAAACGTAAACAAACAAACGTATAGGGATTAACGAAATATGAAGGAAGACGAAATGTGATTATATGAGCTCGAGCCCCTAACTATAAATGTTAATCGACGAGTAACGTGTTGGGTATCGAAGAATTCGTTTGTTTTGATTTTTGGATCGAGTCGACAACTTCAATTCAAGATTTCTTGAAATGAGAAAGATAGTTGTTGGCACAAGGTTAGTTTATAGATTAGATGCTTGCTATTTAGTCATGTTGTTTTGTAGGAGGTGTATATTATGAAGCATTGTTGCATAGTTGTTTTTGTTTCTGGTTTGTAAAATTTTAGTTGAAAACTGATATTTGTTTAACAATATCATCAATGTGTTAATCATGATATAGACCATTTTACTCATTTACTTGGAAGAAAGAATAAATCCCGAACACAAGCGGCCAAGCATATCAGAACGTTGTTAGTGCGATACAATATCTTGTTTTCATATGCCTAGAGAGAGATTGTGCATAAGTTTTCATAATTGCTTTAAGTCTACTAACGGTTAGTGAGTTTTTGTCAAACGTGTTCTTCGATTATCATTTCATGACTTGATCTTAGTGTTCGATGCCTTGTCTCTACCGCGGGGTGTGAAGTTCTAAGAAACAATGCTCTGTTGCTCGGTTTACCATAAAAGCCGAGTATCGTGCCCATTTTCATACTATTGAACTTCGTATTCAATATGTGCTTTCAATTCCAAAAAGTATAGGGTACTGGTTATGTAACATACCAAAAGCGATACCGATCAAACATCGGCATTGGTGTTGGTATTATCAAAAGTAACAAAACCTTAAAAGATACTCAGCATTGGTGTCGGTATTATCAAAAGTAACAAAACCTTAAAAGTTGAGTATCGTCTCCATGTTCATATTATTAAACTTCGTATTCAAAATGTGCTTTTAGTTCCAAAAAGTATACTGGCAATGTACCAATACCATGGCATACCAAAATACCATGGCATACCAAACTGATACCAACCAAACATCAGTATTGGTGTCGATATTATCAAAACTGCTAAAGTATATTGACAGTATTCGTGTTTATGATTTTAGATCGTTGTAAAACACATGTAACCATCCTTTTGGACTTACTTTTGTGTTGTAAATAATCTATTTTATTTTGTACTTCATCAAAAGACCAACTCAAAGCATGTCGAGAACAGCTTCAACATATTATAAATAGAAAAGAACAAGTAAATATACTACACAAAACTTTCAACAAGATATATATATACATACATACCAAGCAAAAAGTCACCATAAACATAACTATGTATACTTCTACTAATTTAAGTACTGTAACGAGCTCGAGCCGAGCTCAAGATCGAAAGTAACAATATATACATACATACCGAGCAATACTCACCGCAATCATAAACAAAACTATATATATATTTCTTCTACTTAAACCTAATTAAACAATCTTAATAGTATCATTTAAGTTTCATGGTCAGGAGCCGGAGAGTACCATGCCGGAAACCTTCCTTTTGCACGAAGCAATCTCGTGAGTGGTGAGTCCGGCATTTTCTCTTTCTCTTCTTCCTCCATCTCTTCATGACTCCTTGGCAGTCCATCGGGTACTGGACATGCGCTTCCGGATTTAACGGCGGGTGTGTTCTCCGAGCATGTACAATTCATGTTTGATCCATTTTGTAGCTCCTTTTTTGCCTTGTGGATTTCGGATATACCGTGTAAACATCCGATCAAGGATTTTACGCCTCCGGATTCGATTATCACTCGCTCTACCTCTTCCTTTGGCGCCTCTTTCTGTTCATATGTGAATAAAATCAATTACTACGAAAACTTGAATCATGTAAAGAGCTTGAAACGAGTCTAGCAGGTCACAAGCTACTGGATATCACTCGCTCTACCTCTTCCTTTGGCGCCTCTTTCTGAGCTTTTCCTAGCATGAGCCTCAAATAAAACTCGCTTAGTTATCGAGACTAGCTCAAGCCTTGTATGGGAAGCTCGTCTAGGCTTGTCTAGCCTTGTGTATATTTAATTCACAGCCAAGCTCGACTAGAGTTCACGCTTGTTTAAGGTACTACTCGAGCTCAAGCCGAGCTTATGCTCATTTAAGGTTTTCCCAAAATATATAAATTAACTAATGATTTCAAAATATATAAAGAAAATAAAAAAGCATATATAAATTAACCAATGATTTATCAATGAGCCGAACCCAAGGTTGAAAAAACGTTTCACGAGCCGAGCTCGAGCTCAGGTTCTCGTATGTGAAAACAAGCCGAACCTAGTCGAGTTCAGCTCGTTTACACCTAAGCCTAGTCGAGTTCAGCTCGTTTACACCTTTAATTGAAAACATACGGTTGATATTCTGATAATTTAGGTCTACCTCGAGTTCTTTGAGCTCAAAATACGCTCTCCAACAGCTGTATGACGGATCTCCTTCCAGAGTTGAACAGTAATCTGATTAAAGAAACATAACTATTAGAAACAAAACAAAATTGTTCTATAATCAACTAAATCATATCCAGTAGTTTTAGGCTTAATCAGTGAACAGGAACAGATCTATCTGATTCAACAAAACCATTAGAAACGAAACTGATCTATAACCGATTGGATCCGGTAGTTTTTAGGCTTAGTCAGCAAACAGGAACACATCTATTTGATTAATTTAGCCTAATTATTAATCTATAATCGACTGTTTAATTGTAGTTGTAGGCTTAATCAGCAAGCAAAATCGATCAATAATTATAGTTTTTAGCATGAACACACCTCTGATTAAAAAAACACCTAATTATTATCAGAAACGAAACCGATCCATAATCGATTAAATCCGGTAGTTTTTAGGCTTAATCACCTGTCATAAACACTTGAACACATATGCTTATTAACGATTCAATATCAACAACTATATAACTAACTAACTAAAAAACTGATTAACAAATCCTAATTACTAACACATCTGCTTAATATAGACTAGATCCAGTAGTTTTTAGGCTTAATCAGCTATTGTATGAACAGTTGAACACATATATATTATATGCTTGTTAACGATACAACAGTTTTTAATTGGATCCAGTAGTTTTTAAGCTTAATTAATATTAATCACTCAGCATGAACAAATATGCATGTTAACGATTCAATTTCAGCAAAACCTAACTGATATCTATTACACTTAACAGTTGAACACGTACTTATGCTTATTAACGATTCAATATCAAGTTATCAGCAAATATAACTAACTAAAAACTAATTAGCGAGATTAAATTATATTATAGAGTATTAATACTAGTATTAGTACTACCTGCTAAATCGTTTTCGGATTTCTGAATCAACGGCGGATCCTTGACGATTCTATCGAGTTTGCTTCGACTAAACGGTTCAAGCTTCGGTATATACGCATGGCTTCTCGAAGCACAGCATATCGTTGCATTCGTCTTTACCGGAGGAGTTAACGGCGGAGATTGAAACGGAACTGATCGTATTATCATCATTATTTTCTTCTTCTATAATGCAAATGCAAACTATGTGTGTTTGTGTGTGTGTGTAACTGCTTGTTATGATATAGATATTTATTAATAGGAAAATTGGATTTTAATGGTATCGTCGATAGTAATCCCTATTCGTTTTATCGTCGCTGGCGGTCCTAAATTCAAAAAAGTTCCTCCCGTTAAAAATGACTTAACGGCGTTATAGTTTTTCCTGAATTTCAAACCAATGTTTTAGGGCTTTTGATCATTAGGATGATACGAGTTAATTGGTGTAAAATTTAGCTTGAAACAATGATCAAAACGACTCGATTTTGGTTAATTGTAAGTTCAAACACCTGAATTGAAGCATTATTTCGTCATTTTGAAGCACTATTTCAAACTAAGTTTTACACCAATCGACTCGTATCCTCCTAACGATCAAAAGCCCTAAAACATTGGTTTGAAATTCAAGAAAAACTATAACGCTGTTAAGTTATTTTTAACGGGGGGTCATTGGAGGCCAACTTTTTTGAATTTGGGACCACCAATGACGATAAAATAAATAAGGATTATTATCGGACAATACCATTTAATAGGGATTATTAAAATACAATTTTCCTCTTATTAACAGAGAGTAATATTTGTATTTGGATAAGAATGAGATATTTTTTAAAGACTTTGGAGTGATTAAGTTAAAGTGACTGGTGATTGGTGAAGGCTGTGATTCTGGCCGTTGGATGATGGTGATTTTTGCGGATTGTAAATGGGTTTTGAGGTTAACTGTGGGCGTAGGCCGTTGAGATTGTTACACGTGTGATGATATGATGAATGGGAAGAAACTTTGGGTTATGTTGGTTTTGTGGCCCACAGTTTCGCTTTTTCTTCGTGGAATAGTTTATTAGATATTTTGGATAAGGTTTTGATATTTTAATACTTTAGCCTTAAAATATTATTCTCATAGATATCATCATAACGATATAATAATGATTTTTAAATTCTAAATAAAGAAAGACTCTAGCCTCTAGCAGCCTAAAAGATCTAGTATTACATGCAGTGTTTTAAAAATTGTTACTGCTGGTTAAATCGTGAGATAAGACTGCTAATTAATCGGGATTAATTGAATCGGAATTTAATAATAATTTTAGTTATATGTACACATTTCTATATGTAATTTTTAATTTTATACATACACAAACACATTTTGATAGGAAATTGGTTGGAATCTCGCTGTAAACCGTTGATTTTTGCTAGAATCTCGTCAGAAACTGCTAATTTTGGTCGGAATCTCGCCGGAAACCTTCGATTTTGGCCACAAACTCGTCAGAAAAGGCCAATTATATCCGATTAATACCGATTAATTGGCCAACTAGCCCAAAATTAATCAGTGAAGTGGGGACTGACGATTAATCGGCGCCTAGTCGGGATTTTTGCAACACTAATTATATGTAAGCTCTAGGTGACCGTGCACCACCATTTTATTTCGGTCATCATTTTTATTTATCCGATTTGGATAAAGCTATCGAGTTGTATATTTTCAGTTGTTTTTTTCAAACATCATTGATTGTTAAATATACACAGCGTATAGACGTATTTGAGTTGTGTCAAACTGCAGTCTGCAGGACTGATATTTCCGTACCATTGTCGTGCACGCAATCTCTATTCAACTGAATCAACTCATATAGGGCTTGGCAAGTTGGTGTCTACACAAATAGGCTGGTGTCTACAAAAATCAATCCAAACTATGGTATGTAAGCATGAATATATAGTATCACGTAAAAAAATCTATACAAATTCTTGCTACACTTTTGTGTACACGTGGAATATGATCAACAAAATAATGTTGCCCCCAATTATATACCAATCAACAACTTTAACCACCATTTTGCCAAAATCTAAACATCAACACCTTGTGATCTAAAGAAGTCATCACGTGTATGCGAATCTAGACCGTCGGATCATTTTTCTTCTCATGAGTATCTGATATGATGTCTCGCAACTCTGGAAAAACCGTTATGACCACAAGTTCAAGTAAACCGTACCCAAGTTGCTTCAAACATACAGCCGACTGCAAAATGTACACGTTTCTACACACCTTTTACAATCAAACCGAATATGTTAGAAAAGCCGTAAAGTATATAAGTTACCTGGCTAAAATAATAAAAGTCTATAGCACTTTGCTTGTATTGTTTTTGTCCGATCAAGCTGACCAATGTCGTCGGGGCTCCATCTAAAAAAAGCATTCGTCATTTACTACAAACGAAAAAGTATAAAACCACAAATATATATATATATATATATAAGAACTCTTTGGAAATTGAGAGCTTTGAGAACCATTTTGAGCCACAAAAAAAAACCTTTTAAAAAAAATTAAAAAATATATATATAAAACAAAAAAAACGAAAATTTTTAAAAAGTAAAAAAACCAAAAGTTTTTATTTTTCATCCCGGTTTCATAAAAAAAACCGTGAATTATACACATATGTATATTTTTATTTAATCTCGATTTACATAGTGTACACATATGTACATTATCATGTATCTTAATTGTACACGTGTATAAAGAATAACTTGTATAAAATTGAAAAATACTTATTATACATATATGTATAATTTTGTTAAACCGATATTTTTTTTAATTTTTTTATATTTTTTTTATAAAACCAGAATGAAAAAAAAGTTTGGTTTTTTACTTTTTAAAAAATTTTTTTTTTAAAGTTTTTTTTGATGGTCCAAAATGGTTCTCAAAGTTCTCAATTTCAAAATAGTTCTCACATGATCCTAGTCCTATATATATAAATCTACCTAATATCATGTTCCTGATATCGCTAGCTCTACGCGCTGCCTCTAGCTGCTCTTCGAAAGACCCTTTATTGTTTTTACCGGCTGCCGATGGTGCTTCACAAGAACTCTCGTTTGACTGAGAAGACTCGGGTTGACTTTGTCTTAATTTCAGAAAAAATATGCCTCCAGGCCAAAGAATCTAGCAAAATGTATATTTTCAGATATTTTCGAATTAGCGAATAATTTTTAAGTACAAAAATATGTTAACTGTTTAGTAACTAACTTACATTCTGGACCCAATGAATTCCTTGAGCAACAAGAGTATCATTTCTGAGAATATGGATTTGTCGTAAAAGACAGTCATCGATTGCGTCTTCCATCATTAGTTGCAAGATTTGCTTCGATATCCAAAAAACCTGTCGTCTGCAACATACACAAACGTTGTAATATTAACAAATAATATTAACTAGGGGTGGCAAATGTGACTCATTGGGTTGAATGGGTTGTATTAAAATGTATATAATGAGTCAGAATGGGTCAAACTGAAAAAAGAATATGATTGAAACGGGTAAAAACGGGTTAACATTTCTTGAAGGTTTCTTTCTTTTTTTTTTAATGGAACGAGAAAACGGAGGAACTTTTTAGTACTTCTACTTTTTTAGTTTTTGATTTATATTTCGAGTTATAATTTTTTAATTATTTTTTTTGAATTTTTTAATGAGGGCTTTTTGAAATGGGTCAAAATGGGCTGAGATTTCAAAAACCCCTCATTAAAAAACTCAAATAAAAAAAATTAAAAAATCATAACTTGAAAGATAAATCAAAAACTAAAAAAGTAAAACTACTAAAAAGTTTTCTTCGTTTTTCTCGTTCCATAAAAAAAACTTGAGAAATGTCAACCCGTTTCAATCATTTTATTTTTTTAGTTTGACCTATTATATACATTTTAATACAACTCATTCAACCCATGGGTCACATTTGACACCCCCAATATTTAACCATACTAGGTTTTGAGTTTGATACCAAGATATGAAATAAACCGAATAACAAACCTTAACCAGCCTCTTCTGTTGAGTTGAAATATATTGTCTACCAAATTTAGCAAGGGTACACTTACATTAGTTGGGGTCCACTGAAAAAAGAAACACAGAAAACAAATAATAAACTTTAATGAAAATGAAAATTTCACAAAGGGTTTATGTCGTTGCGAGTATCTTGCTTGTAATGATGTTTTTCTCGTAATAATATTTTTTTAATTGGCCAATCAAAAAAAAAGGGGGTTTAAAATGTCAACATAATAAATATGGGTGTGAAAATTCCACAAAGACTCTAAACGGGTCCGGCCAGTTTCGAGTCGAGCAAACAACGGTTAAACTGGTCAAGTTTTGGTCAACCAGAATGATTTGTGGGTTGACCGTTTAATTCTATAACTATTTTTAAAAAGGGTGATGGTAACTGTACACCAGGTCTGATTCCACATCATACAGGCCATATGATGGCATACGGGCCATATGATAAGCGAAAAATGGGACTTTGTCAGTAGTTATATCAGCCGTTTACGTGTCAGTCAAACAGATTATATGGGCCGTGTGATATGGCAAATGGGTCTTCATACGACCTAGATGACCATTTTTTGCATGTCATATGGCCCGTATGACACATCAGCGGTGTCTGAATAATGTGTTTGTGGTGTTTGTATAGTCAAGCCCTTTTAAAAGTTATTTTACATACATTTATATCATCTTATAAAATTTTATGTGTCAGTCAAACACATTATATGGGTCGTGTGATCTGGCAAACGGGCCCTCATATGGGTCCTCATACAATCCAATGACACATCAGTGGTGTCTTGATAATGTGTTTGTGGTGTTTGTATAGCCAAGCCCTTTTAAAAGTTATTTACTTATTTTACATACATTTGTATCATCTTGTTAAAAATTTGTAATTTTAGATTATTAATATGCAAAAAGTAGTATAAAATAAAATTCCAGGCTTAACGGTTATGTTCATGTCAATCCACAAACACGGCCCATTTAGCACACATAATACAAACACAAAATTAAACTATCTTATGGAGATAACTAATATCACCTCTACCGGCACACCAAATGGATCTTCCTTAAGACCAGAAGTTGAAAGAATATTTGCAGCGGGCCCACCTCCTTTATTGTGAGAAAAACTGTTGGAGTTAGTTAGCTTTGTACCCGAATCAGTTAGCTCATCAGTCTTAAATGACACGTTTCTGTTAGCAAATGACGCGGAAGATTCGAAACCCGAGCCCACAGCTTTCTTCTTTAAACCACCAGAAACCCCTTTGATTTGGCGTACCATATCATCCACCGCTTCGTCCAAATTCACTGATAACCGAAACATAAAGGCAAATTTGATAACTATAACCAGTTGAGACGGTTAGATTGCTCATGTGGCATTTTCTTTGAAATTACTAAATGTCTCAGTCAGAATTCAGATGCCACATGGCATATGCATATCATACACTACAATGACAAATAATATGCCATGTCAGCATAAAATAGACTGCTGCTGTTGGATAAATAACATACCTGCTAATTTTCTCACAACTGATGATGACCTTCCAAAACAGTAACTCTGTAGGTGTAAATTGGTAATATCTTTTAGAACTACACTTTCGAATATTTGCATAAGGTTATAAGTTAATGTATACACAAACTAATACCTTTGAAGTCATGCTTAAGAAGTCCCACACTTCATGTTGCTCAGCAATATTAGCTATAGACAAAAGATCCTGCAAAATCACAACTTTTTCAATTTTAAATCGACAGATTTTAAGTTTACGAAAATTTTATTAAAAAAATATAGGACCATACTTGAAGATATTTATCAAGCTGTATACAGCGTTGATGAACAAATGCGTCCTCTGTGCTAGACGAGAATATTCTTTTAGGAGGCAACTGTAATGTGTAATTTGGAATGGCTTTAAGATGTCTATGCAATCTCTCAAAGTTCCTATATCTGCAAGCATAATATATATTAACAGTAAGTAATTAGTTTGTTGGTTAATTAAAGAACACCGGTTATTTAAAGAACTTAGGAACAGGACCTTCTTTTCACTTGCCAAGTCTTGTTATCAGCATCTGTCACTGCAATTGAATAGACTGCAAATGATTTTAAACTAATATTCTCAAAGTACGCTCCTAGAACCTGTAAAATGCACATAGATTAAAAAACCTGAAATTAAATTTAAAGATCTTTAAAATAATCTTACCCGGCACCTGATCTTTGGAACTTGTCCTTCAGTACGTGTTACTTGATCATAACCAGGATTATTAACATTATGTACATCATTATCTCCACCAACATTCGCGCTATAAAACTCAGAAATTATCGGCCCACCGACTTGGTTTTGATCAGAAACATCAGAAATATTTCCATCTATAAAATCAGAAGAATTTAATATCTTGCTTTGATCAGTCAATATTCTACCATCAAGATTTTGCGGTTGATCATTTTCATTTATTCCAGCATGATATTTTTGCTTCTGTGATTTCCTTTTGTAATTTCTTCCTTTGGTCCACATATTTTCAAGATTTTCAGGCTGAAGGACTTCTGTTCTTCTTTGGGTTTTAGCCTCAAGACCCCGGGCCCACGCAAAGGATTGCGGGTTCAACGGTCCATCTTGACCCGGCCCACTAATTATGAGCCCAGGTGGATTTAAATTTATATTTAAACCCATTCCATTTTGATCATTGAATATATTACTCTTTTGACTACTAGAAGAGTCGCGTTTCATAGCATCCAAATCTTGACTTTTTCCATGATTCTGGTTTTGACCCGTGACATTAGTTGACTGATCATCGTCACCTGCTTTGTTTCCTTTATTATTGTTGGCGAGGAGAAGGCCCGCGATCAGTTCATTGATAAAACTATAGCAACATGTCAGATAGAAATACGGTTAAAACTAGGGGTGGCAAATGTGACCCATGTGTTGAATGAGTTGTATTAAAATGTATATAATGGGTCAGAATGGGTCAAACTAAAAAAAGAAAATGATTGAAACGGGTCAAAACAGGTTGACTCAAGTTTTTTTTTTTTTTTTTTTTTTTTTTTTATGGAACGAGATAAATAGAGGAAACTTTTTATTATAATTACTTTTTTAATTTTTGATTTATAATTCGAGTTATTAGTTTTTAATTATTTTTTTGAATTATTTAGTGAGGGGTTTTTGAAATGGGTCAAAATGGGTTGAGATTTCAAAAACCCCTCATTAAAAAATTCAGAAAAAAATAATTAAAAAGTCATAACTCGAAATATAACTCAAAAAGTAAAAAATACCAAAAAGTTTCCTCCATTTTTCTCGTTCTATAAAAAAATAAAAATAAATAAAAAAACTCGAGAATTGTCAACCCGTTTTGACCCATTTCAATCATTTTCTTTTTTTAGTTTAACCCATTCTGACCCATTATATACATTTTAATACAACTTATTCAACCTAATGGGTCACATCTACCACCCCAGTTTAAAAAAAACAATCAAAAGTCAAACATAAATCCTTACACACTCACCCAGGGCTTGCGAATCTCATAACGGGTTGCATTACCAAACAAGTTAAAAGCTCTCGTACAATGCACCGAACTAAAGCGCATTGCGCTTCACGAGTTCTAAGAACTGCAGCCAAAACCGCCCCCATAATCCGTTTTAGAAACTACAATATTAAGCGCCATTAGATAATCTCACAAAACTATTGTCATTAATCATTAGTTCATTATATTAACTATTTCACATTAAAAGTATAGAACTCTCCGCTCAGTCGCTCACACCTTGTACTCACTCTCTGAAGATATCAAAGCTGGATGAAGATCATTAGACGCCTTTAAATGATGTTTCAATCTTTCCTCTCGTTCTTCAGAAGATAATGTTACCATAACCTCTATCCCAATTGCAGCTTGATTTTTCCTAAAAAGTTCCAAATGATCACCTACTAGATCAACCAAATCCCTGAAAAATTGAATACATATTTGAATAATAATCACAGTTTCTTTCGGTTTCTAATTGCCTACTTCGAAAGTGTAAAACACATACCAACCTGGTTAGCAAGTCAACGAGGTTTATGTCTTTGACACGTATAGAAATTTCGGCAAAAAATCCATAATAATTGCATGAATCAGCTGTGGTGCTTCCTTATCAGGTTTTATATTTGCATACCATAAATCCAGCACAAATTCTTGCAGAATTTTATTAACAAAATCCTCCATTGCAGCCTCAACTACTGGAGAATCAATCTTTCTCTTCCATTTAGATTGTGTAGGCAATGTCGAAAGACGAGAATCATTCACAGATAACTGTTTTCTCTCTAAATGAGATAAGTATGATTGTTGATTAGGTTTTTTGGTCTTCCAATGAAACTCCACTTCGCTAACAAAAATATGAAGCCCTGATATTAGAGCAATTGCTATTGGAACATTCATCCACATTGATTTGCTGGTATCTGTAAAAATTAGGGAATATAGTAATCAACATGAATGTTCAGATAACTATGACTGTAAACAAACCGAACAAGGCCTTGTTCACGTTCATCCATTAGCTTTTAACGGACAAGCAAACATTTCACAAACAACTAACTGAACAAATTTCTTGTTTGTGTTTGTTCATTAAGAAAATGAACTTGTTGGTGTACGACTCACAAACAGAAATGAACACAAGCAATGTTTTATTTGATTTGGCTAACCGAGAATGGTCACTGTCAAAGATTCTGTCCGGATACCAAGTTTGTGTGGATATTTTAACATTCATATGCATATGATGATTTTACATATAATTTAATCACATTATACTCATACATATTTTTGTTTTATAGTTAATAATTTTGCTTAAATCTATAAATAAGATCAAAAGTTCAAAACCTAGTGAACAAACATTAACGAACATACACAAATGTAAACGAACGCATTATCTGACGTTCACGATTGAACAAAAACGGCCTCTGTTCGTGTTCATTCATTTTAAAAAATCAGAATGACACTCTTTTTTCAACATAAACAAACTTCCGGCTGAACAGTTCATCAGCTCGGTTTGTTTGACAGCCCTAGCATACAATCGATTCTGCCTACGTTCGCTTAGCAAACTAACAATGTTCTAAATCTAATATCTAACTAATTAGGGCAAGCAAACATTAACGAGCATAAACTGGTGTAAGCGAACACATTATCGAACATACACAAAACTAACTACCGGCCAACAGTTCATAGTTCATCGGTTAATTCGGTTCATTTCACATCCCTAAATACAACTCTTCGAACAACTTACGTTTGGTTAATTCGGTTCATTTCAGCATGCTATCTAACAATATATGTTTAACCTGATATCCAAATAATTAGGGCATAAAAAACCTAATTCAAAATCACAATACACAATAATCGCATGGCAACAGAATCAAACAAAATAAAATAAACATGCTTACGTGTTAAGAAGTAAGTAACGATGAATATACAAACCAACCACCACACTGTACGAAGCTTTGCTTCTTCGATCACATGCTGCAACCTATCCATAGCGCATTAATTCGTTGCTTCACGTATTTTACATCAATAATAATAATGCATGCATCATGAAGAATTGTGAACGTAAATTGATTCAATCGTGTAACGAAGAAACCCTAGGGTGAAATTGATTCGATCCAAGTGTTAATAATAATAATAATAATTTGGGATCGTGATGATGATAATAAGTGTTTGCGGGAATCGTTGTGGAGACGTATTTTCATTTGGGTTCGAAATTATGATCTGACGTGGACGATGGGGGACACGTGGCATGATGAGATTGTGAATGATATGATGTTAGAATATCCATGGTGGCATGTTACCTTATAATATTTCTTTTTAAATGCTTTTATAACTGTCCTCAATAACCGGGTAAGTTTTAGTGAAGAATCAATTTTGTTCTTTACTTGTGTCAGTTTGAATCTCAAATTTCCATCCTACCGTGAATTACGCAGAGAGTTATGCTATTGTGGTGACGTAACGACTGTCAACTAGCAACCGCCGGTATGGTTTTCCGGGTGAACGCCTAATTCAAACTCTGAAGCTAGTGTCGTCCCGGTTAAGACAACATGGTTAGGCCAAAGTGGGACAACGAGGCTCTCTAATTTAAAGAGTATGATTGCCTAAACATAAATAAGAAAGACAATGTTAAAAGAAAATAACCATGTGAGCCTTCCAAAAGCGAAATGTCAGCCGCCAATATTAAATTTGAAGCTTCAGGCATGGCTTGCCCAAAAACACTATAAAAAAACTCACAAGTGTGAAAAGAACCTCATTAAGTTAGGTTTTGAACTCAAATTTTGTGTTTCTTCGATGAAATGTAAAATAAAACAAGTTGAACTTATTGGTAGGTCGTAAAATCTCCAACTTGGTCGCCCTCTTTCCCGAAGTGGCATGGTGAGTTTAGATGGATGAGCCGAGGAACCACATGTAGTTAAGGGCGTGCACGTAGATGAGAGAGATTGTAATTGTGATTTTATATTTTCATAATTGTATATTTTTAATTAGGGGAAGGTTAACGTACAAATGATATTAATGTGCTAAACGTGATAATCAAGTAGAGTAATTATATATGCAAGTAGAGTAATTATGTTACATAATTACTCTACTTTATATATAATTACTCTACTTGATTATCACATTTAACACGTTAATTTCATTTGTATTTGATCCAAACCATTTTAACTAATTGATTATATGAATTTCTTTTTTTAATCAACATATTCAATTAATTTTTTTTCATCAACTCATTGTAGCTTTTTCTTATTTTATTTTGTAACTAACAATTTAAAAATCAATAAAATAGAGAAAAATTGTTACTAGTGTTTTCTGAAAATATAACAATATGTAAACTTGTACTAGAAACCAAAGAAAAATTATTAGTACTTTTGATTGGTGACATTATTACTATTAGTACTACCATGGTACTTGTAGACTTATAATCTTGTACTAGAAAAGCAGAAGTACTAAACTTGTACTACAAAACACTTCTACAAATCTGCTATTAGGCTGAGGGGTGTGGGGGGTTCTAACAGGGGCGCGAGTGGGGGCTTCAGCCAATAATATTGTGACGTGTGGCAGAGAGAGAAACTGGATAAGGGGGGTGTTGGAGCCCCCGCTGGAGCCCCTGGCCCTTGTGTGGAGGGGCTCCAGCAGGGGCTCCAGCGGATTTTTTTTTTATTTTTTTATAAATATATTCAAAAAACGTATTATTAAAAAAACTCATAAATTATTAAAAAAAACACACATTAAAAAAAAACACATTAATATCTAAAAATAAAATAAAAATTAAAGTACTAAAAAAACATTATTCTTATTCTTCGGCTTGGTCTTCTTCGATCAACCTCTTTCGGATACGTTCCTTTTGCTTTTCCATCAGCATTTGATCGACCGGATTTAGGTTACTGAAGTCTCTTGTAAGGAAGTCCAAATCTCTTATTCGACTTTTTTCCTTTTTGTCATTAGAGGTTTTATTTTTGTCATTATATAGAGGTTTTAAGGGTTTTTTTTTTAAAAAATCGGAGCTCCAACGGCTCTTTTGGGCGAGCTCAACGGCTCTTTCTCTCTCTTCTCCCGCGACCACACTCACGCCTGCCTGGGGGCTCGCGCTCGCGCCCCGTTCGCGCCCCGGTTCGCGCCCCGGTGGTGTGGGGTTAGCGCCTGGGGGCGCGAGCGGAGGGGCTCTCGCGCCCAGGTTAGCGCCCCACACCCCTCAGCCTTACAATATTGTTAAAAAGCACTTTATTAACATAAGTTAATGTTTTTATAAAACCTGGATATCAAAAGGAAGATTTGCTAAGATAAAAGTTTAATAGTTAAGAGTAACTGGTCAAAGTATGCTAGTTTCTAACAATGTCCAACAGATATACTAATCAAAATAAAATTATTGTGAGTCAGTAATGGATGGAGTGAGATAGTATCAATTTGTGTTAGATGCTTACGGCAAAAGGAATATCGTTCAAAAACATGTAAGAGGAATGCCGGAGGTTAAAAAACCGCTGAGACTATCTTATCAAGACCATACGGCTCGGTGGCCTTAGGAGTGAACTAGTCTGGTTTACGGTTTAAAAAACAATGTTTCATAGCATGGAACCAACATGATAAACCGAGCCGGCCAAAATATTAAAAAATAGTAAAAGGAATATTTCTTAGTTTTTATAATTTCTATAAAAAAAATGAAGTTACTTTTTCACATATATAAATCTAACAATTTAGAGCATGCATGTACATTTAGTTATGAACTTATGATACTCAGATATTATTAACTTTAAAACGGTTTTGTGCTATTGAAAATAGTGTTTCTAATTTTTGTTTTCATAGACAAAGGTTTGTTATTTTTATTAAACTTACTATTTTAATAAACTTCTAAAAATCTAAGGGTTCGATCATATGCTAAAAATTGACCAAGGCGCTCAAAGCAATACCTATCCGTTTAAACCAATTATCAGTTCAGTTTAATTTGTCTAAAACCCATACTTAGCGGCTCGACACAAAAAAATTATGCCGAAATTGTCTGAAATGGACTCTAAACACCCTAAAATAAAACATAACAATGACAATCACAAATTCACAATAACTGCTATTCCTATTTTTATAACTTACTTTTTATATGGAAAAGTAGTAGCTAATCAAAGTTTGACTATCACAGTAGTTAATTTTACTTTATACATGTCACATTTGTCTGTATGTAGCCTAAAAACATCTCCAAAAATGCCACAAATTACTCTATTGGTTTTTTTTAACGGCAAACGAATCTTTCAATTGGACTATTCACTAAATGCATCACATTATGATACATTCGCCTTTCAATTCGTGGAAAGCCCTCACCTAAGGCTAACATTCGTGAACACTGCCCGAAAGCACATCAATGCAGTGAAATTAAACTCGACCAGTTCAATGATCAACTAGTGAACGTCACATATTTGCCTAGTCTCTCATCATCACCCGGTATCGCTAAAACTAAATCATATGGAAAAAAATCAAACCTGAATCACATAAAACCTAAACCTAAGTATATTCCTTACAAGTTACAACTCAACCATAACTCCATAAGCTCATTGACAATTACTTTATTGGTTAATGACCAAGATTTTATGTTGAAGCAAGTAGCCTAAAGTATGTGTACAACACAAGCTCAAATCTTGTCATCTTCTTTTCAACCAACCATTCATCTTTCCACCTTATCCCAAATCTCTCTTTTCCTTTTATATTTCATAAATTTTATTTAATTTTATTTTATTTCATCACCCACTCATTTGCCTCAAAAAACACATCAAACCTTTTTAACCCAATAACCACCAATGAGAACCACCTCAGCCACCCTATCTCCTATCAACTTCACACTGGTTGCACCCACCCGAACCACCACCCAAACCACCACTAAAGTAACCTACATTAAAGGACTCAACTCATATAATGGACTCAAAGCACACAGCACCAATGTGACATCACTAGGAACCATTGTTTCAACTGAACAACAATTTGCAAACATTGTTTGTTCATTAAAGAAAACATCAAATGGTGGTGGGGCCCTCACTGCCACGTGTAGTGCTGTGGGTGAGATATTTAGGATAGCTGCCATCATGAATGGGATCACTCTTGTTGGAGTTGCAATTGGTTTTGTTCTTTTAAGGATTGAAGCTTCGGTTGAGGAAGCAGGGTAAGATATGTTTTTTTGTGGAGATTAATGATTAATGATCAATGAATATTTTTGTATATCTCCAAAAATATTGTATGTTTTGTTTTGCTGTGTTGGATTCATGTAGAATCAATGGTAAAGATGTATGGACATATGTTATATATAATAACATCATTTATGCCATAATGTAACTTTGTTATTGGCTTAATATAACTATTTTAGTTTTCAAAGTCAAAGATCGTATATTAAGTTGTTTGTTCGTTTAAATAGTGTGATCGGATAATGCATAAATTTTTTTAAACGGCTGATTTTATTAAAAGACAAGTCTATACTAGCAACGAGTTAGACCATAGACAACCGTGACACTCGGTTACAAGAGCATCATAAAATACAATCATTGACTAATTAAAAAAGAACACCATATATTCTAATCCATATTTACTAACTTCCCTCTTTTTTTTACGAAACCTCTTAATGTCATATAAACCGTACAATGTACAAATATTCTTACTTTTTATAATATTATTACAAACTTATATATTCATCTTTTCATAATCAAGTTAATAATAAAATATTAGAGCTTTTAATAATAAACTATTCATTTAAAACTTAATACATTAAAAAAGTATACATACTTATATAATTATTAAAAGAATAGATATATAAAAGAAAATTGGAGTCCTCACACATGATTAAAAATAGCGACATAACCAATTCGTAGTTATTCATCTCCATAAACATCGCCTGTGAAAAGTGACCATGGACGACCCCATGCCGTGGTAAACTCGTTTGTTACCATCACTTCAACGCCCATGTAACTTTACAATGAGCTCTACGTTGTGAATAGTATAAACATCACAAATTTTCTCGCTCTATACATCTATCTTCGAACGCTTAAAAACATCATTATCTTTTCCATATTATCACCATTTTCTACCTTTATATTTTTCATAATTAAATTCTTTATTATAAATTCATAATAAACTATTTTATAAATATACATAAATTGAATTCGATCACTTAAAGTAACTATGGTTATTAAAAATTATAACTATTTTCATGTAACAAATAACAATTTAACAAACCAATAAAAAGAGAAAAGTAAAATGTAACTAAACGTTTTCTAGAAAACATGGCATGTAAATAAACTCCAAATAAACTAAAAAGTTTTAGTACTACCATAGCTACTTTGTACTAGAGAAGCAAGCACTAAAGTTGTACTACAAAACACTCATCTAAAAGTTATAATATTCCTAAACACGAATCTCTTCATCATTTTATACAAAACTGGCATCAACATTCGATTGATGTGCTATAAACTAGATAGTCACCTGTCTATGGTCGTTCGTCCTCACCACGGACATGATCTCACGATACAACATGTCCGTCTATGCCTCAATAGTGTTTTTGGCCGTCCGTGAGAGTTTCATCATTGCAGATATAAGTTCGGTAAAGTTATTATCATTTTTAATACTAATCATATTGATTTCATGTGTTGTTTTGCATTGTGTTACGCATTAATTATATGATGTGACAAACAATTATTTGTACTTTATACTTTAGAAAAGCCTTTTAGTTGAGGGCATGTATGTTTTAGTGATGTATTTTTGGTGTTTGTAACACTTTGGAGTCTTTAATTTTAAATGTTATTGGACACTGAGGGCACGTATGCTTAGACGTCATGCATAAATGTTGAAAAAACAGTTTATAAAGAAAAAAATAAACAAAATATTTTTTTTCCGAGATGATAGATTTACAATATGATATTTTTCTCTCTCTTTTTTTGAGCATTACAATATGATTTGTTTTAGATCTTAAATAATAATAATAATAATAATAATAATAATAATAATAATAATTACGGAGTATTATTATTATTATTGATAAAGTTATCATTACTTTTATTATCCTATTACAATTCTCATGTGTCGTTGCATTGTGTTAAGCATTGTATGACGTGTCAAACAATTACTTACGTTTTTATATTTTAGAAAAGTCTTTCAGTTGAAGACACGTATGTTTCGATGATGTATCGTTAGTGCTTGTAACACTTTAGAGGCTAGTTACTTGCTAGTCCTCCTTGTGTTTCTAATGCTATTGGCTGTTTAAAAAAAAAGTTGAGGGCACGTATGCCTAGATATCACGCATCACAATTCCGAATAAAGCAGTTTAAAAAGAAAAGAAAAACAAAATAAAGTTTTTTTTTGTTCTAAGAGAAATAATAGATTTACTATATGATGGCTTTTTAACATTACAATATGATGTGTTTTAGATCTTAAATTATTATCATTGTTATTGTATTATTATTGTTATTATTATCATTATTAGTATATAATTTTGTTAAACATACCTTAACTAATTTTACCAAATATAACTTTACTTAGTTACATAGTCTCTCTCTTAACTTAAATGCGTTTAGCCAACCTCCTTTCCTTTTTATTATTGAGATTGCAATTAGGTGGTAAATTAAAGTCTTATAAATGCGAAGAAATTTTATACGTTTGATACGTTTTGAATAATAATAATAATAAATCCGATTTTTAACCTTAGAGTATATACAAATTTTAATGATTTGACTTACAGAATTTCCCAAATTTTTGTTAGTATCTTTTTAAATAAGTGTTTAGAAAAATTTGAAACTGATTATTTGAAGTTTAATATAGATAATTATTATATAATGAGAATCAAATGATTTATAAAATTCTTATTAGTTTAAAGTTTAATTCCTCATAGATTAAATCTGTAAACCATGCGTACCATAATTTTAACCGTAGTCCTGAAGTTGGTGGCTTAGTTGCAAAGACAATATCTATAAAAAAAACCTAAGAGTACTAGGTTCGAGTCTCATAAACTAAAAATAAATTTGCCTAACAGGACAATAAGAGGTAACATGAATATTATAGTCTAGAAGCAATTTATTATCCAATATACATAAGTTGCATAGTTCATATTGCATAATAAACATGTACTTATTGGTAATTAACTTGCTTAAATCCAGCTACCGAAAGCGGGATCTCTGCAACTCGACTATGAAGCCGTTCATACTCGATCGTCTGAGCCCTAGGCGCAACCCTTTTAGGGAAAAACGAGCACATACATCCCACAAATATCAAAATCCCTGCAAGTATCCAACTAAATTGCAAGTTAGCAAGTGCCCGGGCCCTCAACTCCGCCTCGTGGGTCCCACAAATGACCGCGCCATGCATGTCACTGTCCCCACCATGACCCAACCTTATGGTGCACCCTTTAGGGACAAGCTTAGGAACCCACAACAAGAATCCCATGTTAATGAACCATAACCCTTGAAACACAACCGAAATCGAAAGAACAAGTGATGAAGGAAAGCTTGATGGAAATATAGTGGTTGATATCGCGGATAGTAATGATACGAACACGATTAGTTGCATTAGCCAATGGTAGTAACCCTCGAGCCCATGATGGTCAGCCGAGTGATAATGAAGTAAGAACAACTCTTGACTGAAAACCGAAGCCACAAAGATCCCCGAAACCTCAAATAACATGTCGGATTTGTTAATGATTTCGGTTACAAGGGTGAACCCTGCGTATATGGCTAGGTGGAGAAACATAGTCGCGTGCTCATAATTATTGAGCTTAAACGCGAACGAAAATAAAGGGTAGTCCAAAACTTGCATAACTATGGAGAATATGGAAAATGAAATGATTAAAAAAAGTTCCATGTATGTTAACTTGGAACCCGAGGTTGTAAACGGGTGCCAAAAGCTTGATTTGAACTGGTTCGGGCCTTTCAAGTGATAGGCTCGAACTGTGTTGATGATGTGCCATAAGCCGAGGAGGGCTAGGGCCGAACCCGTGACTAGATGTCCGGCAAGTGTTCCCATGGAGTGTTGTTTTGTTAATGTGATGTGTAGTTGTTGAGAAGGAGATTGTTTGGGCATAAATATATGAAGGTTGATAGCAATAACCTAAAGTAGTAGTGCATGGTGATAAGTGAATGGTGCATGTGATTTCCACAAACATGTAATTAGAAAATGACATCCATATCTAGGGAAAAGGATTATAACAGATGACTAATGTCTTATCATAATTTCTAAGGGGCATATGTGGGAAATAGAGTTTAGTTATTTATTTGTGTGTAATCCATTATTATTATTTAGTAATTTTGTTTTGATAAACAACCTCGTGAGGAAGAAAGATTTCATCCAACCATGTGACAAAATAATCAAAACTATTTTATAATAAGGTATAGCATTATTTATACAACCTTGTATTTTTTTCTCTTCTAATTATAGTGTGTGTGTGTATTAATGAGTGATTATACTGTATATCAAATTTTGTTGCCTAGATGATATTATATAATAATTTTATTTTGATACATATAATCTATAAGAATTTTATTTTGATAAACCACCTCGTGAGTAAGAAAGATATTTCATCCAACGTGTGACAAAATAATATTACATAACTATTTTATAGAAGGTATAGCATTATTTATACAATCTTGTATTTCTTTTTCCTTCTAGTTATAGTGTGTGATGAGTGGTTATATTTTATATCAAAATTTCCAGAATTTTGGTATCAGTATTTTTGGTACGATACCAATACAATATAGAGATGACATATTGTAGTGGATATGGATACTGTGCCGATTGATTCGGTACAATATTCAGCACCCACGTTCTGAGAAATTTGGTATTGGTATTTTCGGTATTTGAGCAGGTTAGGTACCAAGTTATATTCCATAACAATAATGCAACCAAATTATTCATTTGAATTTGAATTTGAATTTCGTATTATCTTTAGAAGAGTTCACAGTAAGATTATTGTATATTGATTGATCGGTGAATCAAAGTAAGAGATATATTATTATCTTTGAATTCAAGTCTAAAGTTTTGAAAAAGAAAACAAAATCAATCGATCACAACGACTCTTAAGGCTAGGAAAATAAGTTTTGAATGCCAATAAATTGCCTATAAAACCGTACACAAATATATAAAATTCTATCGTAGTTCCCTGCATCAACATCAATTCTTTGGAGGTATGCTTCTAACCCAAACTTAACATAAGTGATGAAACAAGATCGAACATGTCGTGTTCGTCACTATAAATTTTTCTATAGCGATGACATGCAGTCTCCCATAAGGCTCACTTAGTTTATGTAGTTAAGCTAGTGAAAATCGGTTTTATTTTCCCATTAAGTAATTTATAGTTTTCTGTATGCATATTTATAAAATTAATTAAACTTTCTTTCGATTAACTTTTATTATCTAGCTTGATCATCACTATAAATTTTTCTATAGCGATGACATGCAGTCTCCCATAAGGCTCACTTGGTTTACATAGTTAAGCTAGTGGAGATCGGTTTTATTTTCCCATTAAGTAATTTATTGTTTTCTGTATGCATATATATAAAATTAATTGAACTTTCTTTCGATTAACTTTTATTATCTACAATCTGATTTGAGTTTTTTGTGCTGTTATGTTTATCTTCGATACTCCAGATATATAATGGGATTAACTGTTACTACTATGCTTTGTTCCGGAGGCACATGGGAGCGAAATGGCGGAGCTATTGAGTATACACCGTTAGGGTTCACGAGACATTCCCTCATGTTTTCAGAGTTTACAACATATAAGTAATTTAAATCTAAAGTGGCTGCCAAGTTAAATCTAAGGAACGATTTTAAGATTACTTATCAGATTCCTTTTCCTTATGGGAGTACTCAAAATAGAACTGCGGTTGATGAAATATCTGATAACCAGGACCTCCAGGTATTTTATCAAGAGGCACTTAGAGTTAGAATATCGCATGGACCAATTACATTATATGTTGTGGAGCTTGGTCCGAGTGGTAAACTTGATATTTAAAGCTTATTCCTAGTAGGCTTGTCATCGTTTTTTATGTTATCTGTTGGTAAGTTAATTTTCAGTTTTTTATGTTTTTCGTTGGTAAGTTAATTTTCAGTGACGCTATGTCTTGCATCGTTTGTTAGTAAACTTTGTTTTGAGAATTTATCTTTAGTTTTTAAATTTATTTGATTGTGGTGTTTATCTGATTGTGATGTTTGTCAAGTGAGCACAAACTAAATTATTTTAATTTTGAAAATATGCATAAATAGTTGTTACAAACTATATAAACACACACCTAAACTAGTTTTATATCATAGTACTATGATATAAAATGTAGTGAACATAAAAACAAATTATGAACACGTACAATGAACATAATTTACACCCCATTCTGTTTAGTCTATATATCAAAGGCTATTGTGTTTAAGCTTAAAAAAATTCAATACATAAATATGTCTTTACTGAAATATCACAATAAAAACTAAGTTAAAACAACACAAAATAGCTAAAACACTTTTTTTGGAAAACGGTTAAGACTAAAACAGATTATAATCCATGTTTGTGTTCAAATATAACAATGAACACTAATACACACTTTTGGTCACCACGATGAACGACATTAATGATCTAAAACACTTTGGTTATGGTGAATATTAACTAGGTGAAAAGCCCGTCGCAACACGAGTTCGGTTGGTATTGGGCTAACACATCGGAACTAAACCAAAAAACAAATTATTAACATACAAACACAACCTGCACATTAAAGCGGCAAACCGACGCGAACTCAATCGGTATCGAGTTACGGTATCAGAGCAAAACGTAAAAATAATTCGTTAACACCCAAACACAAATTAACATCTTTAAAAAAAATAAAAACTTGCGTCTTGCGCCGACAAACTGACACTAAATCGTAAACATAAATTAGTAACACCCCCCCCCCCCCCAATAATAATAAATAACACAAAAAAGAAATCCGCTTTGGCGATGAACTGATGTAAACTTAAATTAATAAGCTCATTGGCCCACCAATATATTTAAAATAAACGAAAAAATAAGTCACCCACAATCATGAAAGAGTCGAGCCTACGAAAAGAAATCTAAACATATCTACCATTTTACATCTAGCCATAAGTAACATTTGTTAAAGTGAAAGTAATTTCATTTAAAGTCTAGGTAAAGTTGACAGAAAAAAACTGTCACTAACAATCAACTATTTATCTTATATGTAATTTGCGAAGACCTTTGGGTTTTGACGCTTTTGGTACATAAAAGTGTTTTGAACTACTTTGATGGTTTAATTCGTTCCGCGTCAATTTTGTTATAATTACAACACGGAACAATCTTGCACAATTAACATTCTTTCAAAACAAAAAATATTAAACTAAAAGGTTTATTTTACTAATCGAGAATACTAAATGAGTTAGCATGTTATGCCACTAGCTAGTCAATCAAACAAAATATTTGTATTAGTACTAAGCAGAATGAATTAAGAAGTGATAATGTACAAATAAAATGTATCAAGTAAGTTTTCTTGAAATGTATGATGTACTCCAAGTGTTTGATTTTTCTTAAAATGGAACTTCTCATTATATGTAACAACCTAAACGGGAACTATCATCTAAAAGAACTTAAAGTTAATGTAAACTAGGTGAAATACTCGTGTATAATACAGGTTGGAATAATTAAATTTATTCAAACAACATAATGTGAATAAAAATGTGTATAATACGGGTTGGAATAATTAAATTTATTCAAACAACACAATGTGAATAAAAAATATTTTTTAATTTTATATAAAATTGCATAATATGATGAAATAAATTACACAATAAAAAACATGATAAAAAGAAATTACATGTTAGTAATTCATGAATCTTTAATTATGTGTATACAACATTGGCAGTACGTTCTTTTTTTTTATAGCCACCCTCTCTTGATATGATAGTTTTTCTTATATGTTGGCAAGATCTTAGGCAGACCAATTTCGGTAGGACAACAGGTGAAGTTGGTGCATTCCAAGCATGGTAATCTTGATTTTGATATAAATTATGTGGTTTGTACACGTTAAAATAGCATATGAACAATGAGTGTAGATAGACACCGATTTAAACACTCTCTCTATAGTTGTTTTATGTTAGTAGATAGATTTCCCATCTTTTTTGGAACGACCAACTAAGTTAACTGTTGAAAATTGTATATCTTAAAAAAAATTATAAAAGAAATATGTTATGCCATGTTCAGGGTTTAAAGTTTATAAAGTGAGACACGATATTATTTAACATGTTAGCTAAACATGTATTTTGAAATTTAAACAAGTTTATATATATACAAAAATAAAGAAAAAAATTACACAATTTGGGGACTGGGGTGATTGCGTGTTATAGAAAAAGAACGTTATAACTTGTAAGAAGTTAATAAAGAGAAAGTTGTATAGATTCAAAGTGATAAATTATGGCTTCGTATTGTATAATAAAACTCAGTTGCTAATGCAAAACTATATCTTTATAAGAGAATTCATGTCGGAATTATTATTCTCGTCTATAAAATTTAACTAAAAAACATCATTTAATCGTTTTAACAACATACAATTCGAAATTTTAACAATCTTATAAGAAAAAAAAGTAATAAATAACTTTTGTAAGTTTATTGGAGAAATTAGAATGTTATAAAACTTGGAAACGTTATTATAGAGGAAGCCCTAGATGTAAAGTGATAAATTAGGGTTTTGTATTGTATAGTATTTAAAACTTGGTTGCTAACACAAAACTATACTTTAAGTTTCATAACTTTTGTGTGTTCCTTAACAAAGGCCGATTGTTTAACCTAGACAAAACAATAATCAATTAATCATACATGGGTTGTTTATAACAAGTGGACATTAGTATTCTCCACTAGGGTTGCAGTAGAAACAAGATGATCCTACGTGTACATAATAAACATATGAAAGGACAATGATTATGAAATTTAAAAAGATGTAGAGAATGGGGCAGAATATTCACACGGATCAATCTCTATAAAGATAACATTACATACATGGTATTTGGTATTATGGTTTGCTTTAAGAGAAGTAGAAGTACACGCATAAAACTAAACTTTAGATGATTGAACACAACATATCGTTTCATTTTTCCAAAGTTTAAATAAAAAAGAATTCAATAATTTTTTAAACAAAAAAAGAAATCAATGATTTAAATAAAATACATATGCTTTTATCTTTTTTAAATAAAATATATATACATACAACCCGAAGTCGGATACTCGGGTACATTGTTTGAGCTTGAATATTTTCATCCTCCACCGCCTTCACGACTTAGGAGCTTAATGTCTTAGTGGTGGATTTTCTTTTTAATAATGTTACTGGGTGAGTCAGACATGAAACATTGAAATCACTATAGAGACGGTTGATCCCTCGTCTCAATAATGCTTGGGTATTTGGGGCAGTACTTTTTGAATTATAAAAATTTCATCTTTTTAAATTTGGTGCAAGTTGTACTTTTTTTTTTCTATTAGATTTGGTATGCATTCATTTGAATCAATATTTCAATACATGACTTTTATAACTAGGATTTTTTTTTAAATAAATAAATGAGTACATTATATATGTGTACACATATACAAAATCTCATGCAATTTGAGAAGAGAGATCAGACAAATTTATTGGTTTCCTGTGGGCTATTTTTTTCACACTGTTACTCATTTCTTTTATGGTGGCTAGTGCTCAAGGAGTCAAGGGTAATCACCAGGGCCGTCTTCGAGAATTTATGTACCTCAGCCGAAACGAAATAATAAGGCCCATAGGCTTTAACAATAACGAAATACGTAAGCTAATTTTTTTTATAGAGGATGATTAATGTTATAACAATAAACATATTAAAAATATAGTAGTAATATAATGCCTCAATTTTCGAAACACTACTATTTAATAGTAATACTTAAAAAATTATTAATACAAAAATTGTATGTTGTTGAAACAGAAGTTATTAGATTAAGGGTGAAATATAATTGAAACAAAACAAAAGGTGGTGAACATGTAAATAATAAATTCAATAATAATGAAATAAATAGCATAGACTATTTTTATCATTCCTTAAAACTTGATTTTGAAGTCATTCCTACCTCAATTTCTTTTTTGGATTTGTAGGTTTAGGAAACAATTTATGGATACTAGGTGTACGGATACGTTAAGGATGACAACTAGGTATTTCGCCATCTCAAATGATGGAATATGACACTTTATCACGTTTTAATGCTTTCAAACTAGTACTGTTAGTAAAAAAAATTATATATGAATCAACAACATCTCTTAATTTATAAAGACACAATAATTACGCATCAATTGATTTCAAATGTTATCCATTCTAGCGTGAATTCATAAGTAAATACCGGTTACAAATCTATTATATTGTTTCTTTAGAAATCAAGTACAAGGGTTGGTAAAATAAGTTGTACAACTTGAAGGTTAACACCTTTTTTGTTTACTTAATATTTATTGTATGTGGAGAGAGACTAATATTTATGGCATATAAAATAAAATTATTGTATATCTAGATTAACAATGACAGTATATTAATATCAAAATAAATCAGGGATCAATTTTGCATTTCCTCTAACTTGAATTGCAACAGGTTTTAACTTCACGTGCTCGTCGTTTCCGGCGCACGAGTTTTCCAGCGAGTTTTCTACAACTAAAATTAGAGGCCAAATCGATCAATTTACAGCGTCGTTTGACTTAGGATCATTTACCGATAAATATATATACACATAAAATAGTTTTGGCCCCCGAAAGTAACGTGCCCCGGCCGAGGGTGCGGCTCGCACACCCTCCGGGCCGGCCCTGGCAATCACCCCCACCAACACGGATGCGAACCAGACCAGTGAGATCACCGAGTGGACGCGGTAATAGCGGCTGGGGCTGCTGCGGTCAAGCCAACTGCCGAAAATGATGTATGGTTCTTGACAATAAAATGTTATGCATGGTGATTTATAAATGTAAATGCTTATTTTACTATGTTATATGTAGGGAATATACATTTATACTTTGATTCTTACATATTTTGATCAATAAACGTAGCAAAACTATTTCAATAATTGCATATTTTGTTCTGTATTTGTAACACCCTGATATCCATGGTTGAAATATCACTATTACAATCATCAACCATAATATTAAAATAAATGTTAATCATTTATTGGATATGCATTATATCTATGTAAATATGTTAGAAATAAATTACTCATTTAGCAATCTGATACATAAATGACTAATTGAGTCGCATGTTCAGTTATGCTCGTGTGTTAACTACTTTTTGTAAGCTTTTCTACTACGATATATTTTTACACAAATCTATATTTAAATTATAGGCGCTAAATAGCTAACTCATATTAAACTTCTTAAAAATACTACAAATATTATGCAAATTTCAACGCAGCTTGAAGTATGCATAACCATGTTTGAATTTCAATGCACAAAATACAAAAACATAATTATTTAAAGTTTAATCATAAATAATGCATATATATGTATAAAATTAAGTGGAGATGCGGGAAATCGAACCCCGTGCCTCTCACATGCGAAGCGAGCGCTCTACCATATGAGCTACATCCCCATTTTTGTTCAATTAAGTTAAGTTTAGATTATTTACATAAAGTGAATTTAATAAAGTTATCTAAATTGAACAAGCATGCCAATATTATTCGAACCTGAAGGAAAATTAAAAGTATATTTCGGTTAGCAAATAATATAGTATTGTTTTTTTATAACTTGGCAACTTGTAACATGCACAATTTAATAAAACTATAAAATGTACAGTCTTGTTAAGTTTTTGTTTTTCTTCAGCATAACCTTCATTAAGATTGTGCTAAATTCTAAATGAAGTATGTTTTAAATGGTTATGGATTCGTCTCCTACGGATGGCGTCAATCAGGCTAAAAAAAAAGTTGAGGGCACGTATGCCTAGATATCACGCATCACAATTCCGAATAAAGCAGTTTAAAAAGAAAAGAAAAACAAAATAAAGTTTTTTTTTGTTCTAAGAGAAATAATAGATTTACTATATGATGGCTTTTTAACATTACAATATGATGTGTTTTAGATCTTAAATTATTATCATTGTTATTGTATTATTATTGTTATTATTATCATTATTAGTATATAATTTTGTTAAACATACCTTAACTAATTTTACCAAATATAACTTTACTTAGTTACATAGTCTCTCTCTTAACTTAAATGCGTTTAGCCAACCTCCTTTCCTTTTTATTATTGAGATTGCAATTAGGTGGTAAATTAAAGTCTTATAAATGCGAAGAAATTTTATACGTTTGATACGTTTTGAATAATAATAATAATAAATCCGATTTTTAACCTTAGAGTATATACAAATTTTAATGATTTGACTTACAGAATTTCCCAAATTTTTGTTAGTATCTTTTTAAATAAGTGTTTAGAAAAATTTGAAACTGATTATTTGAAGTTTAATATAGATAATTATTATATAATGAGAATCAAATGATTTATAAAATTCTTATTAGTTTAAAGTTTAATTCCTCATAGATTAAATCTGTAAACCATGCGTACCATAATTTTAACCGTAGTCCTGAAGTTGGTGGCTTAGTTGCAAAGACAATATCTATAAAAAAAACCTAAGAGTACTAGGTTCGAGTCTCATAAACTAAAAATAAATTTGCCTAACAGGACAATAAGAGGTAACATGAATATTATAGTCTAGAAGCAATTTATTATCCAATATACATAAGTTGCATAGTTCATATTGCATAATAAACATGTACTTATTGGTAATTAACTTGCTTAAATCCAGCTACCGAAAGCGGGATCTCTGCAACTCGACTATGAAGCCGTTCATACTCGATCGTCTGAGCCCTAGGCGCAACCCTTTTAGGGAAAAACGAGCACATACATCCCACAAATATCAAAATCCCTGCAAGTATCCAACTAAATTGCAAGTTAGCAAGTGCCCGGGCCCTCAACTCCGCCTCGTGGGTCCCACAAATGACCGCGCCATGCATGTCACTGTCCCCACCATGACCCAACCTTATGGTGCACCCTTTAGGGACAAGCTTAGGAACCCACAACAAGAATCCCATGTTAATGAACCATAACCCTTGAAACACAACCGAAATCGAAAGAACAAGTGATGAAGGAAAGCTTGATGGAAATATAGTGGTTGATATCGCGGATAGTAATGATACGAACACGATTAGTTGCATTAGCCAATGGTAGTAACCCTCGAGCCCATGATGGTCAGCCGAGTGATAATGAAGTAAGAACAACTCTTGACTGAAAACCGAAGCCACAAAGATCCCCGAAACCTCAAATAACATGTCGGATTTGTTAATGATTTCGGTTACAAGGGTGAACCCTGCGTATATGGCTAGGTGGAGAAACATAGTCGCGTGCTCATAATTATTGAGCTTAAACGCGAACGAAAATAAAGGGTAGTCCAAAACTTGCATAACTATGGAGAATATGGAAAATGAAATGATTAAAAAAAGTTCCATGTATGTTAACTTGGAACCCGAGGTTGTAAACGGGTGCCAAAAGCTTGATTTGAACTGGTTCGGGCCTTTCAAGTGATAGGCTCGAACTGTGTTGATGATGTGCCATAAGCCGAGGAGGGCTAGGGCCGAACCCGTGACTAGATGTCCGGCAAGTGTTCCCATGGAGTGTTGTTTTGTTAATGTGATGTGTAGTTGTTGAGAAGGAGATTGTTTGGGCATAAATATATGAAGGTTGATAGCAATAACCTAAAGTAGTAGTGCATGGTGATAAGTGAATGGTGCATGTGATTTCCACAAACATGTAATTAGAAAATGACATCCATATCTAGGGAAAAGGATTATAACAGATGACTAATGTCTTATCATAATTTCTAAGGGGCATATGTGGGAAATAGAGTTTAGTTATTTATTTGTGTGTAATCCATTATTATTATTTAGTAATTTTGTTTTGATAAACAACCTCGTGAGGAAGAAAGATTTCATCCAACCATGTGACAAAATAATCAAAACTATTTTATAATAAGGTATAGCATTATTTATACAACCTTGTATTTTTTTCTCTTCTAATTATAGTGTGTGTGTGTATTAATGAGTGATTATACTGTATATCAAATTTTGTTGCCTAGATGATATTATATAATAATTTTATTTTGATACATATAATCTATAAGAATTTTATTTTGATAAACCACCTCGTGAGTAAGAAAGATATTTCATCCAACGTGTGACAAAATAATATTACATAACTATTTTATAGAAGGTATAGCATTATTTATACAATCTTGTATTTCTTTTTCCTTCTAGTTATAGTGTGTGATGAGTGGTTATATTTTATATCAAAATTTCCAGAATTTTGGTATCAGTATTTTTGGTACGATACCAATACAATATAGAGATGACATATTGTAGTGGATATGGATACTGTGCCGATTGATTCGGTACAATATTCAGCACCCACGTTCTGAGAAATTTGGTATTGGTATTTTCGGTATTTGAGCAGGTTAGGTACCAAGTTATATTCCATAACAATAATGCAACCAAATTATTCATTTGAATTTGAATTTGAATTTCGTATTATCTTTAGAAGAGTTCACAGTAAGATTATTGTATATTGATTGATCGGTGAATCAAAGTAAGAGATATATTATTATCTTTGAATTCAAGTCTAAAGTTTTGAAAAAGAAAACAAAATCAATCGATCACAACGACTCTTAAGGCTAGGAAAATAAGTTTTGAATGCCAATAAATTGCCTATAAAACCGTACACAAATATATAAAATTCTATCGTAGTTCCCTGCATCAACATCAATTCTTTGGAGGTATGCTTCTAACCCAAACTTAACATAAGTGATGAAACAAGATCGAACATGTCGTGTTCGTCACTATAAATTTTTCTATAGCGATGACATGCAGTCTCCCATAAGGCTCACTTAGTTTATGTAGTTAAGCTAGTGAAAATCGGTTTTATTTTCCCATTAAGTAATTTATAGTTTTCTGTATGCATATTTATAAAATTAATTAAACTTTCTTTCGATTAACTTTTATTATCTAGCTTGATCATCACTATAAATTTTTCTATAGCGATGACATGCAGTCTCCCATAAGGCTCACTTGGTTTACATAGTTAAGCTAGTGGAGATCGGTTTTATTTTCCCATTAAGTAATTTATTGTTTTCTGTATGCATATATATAAAATTAATTGAACTTTCTTTCGATTAACTTTTATTATCTACAATCTGATTTGAGTTTTTTGTGCTGTTATGTTTATCTTCGATACTCCAGATATATAATGGGATTAACTGTTACTACTATGCTTTGTTCCGGAGGCACATGGGAGCGAAATGGCGGAGCTATTGAGTATACACCGTTAGGGTTCACGAGACATTCCCTCATGTTTTCAGAGTTTACAACATATAAGTAATTTAAATCTAAAGTGGCTGCCAAGTTAAATCTAAGGAACGATTTTAAGATTACTTATCAGATTCCTTTTCCTTATGGGAGTACTCAAAATAGAACTGCGGTTGATGAAATATCTGATAACCAGGACCTCCAGGTATTTTATCAAGAGGCACTTAGAGTTAGAATATCGCATGGACCAATTCCATTATATGTTGTGGAGCTTGGTCCGAGTGGTAAACTTGATATTTAAAGCTTATTCCTAGTAGGCTTGTCATCGTTTTTTATGTTATCTGTTGGTAAGTTAATTTTCAGTTTTTTATGTTTTTCGTTGGTAAGTTAATTTTCAGTGACGCTATGTCTTGCATCGTTTGTTAGTAAACTTTGTTTTGAGAATTTATCTTTAGTTTTTAAATTTATTTGATTGTGGTGTTTATCTGATTGTGATGTTTGTCAAGTGAGCACAAACTAAATTATTTTAATTTTGAAAATATGCATAAATAGTTGTTACAAACTATATAAACACACACCTAAACTAGTTTTATATCATAGTACTATGATATAAAATGTAGTGAACATAAAAACAAATTATGAACACGTACAATGAACATAATTTACACCCCATTCTGTTTAGTCTATATATCAAAGGCTATTGTGTTTAAGCTTAAAAAAATTCAATACATAAATATGTCTTTACTGAAATATCACAATAAAAACTAAGTTAAAACAACACAAAATAGCTAAAACACTTTTTTTGGAAAACGGTTAAGACTAAAACAGATTATAATCCATGTTTGTGTTCAAATATAACAATGAACACTAATACACACTTTTGGTCACCACGATGAACGACATTAATGATCTAAAACACTTTGGTTATGGTGAATATTAACTAGGTGAAAAGCCCGTCGCAACACGAGTTCGGTTGGTATTGGGCTAACACATCGGAACTAAACCAAAAAACAAATTATTAACATACAAACACAACCTGCACATTAAAGCGGCAAACCGACGCGAACTCAATCGGTATCGAGTTACGGTATCAGAGCAAAACGTAAAAATAATTCGTTAACACCCAAACACAAATTAACATCTTTAAAAAAAATAAAAACTTGCGTCTTGCGCCGACAAACTGACACTAAATCGTAAACATAAATTAGTAACACCCCCCCCCCCCCCAATAATAATAAATAACACAAAAAAGAAATCCGCTTTGGCGATGAACTGATGTAAACTTAAATTAATAAGCTCATTGGCCCACCAATATATTTAAAATAAACGAAAAAATAAGTCACCCACAATCATGAAAGAGTCGAGCCTACGAAAAGAAATCTAAACATATCTACCATTTTACATCTAGCCATAAGTAACATTTGTTAAAGTGAAAGTAATTTCATTTAAAGTCTAGGTAAAGTTGACAGAAAAAAACTGTCACTAACAATCAACTATTTATCTTATATGTAATTTGCGAAGACCTTTGGGTTTTGACGCTTTTGGTACATAAAAGTGTTTTGAACTACTTTGATGGTTTAATTCGTTCCGCGTCAATTTTGTTATAATTACAACACGGAACAATCTTGCACAATTAACATTCTTTCAAAACAAAAAATATTAAACTAAAAGGTTTATTTTACTAATCGAGAATACTAAATGAGTTAGCATGTTATGCCACTAGCTAGTCAATCAAACAAAATATTTGTATTAGTACTAAGCAGAATGAATTAAGAAGTGATAATGTACAAATAAAATGTATCAAGTAAGTTTTCTTGAAATGTATGATGTACTCCAAGTGTTTGATTTTTCTTAAAATGGAACTTCTCATTATATGTAACAACCTAAACGGGAACTATCATCTAAAAGAACTTAAAGTTAATGTAAACTAGGTGAAATACTCGTGTATAATACAGGTTGGAATAATTAAATTTATTCAAACAACATAATGTGAATAAAAATGTGTATAATACGGGTTGGAATAATTAAATTTATTCAAACAACACAATGTGAATAAAAAATATTTTTTAATTTTATATAAAATTGCATAATATGATGAAATAAATTACACAATAAAAAACATGATAAAAAGAAATTACATGTTAGTAATTCATGAATCTTTAATTATGTGTATACAACATTGGCAGTACGTTCTTTTTTTTTATAGCCACCCTCTCTTGATATGATAGTTTTTCTTATATGTTGGCAAGATCTTAGGCAGACCAATTTCGGTAGGACAACAGGTGAAGTTGGTGCATTCCAAGCATGGTAATCTTGATTTTGATATAAATTATGTGGTTTGTACACGTTAAAATAGCATATGAACAATGAGTGTAGATAGACACCGATTTAAACACTCTCTCTATAGTTGTTTTATGTTAGTAGATAGATTTCCCATCTTTTTTGGAACGACCAACTAAGTTAACTGTTGAAAATTGTATATCTTAAAAAAAATTATAAAAGAAATATGTTATGCCATGTTCAGGGTTTAAAGTTTATAAAGTGAGACACGATATTATTTAACATGTTAGCTAAACATGTATTTTGAAATTTAAACAAGTTTATATATATACAAAAATAAAGAAAAAAATTACACAATTTGGGGACTGGGGTGATTGCGTGTTATAGAAAAAGAACGTTATAACTTGTAAGAAGTTAATAAAGAGAAAGTTGTATAGATTCAAAGTGATAAATTATGGCTTCGTATTGTATAATAAAACTCAGTTGCTAATGCAAAACTATATCTTTATAAGAGAATTCATGTCGGAATTATTATTCTCGTCTATAAAATTTAACTAAAAAACATCATTTAATCGTTTTAACAACATACAATTCGAAATTTTAACAATCTTATAAGAAAAAAAAGTAATAAATAACTTTTGTAAGTTTATTGGAGAAATTAGAATGTTATAAAACTTGGAAACGTTATTATAGAGGAAGCCCTAGATGTAAAGTGATAAATTAGGGTTTTGTATTGTATAGTATTTAAAACTTGGTTGCTAACACAAAACTATACTTTAAGTTTCATAACTTTTGTGTGTTCCTTAACAAAGGCCGATTGTTTAACCTAGACAAAACAATAATCAATTAATCATACATGGGTTGTTTATAACAAGTGGACATTAGTATTCTCCACTAGGGTTGCAGTAGAAACAAGATGATCCTACGTGTACATAATAAACATATGAAAGGACAATGATTATGAAATTTAAAAAGATGTAGAGAATGGGGCAGAATATTCACACGGATCAATCTCTATAAAGATAACATTACATACATGGTATTTGGTATTATGGTTTGCTTTAAGAGAAGTAGAAGTACACGCATAAAACTAAACTTTAGATGATTGAACACAACATATCGTTTCATTTTTCCAAAGTTTAAATAAAAAAGAATTCAATAATTTTTTAAACAAAAAAAGAAATCAATGATTTAAATAAAATACATATGCTTTTATCTTTTTTAAATAAAATATATATACATACAACCCGAAGTCGGATACTCGGGTACATTGTTTGAGCTTGAATATTTTCATCCTCCACCGCCTTCACGACTTAGGAGCTTAATGTCTTAGTGGTGGATTTTCTTTTTAATAATGTTACTGGGTGAGTCAGACATGAAACATTGAAATCACTATAGAGACGGTTGATCCCTCGTCTCAATAATGCTTGGGTATTTGGGGCAGTACTTTTTGAATTATAAAAATTTCATCTTTTTAAATTTGGTGCAAGTTGTACTTTTTTTTTCTATTAGATTTGGTATGCATTCATTTGAATCAATATTTCAATACATGACTTTTATAACTAGGATTTTTTTTTAAATAAATAAATGAGTACATTATATATGTGTACACATATACAAAATCTCATGCAATTTGAGAAGAGAGATCAGACAAATTTATTGGTTTCCTGTGGGCTATTTTTTTCACACTTTTACTCATTTCTTTTATGGTGGCTAGTGCTCAAGGAGTCAAGGGTAATCACCAGGGCCGTCTTCGAGAATTTATGTACCTCAGCCGAAACGAAATAATAAGGCCCATAGGCTTTAACAATAACGAAATACGTAAGCTAATTTTTTTTATAGAGGATGATTAATGTTATAACAATAAACATATTAAAAATATAGTAGTAATATAATGCCTCAATTTTCGAAACACTACTATTTAATAGTAATACTTAAAAAATTATTAATACAATAATTGTATGTTGTTGAAACAGAAGTTATTAGATTAAGGGTGAAATATAATTGAAACAAAACAAAAGGTGGTGAACATGTAAATAATAAATTCAATAATAATGAAATAAATAGCATAGACTATTTTTATCATTCCTTAAAACTTGATTTTGAAGTCATTCCTACCTCAATTTCTTTTTTGGATTTGTAGGTTTAGGAAACAATTTATGGATACTAGGTGTACGGATACGTTAAGGATGACAACTAGGTATTTCGCCATCTCAAATGATGGAATATGACACTTTATCACGTTTTAATGCTTTCAAACTAGTACTGTTAGTAAAAAAAATTATATATGAATCAACAACATCTCTTAATTTATAAAGACACAATAATTACGCATCAATTGATTTCAAATGTTATCATTCTAGCGTGAATTCATAAGTAAATACCGGTTACAAATCTATTATATTGTTTCTTTAGAAATCAAGTACAAGGGTTGGTAAAATAAGTTGTACAACTTGAAGGTTAACACCTTTTTTGTTTACTTAATATTTATTGTATGTGGAGAGAGACTAATATTTATGGCATATAAAATAAAATATAAAATAAAATTATTGTATATCTAGATTAACAATGACAGTATATTAATATCAAAATAAATCAGGGATCAATTTTGCATTTCCTCTAACTTGAATTGCAACAGGTTTTAACTTCACGTGCTCGTCGTTTCCGGCGCACGAGTTTTCCAGCGAGTTTTCTACAACTAAAATTAGAGGCCAAATCGATCAATTTACAGCGTCGTTTGACTTAGGATCATTTACCGATAAATATATATACACATAAAATAGTTTTGGCCCCCGAAAGTAACGTGCCCCGGCCGAGGGTGCGGCTCGCACACCCTCCGGGCCGGCCCTGGCAATCACCCCCACCAACACGGATGCGAACCAGACCAGTGAGATCACCGAGTGGACGCGGTAATAGCGGCTGGGGCTGCTGCGGTCAAGCCAACTGCCGAAAATGATGTATGGTTCTTGACAATAAAATGTTATGCATGGTGATTTATAAATGTAAATGCTTATTTTACTATGTTATATGTAGGGAATATACATTTATACTTTGATTCTTACATATTTTGATCAATAAACGTAGCAAAACTATTTCAATAATTGCATATTTTGTTCTGTATTTGTAACACCCTGATATCCATGGTTGAAATATCACTATTACAATCATCAACCATAATATTAAAATAAATGTTAATCATTTATTGGATATGCATTATATCTATGTAAATATGTTAGAAATAAATTACTCATTTAGCAATCTGATACATAAATGACTAATTGAGTCGCATGTTCAGTTATGCTCGTGTGTTAACTACTTTTTGTAAGCTTTTCTACTACGATATATTTTTACACAAATCTATATTTAAATTATAGGCGCTAAATAGCTAACTCATATTAAACTTCTTAAAAATACTACAAATATTATGCAAATTTCAACGCAGCTTGAAGTATGCATAACCATGTTTGAATTTCAATGCACAAAATACAAAAACATAATTATTTAAAGTTTAATCATAAATAATACATATATATGTATAAAATTAAGTGGAGATGCGGGAAATCGAACCCCGTGCCTCTCACATGCGAAGCGAGCGCTCTACCATATGAGCTACATCCCCATTTTTGTTCAATTAAGTTAAGTTTAGATTATTTACATAAAGTGAATTTAATAAAGTTATCTAAATTGAACAAGCATGCCAATATTATTCGAACCTGAAGGAAAATTAAAAGTATATTTCGGTTAGCAAATAATATAGTATTGTTTTTTTATAACTTGGCAACTTGTAACATGCACAATTTAATAAAACTATAAAATGTACAGTCTTGTTAAGTTTTTGTTTTTCTTCAGCATAACCTTCATTAAGATTGTGCTAAATTCTAAATGAAGTATGTTTTAAATGGTTATGGATTCGTCTCCTACGGATGGCGTCAATCAGGCTACAAAATTTGCATGGTTAGTGTCGGGACTTGAGCAATAGTTCAAGAAGGAAGCGATTCGGGAATAAGATTTGTTATTGTGTTGTATTTTACTCGTTAGAAGATCCACTGGCCGAAATCCTACGTAGTTCAAACATTATGACTGCTAAGTCAATAAATGAATATTGGAAGTCTTAAGCACAAATACATAAAGAAGTGGTGAAGGGGTATGCACCCGCCTTAACATCGAGCGGGGCGGGTCAACCCACAAGATATAGACAAAATGTTTGAAATCAGGATGTCATGAAGACACAAAGCCAAAACCTATGCGCGTGACGCATATCACATATGCTCACGCATCACACATGCTCACGCATCACATATGCTCCCGCATCACATCTGCGCATGGCGCATATCACATGCTCACGCATATTACATATGCTTACGCATACCACATGCTCATGCATCACATCTGCGCATGAAACATCTGCGCGTGAGAATAAAGAGAAGACCTCGCGCATCCCCAGGATAGGCGCATATCACATATGCACAACCAACCACGTCCTTATCCAAATCAGGATAAGGACAACCATGATTGTGCTCATCAGACAACCTTCCAGAAGGTATCTTTTAAGGAATAAAGAATATGCTGATGTTGACAGCTGCCAATGAAGGGTGGACAACTCAGCAATGCCCATGTGCACCACGTGATGACACATGGGTCGGGTGAAATACCTTGGTCAGAGAATAATCAATGAAAAAGCACCAGGTGTCCTAAGTACACGTGGCGCGAAGCAATAGGAGGAGGCCAAAAAGGCCCTAATTGGGTCTGGGCCCAATCATTGGAAACCCTAATACTATAAATACCACACCACCTCCACAGGTGGAAAAAGGGAAGAGATATATTCTGAATCCTTTACTCATCTATACATTCTTATCATCTTCTCCTGCAATATCTTATTCTCACACCGGAGGGTTACCCCAAAGAGGACCTCTCTGTCCCTTTCTGAGGGGTAAGTTCACGGTGCTGTTCATTTTGTAGGTGGAAGAACTCGTATCTCGGAAAACCATCGGTGATATAGCACACTCATACCCGAGGAACGTAGATCGAATACAAGTAAGTCGATTCACGCTTCTTCATTGGCGCCATCACCTGTTACAACGGCAACAAAACCACTATTTCATCAGTTCTCTCTGAAAACCTTCACCATGGTTTCCGGTGTTCGAAACAATGATCAAGTTCTGGAGGATAATGAGCTTGAGGATGTTAATGAGGGACATCAGGTTCTGAGGGCGCCGCGTGACACTGCGCGCACCACCAGTAACCATCCCTTCAACACAACACCTCATAGCCAGACTGAAACTCCTCCAGACGATCTCACGTTCCAAAATCTGACTGGCGCAAAACAAAAAGGACCAATGGGTCCGGAAGTTGAAACCAATGACCCTAAAGAATGGCTCATAAACGAACAACGGCGTTTAATGGACAAATACAATGAGCTGGTAAAATACAAAAAGTTAGCCGACTTAACACAAAGGCTCGCATTTGATAAACAAACCATTCAGGGAACAACAAAAAAGGCGCGCGCGCCGGAAGACGGTCATTCTGTTCACACCGAACACGCTGATATTAGTGATGAGGAAGAGGTGCAAAGCATGAGGAAGACGCGAGATACTCATGCAGGAGGTTCGCAGCTTCGCGCACACATGAACATAGCACCTGGAGCCAAAGCTGATATGGATCTATACACACCATACAACCCACAAGCGAAAGCGCAAGTGGACGTAACCACACCATATAGGCCAGCCATCTTGGTAAAACATTCAAAATTCACTGAGCGCATTGCGAAGGCTCCCATTCAACACAAAACCAAGATGCCAAGTGGTTTAGGCAAGTACGATGGTACAACAGATCCAGATGATTTCTTACAAGGTTTTTACAACACTGGAAACCTAGAAAGCTGGACGATGCCAACATGGTGTCACATGTTTGCTGAACAACTCTTGCGCGTGGCCTTTATACAAGGTGCGCGCAGTGATCAACTCCGCACATGCCAACCACTTGGGCTAAGCTTATGGAAGCATCGCGAGTCTTCGCGCGAAATGAAAAACAAATTGCCCAAGACAGAGCAAGAGATAGAGGGCATCAAACAGAAGCACCATGCAACAATGAAAGAAGGGGCAAACAAAACTCTGTATGGTCCAGGTTGCAACAAACCAATTATTCTCCCGCAGAAAAGCAAGCGCTACAAAGTTCACCCCAGCCCCAAAAAGACATTCTTAATCGCGGAGAGGGTGACAAGAAGGAAGGCGGCAGAGAGCATAATAGACCTCTACCAAGAATATATGGACTCCCCTCACCAAAACGCCTTCGCAAGTGTTAAGCACAGAGAATGTCCAGTTTAAAAGCCCCAGGCCATTACTCCATAAAGGACCACTAAACAGTGGCAAATATTGTGAGTTTCACAAATCCACAGGGCACAACACCGATGCATGCCACCATTTGAAGGATGCGATCGAAAAAGATGTGAAATCAGGTAAGTTGGCTCACCTAGTAAAAAACCCAAGACCAGAAAATGAACAACCAGACGGCGCCTCGGCCAGTAAAAAATTCAAAAGAATCTGTGTAGCCGAAGGAGGAAGGCAAGGGCATAGATCGAGGAAGAGAAGCGCGCAAATCCAAGGGGATTGGCGCGAGCAACAAGTAATCTTTCCGAGAATCAGAGGAGGCCCGTCTAGCAGCAGTCCTCTAGTCATCACTGCACACATCGCTCATTATGAGGTGTCAAGAGTCCTGGTGGACACTGGTAGTGAGTCAGACATCATGTATGAGCAATGTTTCAGGAAGTTGGATCCAGAAGACCAAGCAAGGCTCGAAGTTGTGAGTGCACCAATCTCAGGTGTCTCAAACGAAATTATTCACCCCCTAGGTCAGATACAATTCGAACTAATTATGGGGGATGAGAAGCACAAGCGAGCTGAAATTGTCAACTTCCTGGTCTTGCCCACCACTTCATGCCATAGTATGATCTTGGGTAGAGGAACGATTGCCCAATTCAACGCCATACCGTCACCAGCGCATGGCGCGTTGGGGTTCCCAACACCAACGGGAGTAACATTTGTGTATCGAGATCATTTATGCGCAGTAACAAGTATACCTCGAGAAGGGAGAATGAAGCTTCCAGTGGCAGAAAACGCGCCAGAGGAATGGATTCTCAACCCAAAATTCCCAGAACAAACAATCACAATCGGAGCTACGATATCAGATGACACAAGGGTGAGAATGAAAAGATTGCTCACAACGTATACGTCAGTTTTCACATGGCAATATTCTGATATGACTGGGGTTCCGCGAGACCTGGCGCAGCACTCTCTCAACACATTCAAGTCTGTAGAGCCAATTGCTCAAAAGAAAAGAGTCATAGGAGACGAGAAGGCAAAGGCCATGAATGAGCAAGTAGAAGATCTATTGCGCGCGAATATCATTCGCCCAATACGATATCAAACATGGGTAGCCAATCCTGTGATGGTAAAGAAGAGCAATGGGTCATGGAGAATGTGCATTGATTTCAAGGACCTCAATAAAGCTTGTCCAAAAGATTGTTACCCCCTCCCAAACATTGACGCAAAGGTGGACTCTGTGGCGCCATTTAAGCTCAAATGCTTCCTGGATGCCTATAAGGGCTATCACCAAATTCAAATGACACCACAGGATGAGGACAAGACTGCTTTCAGAACTGACAAGGGTGTTTTCTGTTACACAAAAATGCCATTTGGTTTGAAGAATGCAGGAGCAACTTACCAGAGACTCATGGACGCAGTTTTTAACGAGCAAATTGGAAAAAACTTAGAAGTCTACGTGGATGATTTGGTGATTAAAAGCAGGGAGGAAAAACAAATGCTCAAAGACATCGAAGAAACCCTTCGGCGCCTAAAGGAAGTAAACATGAAGCTCAACCCGAGCAAATGCACATTCGGCGTGGAAGAAGGGAAATTTCTTGGCGTAATGGTCACCAAGGATGGTTTCAAGGTGAACCCAGAGAAGGTGGAGGCTATCCTCGACATGCCCTCACCATCCACCATGAAGGAAGTTCAAAAGTTGAATGGTAGATTGGTATCAATTAACAGGTTCCTAGCGAACCATGCAAGCAAATCTACCCCATTCATTAACACAATGAGAAATTGCTTAAAGAAAAGCCAGTTCAAGTGGACGCCTGAGGCCGAGCAAGCTTTCAGTGAGATAAAAGAATGTCTGATAAATCTGCCTGCGCTCACAGCTCCACTACCTGGCGAAACTCTAACGTTGTACCTGTCAGCAGGAGAGCGCGCCATTGGCGCAGTATTGTTGGTGGATCGCAAAGGAATCCAAACACCAATCTATTATGTAAGTCGAGTGCTGACAGATCCTGAGACGCGCTACACCATCATAGAAAAGTTAGTTTTATCACTAACGCATGCGTCGCGCAAGCTTCACAGATATTTCAATGGTCATCCTATTGAAGTCCTGACTGATTACAACATCCAGCAAGTCTTGCGACGTCCCGCGCTATCAGGAAGGCTGACAAAATGGGCGCTGGAATTAGGGGAGCACACGATCACCTATAAGCCTCGCCCAGCAATCAAGGGACAAGTCTTAGCTGATTTCATCGCAGAAATCCCTGAAGGAAAAGTCGAAGAGGCTCAGCGCGAAGTAGACCCTCCGCAAGCCAATAATGAAGAAAACGTTTGGAGATTATTCACTGATGGGGCTTCAAACAACGAAGGGTCCGGCGCAGGCCTCAAACTGGTGGACCCAGAAAATCATGAGTATACCTACGCAATCAGGTTGGATTTCAAGAGCACCAACAATGAAGCTGAGTATGAAGCCCTGCTGGCTGGTTTGCGCATCGCGCGCAAGTTCGGAGTCAAAAAGCTAGAGGCTCATGTAGATTCATACCTGGTAGCAGCACAAGTCAATGGCCTTTATGATGCCACTGAGAACACCATGCCTCTGTATCTAGAGCAGGCGAAAAAACTCACCGAACAATTTGACTCTTTCAGAATCATACACATCCCGCGCAGTGAAAATAAGTCTGCCGACGCGCTGAGCAAGATGGCATCAACCAGCTTCGATCATTTTGGCAAAGATGTCAGGGTGGAAGTAATGAGCAACCCGTCGGTGGGAGCGAAGTCTGTCCTTGTAATTCATACAACACCTTCATCATGGATAACTCCAATAATGGAATTCTTGAGGGAGGGAAAGGTACCAGACGATCGCGCACAGGCGAGGAAGATAAGACACAAGTGGCAGAACTACGAACTGCTTGATGGTACGTTATATCGACGCTCTTATCTTGGACCGCTCATGAAATGCCTAGACGCTGAGGAAGCAAGCTATGTGATCAGAGAGATACACAAAGGAATCTGTGGAATACATGCTGGCCCGCGCATGATGGTTTCCAAGGCAATGAACGCAGGTTACTATTGGCTAGGCATGTACTTGGACGCGTTAAAAGAGATCCAAAAATGCAAAGCGTGTCAGAGCTATGCGCCAAACACCATGCGGCCAAAGAACAACTTGATTCCGGTGACCTCTGCATGGCCTTTCCACAAATGGGCAATCGATATTGTGGGTCCCTTACCACAAGCGCCGGGGCGAGTAAATTTTTGGTAGTGGCAGTAGACTATTTCACAAAATGGGTTGAAGCCAAGCCACTAGCAAAAATCACAGCCGAGGCAATGAAACAATTTATTTGGAGCCACATCATATGCCGTTTTGGGCTGCCCATGGAAATTGTGAGCGACAATGGCAAACAATTCACTGACAGGAAGATATCCAGTTGGCTCAAGGAATTGCGCATCAACCAAGTCTTCACTTCAGTATACCACCCTCAAGGAAACGGCCAAGTGGAGCGCGCGAACCAAAGCTTGTTGAATGGGCTGAAGAAAAGGTTGGAGGGAGAATCCCATGCATGGGTCGAGGAGTTACCTAATGTCTTGTGGGCGCACAGGACATTAAGCAAAACCAGCAATGGCGAGTCCCCGTTCAGCCTAACCTATGGAACGGAGGCTATGATTCCAGCAGAGATTGAATGCCCATCCTATAGAGTGCTCATGATAAGTAAGACAGATAACGAGCAAGAAAGGAGGTTGGATCTCAACTTACTTGAAGGGCGCAGAGAGGCGGCTATCATCAGTGAAGCCAAACACAAGAAAAAACTAGAAAAATATTATAATCAGCGCGTGAAAGAATGCCACTTCAAGAAGAATGATTTTGTCCTTCGGAACAATGAAGCTAGTCGCGCAATACCCCCGGGAAAGATGTCTCCCAACTGGGAGGGACCTTATCAAGTCTCAGAAGAATTGGGAAAAGGCGCATACGCTTTAAAAGATTTAAATGGAAAGAAGATCCCGCGCACATGGAACGCAGCACAACTTAGAAAATGTTTCATGTAAAAGTTGTCAAGATTGTAATCAAGGCTTTTTAAGCCATTATGAATAATGATATACGCTATTTTCTCTTAATATGCGTTCTATTACCTTTTGCATACATGTTTCACACTTCCCTTTATTAATTTTGAGCAATGACAACAATGTATTGACATCAAACTAAAAATAAAACGAAGTAAAACATACATGCGCGAGCTTCAGGCTCAGACGCGTTAACGAGTTTTAACTCAAACGTCAGGGCCTTAGCCCAATAATATGAGCCTTAGATCAGGGCCTTAGCCCAATAATATGAGCCTTAGCTCAAATTACTCAACATCCATCCTACATGCTGCGCAGCTGGACCATAAAAGTACCTAAGCACAACTAAGGCAAAGCACATGCCAAAGCATAGTTGTTAATGTCTCAGGTCGAGGCCGCACATGGGATTATAATGGATATTAGAGTAACACATACCGACACGTAAAGGCTAAAAAACTCATTCATAGTTCCCTATAATAAATGCGCGATAACATCGCGCAAAAGAGGAATAATGAAATGCCAAGGCACGTGTCAGCATATTTAAAATATCGCAAAATAACTTGAAATATGGCAACTGTTAAGGATTAAGTAAAAATAATTTCCTTACAACCTTGTTCAAGTTTCAATGTGTAAGCATACGTTATATTCAACAAGCACACGCATACAATATAAAGAAGATGAATTGGGAATGCGCAAGATGCAAATAAGGGAAAAACAAAAATTCATTCCAAAACATAGAAGTTTACAAATTTACAAATGATGAGGTAAAAAAAAAAAAAAAAACAAGAAGGGCTTTTCAAGTCTCTATATCAATATCAACCTCTTCATCGTCCTCATCATTACTTCCTCCCTCAGCATCTGGCGCAGCCCGCTCCTCGTCATCTCCAAACTTACCATAATCAAGCTGTTCGTCTTGAATGGAGTCGTCTTCTATCACGATAGTGTCAGGAGTAGGTCTTTTGGCCACGCCAGAGCCGCTGGCAAAGGTAGCATTGCCCGCGCCATCATCACTGCCATCAGTCCCTTCGCATTCATCTAGTAATTTATTTAACGCGCCAAGATCGGGCTGATCGGCAAGCGCGGCTATCTGCAAGTCACAAGGAACAATATGAGTACAAAAGATTATAAAAATAAGTCAAGTAAACTCATTAAAGTTAAAATACCTGCTCAAGGATGGGAATTGGAGTATTCAAGTACTTCTCCCCCACCTCAGCCATGTCAGCGCAGACAGCGTCGAGCTGATAAGGGTAGTCGGATGGATTCTTCTTTAGCATGCCATATTCATAACCATCCTTAAACCCTTCAGCCCGACCCACCAAGCGCGACGCTGCATTACAATCCATCACAAGGGTCTGAAACTCGTCTGAGTATTTCATCGCATAAGCGCAACGAGTCACACCCTGTGAAATTAGCCATTGACGGTCCTGCGCGAGGGAAGAAACAGACGTCTCAAGAGAAGGAATCTGAGAGTTTAACAACTCAACAGTTTCCTTGGCTTGTTTTAGCTCTTCTTTGTCAGACGCTACTGCCGCCAAGGCTTCATTCTTTTCCGCTCGCGCAGCATCGAGCTCTTTCTTCAGGCGCGCAACCTCACTCTCTAATAAAGATTTGTCAGTATTAGCCTGCGCAATAGTTCGGTCACGCGCCTCTGCTTCCAACTCCAAATCACGCGCTCGACGCGCGTACTTGGCCGCATCTGCCTCTGCTGCTTGCAGCTTCTCCCGCGCAGCTTGTAGCTTAAGCCCGCGCTTCACAAAGGCAGCGTTGGCACTTGCCCGGTTCTCGCTAAGTTCTGCTTGGAGTTTCTCAGCCCTCTCTCGGGCATCAGAAAGATTCCAAGCAGAAACCTTAGACTCTTGCTTGGCCTCCACAAGGGCATCACGCACTTTTATATAATCATTGCGAAGCTCTTGGGAGGCAGCAAAGAACGCAGACCCAGCAAAAAGGTGGTCATTAAGCAAGTCCACGCGAGCGCGGTCCTCTTGAAACCTCCTTTCAGCTGGAGGAACAGAATGAGCCCAGAAGTCTTCACATACGCCCATGGATTGGAATGAGCTCTCTTCAGTGATATTCCAGCTCGGGCGGTATATGTGATCGGCTTCCTGCAAACACAAAGCAACGCAAAGAAACGTTTTAGTTATCTAAACACTAATTTGGAAGTCTACACAGCGGAGCAAAACAAACTTATACCTGAGGAAAATCAGCGGAAAGATTAGCGCCAGCTGATGAGCTCCTGCCTGCCCCACGAGAAGAAGGCTGCGCCACGAAATCTTGTGGCGCTATAGGGCTTGCGCGGCCACCATCAGAACCTTCAGAATTAACCTCTTCATCATCCTCTAGAACAGGTCTCTTCTCCTGCGACTTGGAAGAATCAAAAATAGTCTCACGAGGAGGGCTGCGCGCAAGAGGAGGTGAGGGAGATCTTGACGCTGTTAGAGTAGCGCGAAAAATAGTCTCCTACTCCTTAGTGATCCCAATGAGGGGAGATTCAGTACTTGTGGGAGCAGGAGCAGAACTAGCGGCGCCAGCGCTAGTGGTACCACCAGCAGCTTGCGTGCCAGCTATAATGTCTATGAAAAAACCAATAAGGAGAAATGATTCATGACTTGAACAAAAGAAAAAAATCAGACAATCAAAGCGCAATAAATACCTTGGCGCACTGCAGTCCGCGAATGAAACATCGCCATGAAGTCCATTTTCCCCCTTTTCGAGGGTAAAACAGGGGACTTCAAAAAAACCTTCGGCGTAGCCTCGACACCTTGATGCGCCTGAGGTTGAGCCACCAACGTTGCCGGCTCTACAAACATTTGAGTGAACAAAGCTTCATTAATAACTCTATCGGAATCACGCTCATAAAATCACAAAATATAAACAAAGTATACCTGTTGGAGAAGACGGAACAGCAGGCGCAGCGCCGCTTCCCTCGTCCGCCACGCGAAGAGATGAGGTGGCAGCACCATACCTCGTGTGGACTGGAGGATTGCCCACACCTCGAGGCAAGGAAGACGAGGAAAACTTGGATGTAAAACCCTTGGTTTTCTCAAGTCCCTTCGCTTGAGTAGGAGGAAGATTCTGGGCAACAGAGGCATCATCTTTTTTCTGTTTTTTACTGGCCCCTGCGCCAGTTTTGCCTTTAGCCTTGCGCTTGAGTTGTGGCGCTTCAGCTTCTTCCTCCTCCACTTCCTCTTCCACAAGCTCCAACCCATAATTAGCGAGCGCATCTACAATACGCGCAACAGAAATGTTAAAACCAAATTTGGTATTCTAAGGACCTAAGCACAAATACAAAGGCTTACCAGGCGCATCGCCGTCAAAACAAAATTCTAAATCGACAGGGATGAACATATCATCGAAGCGATCAGGGAAGACAACTTCCCCAGCGCTCAGAGCGACAGAGCCACCTTCTGTATGCTCATCATAGGCGGCGTGGATGTATTCCTTGCTTACTGCATAAAACAAGACAAGTGATATCAGCTAAGTGAATTATACTCGCGCAGAATTAATGCAATGAACAAACAACCCACCTAGGCCATCAACATGGATGACAGGCTCAGTCGCGCTGTCAGTCCACCTCTTGCTCATACCAACCCCCATCTCTTCACCGTTTTGTTCTTCCCTCCTTCCTCCGACGAGGCCTCGGCAACCCTAGTACCCTTGCCGGTCTTCTTTAAAGTAGACATAACCACAGATTTTACACGGCGTTTACTAGGGGAAATTGTGGTGTCTGGGCTATCAGACATACAATTGCAAATCGAACAATATGGTCACTGTGAGGACGGAAATCTGGAAGCAAAGATAAAGGCTCTTAATCGGAATCGAAGAAGCAAAAGCTCTGAAAATGACAATGGAGATGAAGAAAAAACCGTTCAAAGGGTTTGGTTTTATAGGCCCAAGGGAGAGAAAGAGAAGCAAGTAATAATCAGATCTACGCTCACGCGCCCCCACGCGCAGGCGTAGGCCAACATAAGCGCGACACGTGTTCCTGACACTGTATGAGGAGACGTGAAAGGCAACTGTAGCACCTCGAGCACACGAAAGGTCTAACACATAACGTCTCCATCTCTGATGCACCTCGAGCACGCGAAAGGTCAGACACGTAACGTCTCCATCAATGATGCATGTCAGCACCAACCAACCACGTGCATTGACGATTCGTTCTAACCTAAGGGATAGAATTTCGCGCAACGTACATATGAAAAATGAAAAAGAAAAAGACAAACCCTATTAAAAAAACAAACTATTAAGTCTAATATCTATCTTACCTCGCTCGCGCGAGACAAGACACACATTAGACTGGGGGGCTTGAAGGGGTATGCACCTGCCTTAACATTGAGCGGGGCGGGTCAACCCACAAGATATAGACAAAAAGCTTGAAATCAGGATGTCATGAAGACACAAAGCAAAAACCTATGCGTGTGACGCATATCACATATGCTCACGCATCACACATGCTCACGCATCGGTGTCCTAAGTACACGTGGCGCGAAGCAATAGGAGGAGGCCAAAAAGGCCCTAATTGGGTCTGGGCCCAATCATTGGAAACCCTAATACTATAAATACCACACCACCTCCACAGGTGGAAAAAGGGAAGAGATATATTCTGAATCCTTTACTCATCTATACATTCTTATCATCTTCTCCTGCAATATCTTATTCTCACATCGGAGGGTTACCCCAAAGAGGACCCCTCTGTCCCTTTCTGAGGAGTAAGTTCACGGTGCTGTTCATTTTGTAGGTGGAAGAACTCGTATCTCGGAAAACCATCGGTGATATAGCACACTCATACCCGAGGAACGTAGATCGAATACAAGTAAGTCGATTCACGCTTCTTCAAGTGGTTTGAGATGTTTTCTTAAAGAAGAAATATTAGCTGAAAGAGATTAGTAGAAAGCCAGAAATGATACCCTTTTCGTTTCTTACAAGTTACAAGATCAAACTTTTAACGGTACTAGTAATGGGCTTGAGATCATAAACCGGCCCATTATATGGTGCAACAAAATTACATAAATATGTGCCACATACATATATAGAATTTCAACCTAATTATATCAAACCAAGAATGTTTACCCAAGTATGACCAGAAACAAGATCATCGAATACACAACAAATAACTCGAATAAAACACAAAGTATTTAGATCATCATTGTGACATTAAAAAACTATAGAGAAAACAACATAATCTAACCATAACTATGTAACCCTTGAGGGGCCTAACCAAAACGATAAAGGAGAACGAGACTGATATGCATTGAAAACCTTCTCTTAAAACTCAATGTAGAAAACCAGCACCAACCCACGTTCCCTTTTATAAAGAAACATAATTTGGTCAACCATATAAACTCTTTAAGCGTAACTTCCAAGCCCATCAACTATAAGACCAACCAGCTTCAAGCCAAGATTATTTGTCAATTAACCAACCCTCATTAACAATACAATAATAAAGATCAAGGCATGTTCGTTGGAGGTAATGGAATAGAGGGAGGATGAAATAGGAGAAGGAATAAAATGTACAAGGACTAAAATGGATCATTACTATTCCTTTGTTTAGTTTGTTTAATATATGAGAATGGAATGAGTTATTCCTTTATGTTGTTCGGTATTAAAAAAAATACTAGGATATGAAATATAAATGTTAAAAATACTTCAATCTCAAAATATATTTTTTACCAAAATAAAAAAAATCAATATCGACGGTGGTGGTAGCTTTGGCGACGACAATGATGGTGGCGGTAACAATCAGGCGGCATGTGCAGTGGTTAGGGTGCTGATAGGGGGTGGTGGTTATTAGACGGTGATGGTGACGATGGTAGCATTGGTGGTCAGATGGTGATGAAGATGGAAGGATGACAACGACGGTGGTGACGGTCAAGCGGAGGTGACAATGTTTGTGGTGGCTACGGCGACAATAGTGTAAGGTGGTGGTAGTGATGGTGGCGGTGGTGGTAGTGATGGTGGCGGTGGCGGCAAGGGTGGTTGCAGAGACAGTTATAAGGGTCAAGTGGTGGGGGTGGGGGTCAAGTGGTGGTTGTGGTTGTGGTCAAGGTTGCAAAAGTCGCTAGGCGGACACTTGGCGGTCGACTTAGGAGTTGGGTGTACTCGGGGAGTACTCGGAGAGTACTCGGACATGATAAATATAAAGAAATTTATTTTTTGGATATGATGTATATGTCAAATATAATAAGTTTACTAATATTTATAACAATATAGGTGAATATCAATATAAATAAAAAAAATACATTTTTAAATAATAAAATAATATAGGTGATGATATTTGTTCGTTAATATTATTGAAATACGAATTTTGTTATTTTTTTTAGTCAAAATCAGTTCAAGTTCGCCGATAAGACGTGGTTCTGGCTGAGGTTGATCACATTTTACCGATTCTTAGTAACTAGACGGATTTACAGAAACTCGCCTCGGCGACATACCTTGTAGCGAGTACTCAGAGAGTACTCGGTCTTGTAATCCTACTTTTACAACATTGGTTGTGGTTGTGGTTGTTGTTCAGATGGTATTGTTAAGAAAGTAAGATGAAAGAGAAATGAAATAAGAAAAATGAAGGGAGATGAGAATAAATAGTTGTGATGTAATGAAAAAAGAATGGCGATGATAATCGCTGATTTCATTCAATAAAACAACCAAAAACCGTTTTTTTCATTCTCTCACAATAAGTCATTCGATTTTCCTCTAATTCCAGCATACCATTTTTTTTTAATTATTTGGACACATTTCAATGATATGTAACATGTAAAAAATTAATATAAAGCAAAAGCTTATATATACAAATAAAATAAAAGTATCTATATAATTACAAAGTGTGTGGGACATGACACGACCACAGTTTATGGTCCATATGTTGCCGTGGTTTGTCTCCGTGTCCTGTTTCATATTTTGATTCTGTACTAAAGTATATCCAATCTTTATTCTTTAATAATATTCGCATCCCATGAATCACCACTAAATCAATGGGCGCACGCCACAACACCACCACCGCTATATTAATAATATTATTATTATTATTATAAATACACTCACATATATTAATAAAATCATTCATTCATCATTCATCAAATCAATAACTATAGTTCAAATAAATACAACCTTCAAAAAATGGCAGCAATGGTGAATATATGGTTCAATGAGCTCACAAGGCTTCGCCAAACAATCCAAATGGAGAAATCGACTACGAAAAAGTCGAGTTTAGTTCTTAAATCAAGAGTGACTCGAGTTCTGGAAGAAGAATCCAAAACCGGTTGCTCGAATTCAAAACCTGGTTTTGCGTTGCAAGTGACTGGACTGGCAACGGAGAACCAGGGGCTTTTTGGTTCGCAGAATGTTTTGCAAGGAATTGGAATTGGAATTTGTATTAGAATTTGAAATGATTTTCTTGGGAATCCTTCATGTGTTTGGTTGGTACATTTATTACTGGAATTGGAATTTAAAAACATGTAAAATGACATAATTACCCTAAAATAGTAAATACATAACACTAGCCCATTAAATAATGTTAGCTCCATAACAAAACCCCAAACTATAATTCCAAGTCCATAACCTTTGTCCCTCCCAAAACGCCTTCGACCTAAAATTTAATTAATATTATCTTTTAATACATTTTAATTAATAAAAAAATTCTAAAAATATATAATTTTAATAAAAAAAAATTCCCATCGAAGCATTACTTGAAGTTACGTAATCCTTCTAATAAACTACAAGTATTCAACCATAACAAATTTAATAAAATTAATATAAACAAACATATTCTCCGGACAATTAATTAAAAACATAATGTCCAAACACACGATTAAACGACATAGGACTAAAAATAGTTCCAACATGCGATTAGAATTAGTTCCAATATATGACTAGAGTTAGTCCTAACATACGACCAAAATTAGTTAACCATATGACTACAAAATACAAACACGACTCCGAATTCTTCAAACAAGTTTCCTAGTGGAACTTACTACGATAACAAATACCTAACCCAAGCTTCCCTTTCTTCTTCATCCAAAGTCCAAAATGTCATCACCCTATTAGGGTCATCTTTTATTTTATCATTTGCCCTAAACCTTTCCAATTGAGTCAAAGATGTCATTGTTGAAAGCTCGGTAGTGACCATTAAAACTTTCTTTTTTATGTCAAGTTCAAACTTTATGTCTTCACTCAACTCGGCCGAAGTCTCTTTTAGACAATCACCAAATAAAACAACCACATCATTGAAACTCTTAAATAAAGTATCGACTTGGCTAGTGCGTTTTCTTTTCTTACCACGATCACTTGAAGTTTCTTCAACTTGAAAACTTGCATTGGTACCTTCATGATAGCTATGTTCACCAAAATCATCATCCTCTTGATGTTCCTCCTCTTCTTCTTCCATATTCACTTCTTGTTCATCTCAACCACACTTTTGGCTTTATTACCATTAGCACGATCTTTTCCAAACACAACACACAATTCTTCATAGAAAGGAAGCCTTTTGTTTTTCCATTTAGCTGCATGTTTATGACTCTATTTCACATGATGAGAATAAAATAAACCCATTAATACCTATTATGATAAACCAAATACTAAAAAAGTAACATAAAATCTAGCATGTACCTCAAGATAGGTTTCCCAAACTCCAGGAGCACTAGTGGTCACACAATTAAGTTCCTTATCATAACCAAATCCGCTAGTATTTAACATATCATAAACGACTTGCCAATCTCTCTTTATTGTTTTTATTCTTGATTCAATGTGAGGTTTACCCAAAATGCCCGATTCCGGAAGTGATTCTTTCAAGGATGCTTCTAGATGTTGTAGATATCCGGATTTAAAGCCATTATCAGACTTGAATACTCCATTGTTGACCATGTTTACTAAAGCCTCAACAAGTTTTTCATCTTCAATATTACTCCACACTCGGTATTTTCTATTATTACTCATATTACATCTTTAGCAAGACTTTTGATGATAAGAGTGGTCAACAAATCTAGCATAGTCTGGGGCAACAATTAATGTCACATACAAAAAAATCCTCATAAAAAAATAAGCATACGCAACAAAAAAATTAGCTTAACAACATAAACACCAATAAGAACATGTTTTGAGCTAGATTATTTCTAAATAAGCATAAATGTTTTGAACAAGAATATGTTTTGAGCTAGCTTAAAAAAAATAAACATAAACATAAACAAGAACATAAAACAACTCTTTATCAATTAGTAGCAGTCCAAAAGTCAAACATGTTTTGAGCTAGATTGTTTCTAAATGTTGTCCACTCGTTTGAAGTCTCTATATAAGTTATATTATCCTCATCTCCAACTCCAAGGTCTCCCATTTCTTCATCTTCCAAATGTTCGGCTTCAAACGGATCTATTAACATTTCTCTTCTTATAAAATTATGGAGAAGGCAACATGCCATTATGATCCTGTTTTTTTGGTTAATAGGATAATATGATTTGTCTCTCAAAATTCCCCACCTTGCCTTCATAATACCAAAACACCTTTCAATAACATTTCTTGCAGACGAATGTTTCATGTTAAATAATTCTTTTGGGGTAGTGGGTCGATGGCCATCACGCCAATCATTTAAGTGATATCTTTGACCTCTATAAGGGGCTAGAAAACCCTCTCCGTTGGTGTATCCCGCGTCTACCAAATAATAACCTAAAAGCACATTATAGTCAATAAAAGCCTAACTCCAATTACTAAATATATATGATGTTACATACCCGGCCTTGAAACTTTCAATCCATGTGGCCTATCAAGAGCGTCGCGAAGGACTCTACCATCGGCCGCCGACCCTTCCCAACCCGGTAACACAAATATAAATTGCATATCCGGTGAACACACGCCTAACACATTTGTAGCAATATCTCCCTTTCTCGTTCGGTATTTGGGTTTCTCTTCATTGGGAACTAAACACTTTATGTATGTACCATCTAAAGCGCCTAAACAATTCTAAGACAACAAAAAATATACAAAAGAAGTATTATTATGCATTTCTAATTCCTAAAGTAATTATAGCATAAAAAATTATAATGATTACATAATACCTTGAACCATTTCCACCTTTGATTGGTATAATTCTCGGGGATAGGTTCGGGTTTCTTAAGCAAATGTGAATGCAACCTAATCACCGCATTGCAAACTCGTGAAACACATCTGCTAATTGTTTCTCCCGAACGATGAAAACGACATATGATGACCCGATTCTTAACATTATGAGCTAAAATGTGAAGAAAAATGGCTACTTGTTCATCAATGTCCATATTCCTACTTGGTTTCAAACCTCCAAAAGTATTAAGCATGTCACATAACTTAGTGAAACAAGATCGATTCATCCTAATCTGGGAAATAGACATACTATCGCTCTCGTAAACATGCCGAAACAATATTGAATATCGATCTACTTTTGATGAAAAGTATCCAATACGTGTTTTATCCATTACGTATTTGACTATCAACATGTAAAGTGAAAGCAAAAGAAAAGAGACGGTTGTAACAAATTGATTCCACCATGTCAAAATCAAAGTCCTTCTCCTTCGCATACGTTTCCGACTTGTTAAACTAAGTCGGGCCATTCCTACTTATACATTACAAACATAAAATGAGTTAACATTCAATCTCAAGTTAGTAATTGGTTTGAGAATAAAAATTATACAAAGCTGTTTGAAAATAAAATTACACAAAATGAGTTAACATTCAATCTCAAGTTATAATTAAACCAATGGTTTTCATACGAAAGCACAAGTATCTTATACAGCTCTGTGCTTTGTAATGTGTTAAGCTTCAATATCTATTTACTACTAATCAACATGAATAACATAAAATAAATCAAGTTAAAATGGATGGAGGCCCATATAGATTCCAAAAAGCACATGAATGTTCAATTAAAAACATCAATTTCTTTGAGGCAATATGTCGAGCACATGGTGTGCAATTGAAGAAACAATAAAAACTCATATTAAACACTAGGCAGTCTCAAATCATCAAACAACCAACACTAATTCAAACAAATTACCAAAATTAAACAAACAAATCACAGTCTGAATTCAAGAAATTAGCAAATAACCAAGAACCGATGATTTAATAAGCAAGAAAAATGGAATTATTTGGTGGCCATGAATATATGGTTAGTTGGTTGGGAAGAGAAAAGACTTGAGTAAAAACTAGAGAAATTAAATACTAGCAGTAGTAGTATTACATAGCACGGGAATAGAGAGGGAGGAAGACTTACCAAACAAAAGGAGAACGATGATCGAGATTCGCCAGCGTTGCTAACAACAACAATGGAGGAGATTTCTAACAGAGAAGGAGATCGAACATAACAGGTTGGGTTCTTGCGAGATCGAACAGAGCGAACATGGCAGCAGGGTTCGTGAGGTCCAATAGAGAGAAGATAACATATGGCAGTGATGAGGGTTATTTATGTAATGTCACAAACATTCCAGAGGTATTTTTAACTTTCCTTTGGAATAGGGAAGTAATCTGAATTCCATTAATTGAAGCATTTGGTTGGAAATGAAATCCAATTCCAATTCCATCTCTACCTAACCAAACAGGTTATGTAATGGGATTCTAATTCCAAATCCCATGAAATCCTCCAACCAAACAGCCCCCCAGATGTCGGAGGAGACAATATTTTGGCTTATGGATAGGTTTGCACCTTGTTAGGTACTTTGGTGCTCGTTTGATATGTGAAATATGTGTATCGTGTATATTAAGTGGTTGTTTGTGTTTTTGGTTTTGATGTAAAGAGTGTTTTTGTAACAATATGTATATATTAATATTATGAAGTACTCGTAACTTCGATGTTGCATATTTGGTATTATGATTATTTGTTATTAATGTGTTGGAAACAAGAACTATCGGTTGGTAATTGATGAGTTAACACAAGTTTTGGTAATTTCTGGTCTATTAGGAATAGACCCGTCACAAGTAGGTGATAGATTTCCAAGTCTATTAGGCCCGTCATAAGTGGGTGATAGGGCGAGACCTATTTCACTATTTGGGCTAGCGGAACTCGTTAACGTTGTAATGGGTTTATAATTATTGGTAGAGGTGCACAAATCGGGTTTTCTAAATACCCGGGTTCAGGTATGACCGGGTACGGGTATGACCGGGTATTTGGTAATAGTCGGGTAGGGTTCAGGTCGGGTATTGTCTCGGGTATTGTCTCTAAAAATCATACCCTATGCATCGGGTTCGGTTAGGGTATACAACCGGGTATTCTAAAATCGGGTATTTGAATACCCTATTATCGGGTATTGAAAAAACTCTATTTACGGGTTTTTTCAGGTTTTTTTCGGGTATTTTTTTTATATAGATTGGATTTTTTAAAAGTTTACACTTTTTAGGGGTATTATTTGGGTATTTTTAAGGTATTTTTCGGGTATACATCGGGTATTTGAAATACCCGGTTTCGGGTATTGGAAAACCTCGGTTCCGGGTTTGGGTATTACCGGGTACAAATCGGGTTTTCAGGTATTACCGGGTACAAATCGGGTCCGGTTCGGGTTCGGGTTCGGGTTCGGGTTCGGGTTCGGGTTCAGGTTTTAGTGCCAAAATGCATACCCTATCCCTACCCTACGGGTAGCGTCAGGTTTGGGTTCGGGTATTAAAAACCCGGGTATTAGAAAACCCGGTTCCGGGTATTTATTTCGGGTCCGGTTCCGGGTTCGGGTTTTTTTGTGCACCTCTAATTATAGGGTTGGTAATTTCCAGTATATTAGCACGTCACGAGTATTAGGTCCGTCTCGAGTAGGTGATAGATTTTCAGTCTATTAGGGCCGTCACGAGTAGGTGATAGGGGGAGAACTATTTGGGCTAGTGGAACTCGTTAAAGTTGTAATGGGTTTATAGGGTTGGTAATTTCCAGTATATTAGCATGTCACGGGTATCAGGCATGCCACGAGTAGGTGATATATTTCTGGTCTATTAGGCTCGTCACGAGCATGTTATAGGACGAGACCTATTTGGGCTTGAGGAACTCGTTAAAGTCGTAATGGCTTTATAGGGTTGGTAATTTCCGGTCTATTAGGCCCGGCCCGTCACAAGTAGGTGATAAGACAAGGACTATTTGGGCCAGTAGAACGTGTTAAAGTTGTAATGGGTTTATAGGACCTATTTGGGCTTGAGGAACTCGTTAAAGTTGTAATGGTTTTATAGGGTTGGTAATTTCCGGTCTATTAGGCCCGGCCCGTCACAAGTAGGTGATAAGACAAGGACTATTTGGGCCAGTAGAACGTGTTAAAGTTGTAATGGGTTTATAGGACCTATTTGGGCTTGAGGAACTCGTTAAAGTTGTAATGGTTTTATAGGGTTGGTAATTTCCGGTCTATTAGGCCCGGCCCGTCACAAGTAGGTGATAAGACAAGGACTATTTGGGCCAGTAGAACGTGTTAAAGTTGTAATGGGTTTATAGGACCTATTTGGGCTTGAGGAACTCGTTAAAGTTGTAATGGTTTTATAGGGTTGGTAATTTCCGGTCTATTAGGCCCGGCCCGTCACAAGTAGGTGATAAGACAAGGACTACTTGGGCCAGTAGAACGTGTTAAAGTTGTAATGGGTTTATAGGACCTATTTGGGCTTGAGGAACTCGTTAAAGTTGTAATGGTTTTATAGGGTTGGTAATTTCCGGTCTATTAGGCCCGGCCCGTCACAAGTAGGTGATAAGACAAGGACTATTTGGGCCAGTAGAACGTGTTAAAGTTGTAATGGGTTTATAGGACCTATTTGGGCTTGAGGAACTCGTTAAAGTTGTTATGGTTTTATAGGGTTGGTAATTTCCGGTCTATTAGGCCCGGCCCGTCACAAGTAGGTGATAAGACAAGGACTATTTGGGCCAGTAGAACGTGTTAAAGTTGTAATGGGTTTATAGGGTTGTAAAGGTGCCTACCTACATTTGGCATTACTTGTACTTATTGACCAAGTAGGTTATGGGTGTTAGAAGATTATGATTTGTTAATGTATTAAATAACGTCACAAATTGTATTCAATTTATTCACCTAACCTTAAAATGTATATACCCAAATATTCGACAAGGACAAGAACACGAGCCAAAGCGAATAATACGGATGGCGGTCTTGAAGGTAGCTGATGTGATACCAAATAGCCGATGTGAGGAGCGGAGCAGGAATTGGATGAAAATGTTGGATCTTCCAAAAATGGCATTGAAGCTTCCAACCGGGGAGATAAAACGCAGTGATGCCAGTGAGGAGCAACGCTAGTTCGTATATTTCAGACAAATGGATCGTGGGGCTTCTAGGACACGGGTGTCTCTTGCACGGGGGCATCTAGGCCAATTCGTAGAATTCAAACGAAGGGATTCGCTAACACGGCCGGATTTAGAGACCGATTCAACATCAAAACAACAAAAGCTAGAGCAAATAATACTTGGGAGAGGAATATGGGAATTGGGATTGAAGGCAGCGAACAAAGAAGCCCAAGTCCATAAGCCCAATAACTCAAGTTCAGTATGCAAATAAAAGAAGCCCAAATAATTAGAACTAGTACATATTACATAATACAGACATATTTATAACAAAAACAAGAACATTAGTAAGAGAGGTAACAGTAACACAACCATGTCCAATTACAGACCATTATTTCATGTCCGAGCGGTCCTTTATGACCGATCCAACACCATCTAGACCAACAAGGTTCGGACTTTGTAACACGTTTTTGAGCTTAAATCAAGGTCTAAAAACGGACCCAATCATCCAAAGGGGGGTTGTTGAGCCCTAGTTACCAGAGTTTGTTAGATTCTAAGACAACATATGAGTTATTATTAGAAAAATATGAGTTTTAAGTGTTTAAATACTTAGTTGTAATTAGTGGATATAGATGTTTATGTTGATCCTGACTAATAAGTTCAAGTTCTGCAAATGATCCACAGATTATAAACATTAAGTTGGTGGACATTCGTCAATTTGGATGATGATTGTTTTACTTAACCATCAGTAAAATTAAGTGTGTACGGTCGTCCATTTTGTCACACCCGTTACTCAAGCAAGTCAACTCACAATAATAAGCGTAGATAATCTATCTTGTAATTTATGAAAATAGGATTGTAATTTTGTATACAAGACCAAAGTTTGATACATTCTTGCATGTTAGATTGTGAAAGATATACAACAAAAATATGTGAAGGGCCTGCATGTTTCAATGCACAGACAGGGCCGTCTCAACGTTTCTGAAGGCCTAAAGCGAACTAAAATGTTGAGGCCTTTTTTTAAAAACAATTTGATATAGACCCTCCTCCTTTACCCGGGCTTGGGACCGGCGATAATAAACTATTAAGTTTATAATTGGCGGAGTTAAAAAAAAAATTTAAATAAAAATTTTCTATGTAAATATATTTATATGAAATTTACTTTTCTTGCTACATTGAGAGGCTCATCACTATTTATATTATCTACATTATCATTTGAAGGTTCATCACCGTTTACATGTTTATTATTTTTATCTTTAATGGTTACATATTTTAGCAAGAATCTTTAAGTGATTTCTTTTTAGCTTCTATTTTCTGTTTTTTAACCTTTTAGAATGACCTGATTCAAACTTTCGACTTCTGTTTGACATTTTAAATAATCTAAGTATCTAGTATAAGTATATAAATAATCTAAAATTCCAAGTACCAACAAATAGCATGAAATTCACAAAAGGTCTAAGTAGCAAACATCAGGAACTATGCACAAATTATAAACAAACTCAAAATAGAAATTAGTAGGCTGCGTACCTTTAAGGCTTCAGGTCAGTAGGAATTATAGTCACGCCTTAGCACCAAAAAAATCAAATTAAGAATTGGGGCTTCCGATCACACCTTCGAATTAGGGCTTCCACCTTAATGATTTCAGATTTTAAGAATCAAAATCAAGCCTTAGAACTAGTGAATTTCAGATTCAAAGTACTCAAAATAAAATCTTACAATCAATTTGGGGTAGGGGGAATACTTTAATAGTCAACAACACAATGATGAATTAAGAACGTCCTTTTGGTTTTTTCTTTTTTTTTTTAACCCTATCTAACACTCACCGTTCACGTATAATATTTGAAAGGAATTGGGCCTTCCTCCTGTAGTGTGTGTGGCCCATTTTTATTAATAGAAAAAAATTGGGCCTTCATTTAAATTTGTGGCCTATTTTGAACCTATATATTATATACACCATATAAAAATTGGAGACCCAAGGCGATGGCCAGCCAAGTCAGGCCCTGTGCACAGAGTACAACATTTAATGCATGAAATGAATAAAAACATTAACTAAGTGGAGATGCGGGGAATCGAACCCCGTGCCTCTCGCATGCGAAGCGAGCGCTCTACCAGATGAGCTACATCCCCTTTTTGTATCTGAAGTTTATTTAAATAAATTTATACTGACATTTAGGATGTTTGTGAATAATACTTTCTGGATGGCAAATCATATAAACTTTTATGTAATACATAATATCTAATCTTTTATTATCATTGTTTTAGTATAAATATATAAGAATAATAATAATAATTACTATACTATGTAAATATATATTTAATATTGTAGATATTAGATATTAAACTTTATATACACATGGTTACATACTTATACATATGTAATTAGTTTGGTTGTTTGTTTACCTGGCACTTGCTAGCTTCTCACTAGGAAGTGTTGTGTTTTCTGGTTATTGAAATTCGCAATTCAAAAAAAAACATGCGTAGGCATATAAATAGTATAGCTATCACATCGCGTCCTGTTTTGCTAGTGCATAAGTTGGAAGTTTTGTGTCTTGTGACTATCGGAGTTTGTTGTTGGGTGGTTCGGCGGACAAGGGTGTATGCAACCTTCAAGAAGTTATGGTAGGAAACCAATTGAAACAAGTAATGAATATTAAACCTTCGCTGAAGATAATTTACGTGTTTATCACTACTTGTACACCTCTTTTTTTTTCTATCACCTACTTTTACAATGACACATAGATCTATGAGATACCCGAAAGGCACTATTGGTGTATAGACTATAGACTAAACTTCTTTATGATGTGTTGATTATATGTTGTTTAAGGTTAATTGTAGGGTGCCTTTCATTGTATCAAACTTCATATATTTCTCGGTAGCTCAATGGTTATGGGTTATGTATGTTTACCACTAGACCAGAGATTCCACTTTGTGTATGTGTTCACTCATAAAATATATGTGGGTTCACTCTCATGTTTCATATAGTCGATCTACATAGAATTCGAAACTTAGTGGGTTCCCGTGAACCCAGTCTCGCCTACGTAGATCCACCCCTGGTTATGGCCTTATCCTAATACTCAGTTCGGGAATGGTATTCTGTTGTTCAATGGAGTGATATTTTTGGAAAAAATGTAAAAATAAAATAGACTTATAGGAGAGTGTATGTTTAGTTTAAAAACATTTATATGAAGTGAGTTAATTTATAGGTTTTTTAGAAAAAAAATGTTTACAAATTTTTAATATTTTGTTAGTGGTTATATAACCGTTGAGTGTTAACCAACGTATATACCACACAAGTTCTGCGGCTTCACTAACCCGAATTCCTTACCCAATTTCGCTATCCAAAGGGTTGGCGGTAACATGCCGACCAACCCGACTAAACCAAAGCCCAGCCCGAGCTCCACTCCGAACACCCTTATACCAATATTACAATTCTTATCAATAGGTTTACAAGTTAGTAAATTCTTAACACGTTTTACCAATAATATGGATGTATAGAAGACCAAATCACATGCTACTGTGGACTACGGTTGGAAACTATTTATTTTTTTTATAAAACATTAAGCAAAAACAAAAAAAATGCCACATAGACAGGTTTGTAAGAGAGGGAACCATTATTAGGATTTATTATATGTTTTAGAGAAATAATAAAAAATATAAAATGAATAGTATCTTATCGTATCATCACCAAATAAAATATTAAACAGTAATACGTGGCATCATACATTTATACATACGTATAAATTGCGTATCCGAAATGTCAAAAGGATTTGTCAAGAGTTGGTTGACATGTTCAAACAATCAAACTGAGATATTATTTTCTGAATAATTTGATATTAATTAAATTACCATTTTTCTTTTTTTTTGTAACCTACCAAAGTTTATTTCGGCTTGACAAAAGAAATAGTAATATTATAACTTATAAGATTCATTATCAATACTGAATTTATTTTTCCATTAGAAAAGGCAGGCACGGTATATGTTATCCACTGTGAATACATGTACGAAAAGTTGTTAATGTTAATCGAGTGTCTGGTTCTCCCGATAGATTGATCAACAATAATACCTACAACTTCTCTCAATTAAACCATGTCGTCTTGAGCATAACTCCGGCCATAACATAATTTTGGCAATTCCGATATCTTCTTACAACTCTACAAGTCATGGAGTTAAAAATTGGTTGTGCTCTACATGTTATGAGTCTATTAACACGTCCAACCCTAATATCATAATTTCATGTAAACAGTGCAATACGGACCTACATGTATCATCTACTAATACACAGTCAATTAATGTACGGATAAAAATAATGTCCCATCCTAATATCTTAATTTCATGTAAACAATGCATTTCACGGACCTACATATATCACTATTAATACACTGTGAATTAATGTTCGGATAAAAATCATGTATGCCATATTTCATTTCTTGTGGCAAATATCACTTGTGTGTTTCAAGGGTCACCTACTGAAATGATTAATGGACACATAACATTCATTATATACATTATATGTAAAGTAAAGTAAATAAATAAATAGATTATTTATAAGTCGGGCTGGCCTGTTAAAGACATGTTAGCCTATCAACCCATATACACCATGAATCTATTTAGTCATTTAGACATGAATTGTTTTCATTATTATTTTAGCAGCGTTTTCATTTCTTATTCAAATTAGATTGGATATTTATTGAGTAATTACCTGTTTGATATCAGTCTAAAGGTGTAACTTATTATTTTTGCCATAGATTTTGATGTAAACATAACTCTTTAATGAATGTAACTCCAACCTCATAGTCGATTATAAAAGCTTGTCGAAAACTCAATCTAAAACTTATTGGGTAATTAGTAATTACCTGTCTGGCATGTTTGTCTTCCATTTTGATGTAAAAACCACTCTCTAATAATAGTGATTATTAAAGAGAATGCCCAAAATATAAAAATTATAAAAAAAATATATTGGGCATATATGCGGGTTCTAGGTTTGTTATCGAGCATATTGTATACCGTATATACGTAAAATAAATCTGGTATATTAAATTTCATATATACTAAAATTAAATTGGGTTGGTAGAAACGAGAAATATAATCGGATATATATTGTATATACTTAGAACAAATAAAAAAAATAAAGAAAATCATGTCAGGTAGACTGGCATGTCAACAAATGTTATGCATTTTTGTAGGCATGGGGTGTGAATACGGGTTAGAGACCGGTGGTTGCAATCATAATACATATGAAGCATAGCCGATAAGATATCGTTGGTGATAATGATGGTTTAACGGTACTAACAACATATGTAACACGAGGCTTAGAGCTCAACCATGGCATTATATGTTTATAGTTTACAGGATTTGTATGTAATGCAATAATCGATGTGGTGTGTAAATAATCGATGCCAAGACAAATGGTTTTTCTAAAGTACTCACATTCAAATTTTCATTAAATTAAAGTAAAATGACAAATTTACCCTTGCAAATGTAAAAAATTAAAAGAAATAAAAAAAGGCTACTGTATCATTGCAGTTAACAGATTTTAAACTGTATATAAACCAAGCTCTAATCTCACTTATCCATAAATGTATAAAAATTATAACATTATACACATCGTATATTTAACTTTATAAATATATTACACTTTTTTTAATATATATTTCATAGAACACTCATCTCCATTTACATTTAAATAAAATAAAAAAAGACAATGTTCATATTTGTTCTTGTAGTTGCATAAACTGTGGTTGTTCGGACACTCGCCAAAGCTTCACAGAATTATCCAAACTACCACTATAAACTACCCATTCTTGATCTCTCCGGCCACCGTCTTCCTCCTCTTCACACCACCCTTGAACCGCCAAACACTTCACCGGTCTAGTATGCCCATATAAAACCGACAAACACGTGTGCATCCCACCTCCTTCCCTTCGCCACACGCAAATACTCTTATCCGCTGACCCACTCAGCAACAAACTCCCGGCCGTAGCTAAACACAGCACTGCCAATTTGTGCCCCCGCAAAACTCCACCATGTGACAGTGTTTGCTTCCCATTTTCCCAAAAGTTAACCAACCCATCTGAGGACCCCGCATACACTGTGACATCTTTGGCACTCACTGCCATAGATGTCACAGCACTGTCCTAGTCCAAAAGTGTGTAAACAAGCACATGTTTACACGCTTTCCCAACCAACTCCCTCCTCCACACTTTCACTGTCCCGTCAACGGACCCAGTGAAAATTAAACTGTCAAACCCCACGACGACGCTGTTAACAGCATCGTCGTGTGCATTAATAGATTCCAAACATTTGGAATCTGACAGCCTCCAAACTTTAACTGTTTTATCCCATGATCCGGAATATAACAACCCTTGTTCTTCGTCTAAACTCATGCTTGCAACCGCGTCGTAATGCTTGATCCATGGCACGTTGCTATGGCGTCTTACTTCAGTGTAGTTATTCGGGTTCATCGAGCTTTTAATATAATCCTTAGTTGTTGGTAAACTACCCACCCTCTTATAAGCTTTTTTCTTATTATTTTTATTAGTATACTTCCAAACCCTAATTTTCCCGTCCTGGTGCCCGGTGAACACCCTGTCACCGAACACTACAATTGCCTTCACCAATCCACTACTCGACTTAAACCCCGAAAATTCAACTAAATTCTTCCACACTCGAATATTCTTCGAATCGGATCCAGTATACAACAAATCTCCAGAGCAAGCTAACGAATAAATATGTCCCTCTTCACGTACCAAAGACACTATGAGTCCCACACTGTGAAAGTTATCGGTACCAGTATCAGTATTATCATCAGCCTGGACCTGGGTCCACGGGGACTTGGTGTAGGGTGATGTCATTTGATTCATAGGTGACATGTAGTAAACCGGAGAAGACGTTGATGACACATCAGGGCTATAGGACGAAGCGTTACTTTGTCGATGATCAAAACTATTTTCGTTGTTGGACACGATTAAAATATTTGGTTCGGAGCCATGGAAGAGGACTGCGAGTTTTTGTCGGCGGAGTTGATTGGATTTGCTGGGATTTTCCCTAGTCATTTTGTTGAGATTGAATGAATAATATGGATGAATGAATCAATGTTGATGTTTGGAACAAAAGAATGAACGTGTGAGAATATTAAAAGTGAATGAGATGTTAAGGTTCATATTTATAACATGTTTGTGTATGTGAAAAGATGTGTGTTGGGTGAAAGTAGTTGTACCATAGGTGGGATTAGCAACACGTGTCCTGCTGTACATGATGTCATTATTTCTCAAAGATTTTTTGTAAATAATTATTAAATTAATAATAGTTGTGGATTCTAAGTATACAAATTGTATATTTTACTTGTATTATACTTTTGTATGTGTAGTATTATATTATTTTATGAAGACACCTGTATAGAATAACAAATATTGTTATTAAAATATTAAACAAGTTATAAGGTTTGTGTGATTTTTTTATTGTTTAGACATTAGATATTATGATATAAACATTATATGGTATTAATTTATGAGTATACTATGATCTATACAACTTTATACTAATTTATGAGTATGATCTATACAATTCTAAATTACTTAATGAGTATGATCTATACAATGTTATATTAATTTATGAGTATGATCCCTACACAGCCAAATACCCGTTAAGTTTCGGATATACCGGCTTCGAATGTTTCGCGTATCCGACGGGCTCAGGTTTTTTTATCCTTATTTATAGTGTGATCAATAAAATATTATAAGGAAGATATTATAAACATACGTATAATTAGACGGGTGCCCGCGTGATGCAGCGGGTGTTTGAATCTGCTAATCACGTACAAATATAAGTGTTTATGGTTCGGTTAAAACCTTGAAAACGTTTAAATCGGTCATTGGTTTGACTTCTTTTTTCTTTTTCTTTTTTACTTCCGGTTTGTTGGTCGCTTTCAAAATTTTCAAAACGTAGTGAATGGTTGGGTTTATATCGGCAACCGGCCATATGAAACCAGAAAAGACTGTAAATTAATCTAATTACAATATGATTCCTTTTGTAATCTTTGTTGTTATTATTTCACGTCCTAGATCTTCCATCAATATTTACCATTTATGTGGCTAAAATTACCATTTTTTATTTATGATCATCTCAATTCTCAAGTATCATATTATGCTGGTTTTTAGTTAAAATTGATAGTACATTTAAATTATTAATTATTTTAAACTAAATTTATTATTAAAGTTTAAACTGTGAAACCAAACTGGAACCATGCCATTAGTAACAATTTGGTTTCAACTTTCAATAGTTGAGTTTGGTTTTGGACGACAACAAATCAGTATTAACGGTTGGACTAACAAGTTTAACTTAAAAACCATCAAAACCGACACTGAACACCCCTACATAACATATTAATTTATTTAAAATGAAAAAAAATTACAACAATATCATATCTAAATTAAAGAGAATAAAATGCTCGTTTTTATGGTGCAATTTGTTTATAAAAATATTAACGTATGAAAAGGTTATAGTCGTTTAAAAATCATGGGTGAGAAGTTAGTTTACATGTTAAATTAAAAACATAATATGGTTAAAGATGAGAGACCAAACTTGTAAGTTGAATGAATTGTGTTTAAAAGACATGTTTACCCTTACTAACACATGTACCTCTGCTTTAAGTATTGTAAATTACTTAAAAATTAGTGTCTTAATTTGCCCTTATTTAGTGTATTATAATATTATACATAGTATAGATTACTAGTTATACACTTATACACCACAGCGCGCTTTTTTATGTCAATTTCCTACTTTTTTTATAATTTAAAACAAAATGATAAGTTTCTATTACATATAATGCATGTTTTGTATAAAATTAAACGTGTTGTTGTGATAACTTTAACTTTATCTTTATTCGTTATAAAAATATAATGACAAACTGACTTATATGAAAGATAATATATATTTAGCAGGTATGCGTCAACTTATGATAATATTTATGTGAAAAAAAGTAAAAGAAAGAAATACGTTCTAACGTATATTTGAAATTATATAAAATATTATATATCAAACGTTACAAAAAAAGGTTAAATTAGATTTCACCTAAAAAATTGTAAACTCTAAACAGATACAGTTTAATTTAACAAAATTTAGTTTAGAAATTGTTAAAAAAACGTTAATGAATTACCCTGTTACGTTATTTAACTTATTTTATTTTAACAACCAAGTTTATGTCTTTTGCGGGTGAACAAACCACCATCACCCCCCCCCCCCTCGCCCGATAAATGGGGCGATAGAGAGGGGGGAGGGGGGAGCGAGTGCTTTTTGCCATCGGAGATCTCTTTAAAAAATATTATTATATTGTGTTGTTTGTGGTATATGTGTGTGTGTATTGAGATACAACATCACCACACCCTTAAAACAAAAATTAAACATTTGATGATTAGTCATCACATGGCACAAAACGTCCTATTTTGTAACTCATCCCACTACAAGTAATCTAAGAAAAAGAGAGGACAGAGGAAATCATCCTTAACCCTAAAACCGTTACATTGTAATCACCTGAAAAATTAAACTCAATTTATCTTTTTTTTTCTTAGTAAATTATTATGAATTATGACGTGTTCGCCTAACCCTTTTTAGAAAGCCGATGAATGGATGATTGACTTTTAACGTTTGAAACGTGGCTTACTTGTTTAGGAAGTTTGGTGTGGATCTTGGATGCATGCTGGATCATGGATGGCCTTTGGGACCTTCTAGAAATATTCAATTTACATCCTTCAAGTTTATTTGGTTTTACACTTTTACATGTGATACTTTTTTTTTGAACGTCAAATTTATAGAAAGGCTAGCGGGGAAACTAGCGAAAACCCCAAGACAGAACCAAAGAAACAAACAAGACTGCCTAAACACCAAACAAACAAGACGGCAAATTTACATGTGATACTTATCAAAGTTAATTATTTTGTATCATTTTTAATCTTTGCATTAAGATGTATCAATAACTTTCTTACTTGGTCAAGCTAGTAATCAAAATAGTGTTTAATAAACACGGATGAAGTTATATTTAACAAAGAGCGTGACAAGACGGTTTCTTGTAACTAAGGGAACTTGTTTGTTTTATGTAGCGGCGTGTTTCACTTTAACCTAATTTGGTAAAGAATAAAGTGGGTGTGGCGGCACAGAGTCGTATACGAGGGCCTTCCATGCATCCCTTGTTGCCAGAGGACAAGTTGTTTTGACTCGCTTATTGATAAAAATCACTGGTGTATTCTAGACATAGACGTGCCAGGGAAATAACCCTATCTCTCATTGAATGGTATGCAAAAGGTGCAGGCATTTCGAGGTGCACACATTTTTTTTGTTTTGTTAAGACCAATCCTAAGGGCGTACGTGAGTAGCAAACCCAAACGCTACAACACAATTAAGTTGATGCTATCTCAAAACATTTGGTATGCCACAACGGACCATGTTATTTTCCAATTTTTCAAAATAAAAAAATTTCTCACTATACATGAATAATAACTGATAACTTGTGACTCGTCTTAGCAAATAAATACTATTACGTTTCATACCCCTTTCAAGGCACCATGTCTTGCATTACATATAAATCATGTAATCTACATATAATGAACACTATACCATAACTACTTGTTACATGTTACATTATGTTACATATGGTGTACAATTAAACCGTCATTATCACCCAAAACATATTAATTATGCTTCATGTGGAACTTGATTACAACCACCGGCCTCTAACCCATGTCCACACCCCCATTCACACAAAAGTACATAACATAAAAGGAAATTTAACCTTATATATAGTCATCAACCGACCAACTATAATTAGAAGGGGTTGGTTTTGAATATTTTTTAATTTACAAGGGCTGGTTTTGTAAAAGAATAAATGTGTTCGTTATTTTTTGTTTGGCTACCTTAACGTTGACTAGAAAGAAACAACAAAGAACAAAATAATAAGGTTAGTGTTATTGTCACTAAGAAATAAGAATGACGTGGCATATTTTTATGTTGGTCCTATATTTTTCTTACAAACCCTATATTCAATCATCTTGAAAATTTAATTGTGTTTTCTTTTTGAACAATTAATAAAGTCCAGTCACCCGCGTACATTCATTGGCAAAATATCATCCTCGTTCATGATCGTAAACAACATTGGTGACTTGACTTGTCACCAATTTCATAGGAAACTTACTGTTCAAAGACGCACTAGCTCGTGCATGGCATTTTTTTTTTCCACGAATAAGATTTGAACCGATGCCCTTCTCTAATAAAGTCACTAGGGTACCGCTAGATAGTAGATCATTGCTTGTTTGGTTATTTGTGTTATTCGTTGGTCTTGTTAAAGCTTGAAAGTTTTATGTTTTCTTCCATTCTCATGATCAAATTATTGTAATTATAAATCAATTTTTTTTTTATATTTGCTTTAACTATTTACCGGTGACAATTTAAAAAAAAACTATATTAAAATATGTACGTTAGATACATCTGTTGGTATAAAGTTTTACAGTCAAGTAGTCAATAAACCTTTGGACCCTGCTCTAGTTCTATATAGCAGCAAGGATCTCTCTCGTCGACCCGAAAAATAAATAAAAAAAATCAGGCACAGGTGAAAATACCTGTTAGCGCAATCGTTCCTGTCCGCATATGTCAAGTTCATGAATTGCTGGTATTTTCTTGGTGCATGAAATAATTAAAACATGACAACATGATATAGACAAGTAATTACATAACACCTTATAGAATAAGATGGTTCATATATGACTTGCGTGTATAAATTATATAAAAGTTTTGACAATTTAACATTATACTCATTAACTCTATTTACTCAACACTTGACACGAATCAATTTATGAGACAACATGTGTTCTAACTTCTACACGTTCATGCATGTACCTTAAACTAGTGAGACAATTTTGGTTTGTCAACAACGGTTAAGGAAAATGACAATGTATTTCCTCAAATGACTAACATATTTCCACAAATTTGTATGTTTTTGACACGTTGAAAATGTTAACCTTTTTGAAATAATATATTTATTTTACTAAGTTTAAGAGTCAACATAGTGATCAAAGTCGTGAGAACTACAAAGTGTACCCATTAAAACTGCGGTAATTTTACGACTAGATATCGAGTTAAAATGAAAATAATTAGAATTTTGATTACGTATATGTCGTAAATGGTTGACTCGTCTAACACATGGTATTTGAGGCCGAATTTGAAGATATAACTTTAAATGTAAAAAAACTTTAAATATAAAAAACACCCCTCATTTATATTACACATTTTACATTCAATTGGAAGTCATGATCGGTGCGATAAGCACCTTTTCATGCCATGTGTCATGTTGTTATTTGACCACAACATGATTTCTTTTTGCTTACTTATATTATGTTAATTTTTATGCAACGAACCTAACTGTATTTTCATGTTAAGTTTTACATAGCAAATCTAACGGATACCATAGAATTTGCATCGACCAGCCGTTGTAACACGTAAGTTTTAACGATGGAATAAGCGTCGTTTTACATACATTATTGTTTTACATCATAAACTATACTAGTGTAATTACTGTTATGGGTGTTTCCTACTTTATTTGTTGGATTTAGTGTCTGTGTCGTAAAGAGGTCAATAGCTACCAACCGAAATTCACTAATTTGCATTGTCCCAACGCGACGGGTTTTGTTACTAGTTTTAATTGTAATCGGATTGTAACTCGTTTAAGATTTTTGCACCTCTATGTCATCCATTTAGATTAATGTGGATTAAGTGATAGAGATAAAGCAAAAGAAGAATATCATATTAATAGACAACTTGATCAAACAGAAACATGATTTAAAATAGTTTAAAACACAATTCTTCAATTGTTTATAAAATGCTATGACGAAAGCACTACACATACTGAGCATCACCTTTATTTAATTAATCTGAATGAATCTTATTTTATTATTGTATTATGATATCTTTTGTCAAGCCGAAGTTAATAACTTAATATATATAGGTTACAAAAAATAATTCAAGAAAAATCTCAGTTTGAGGAAGTCAAACCTCTTATGACAAATCCGTTGACTTTTAAGATATGCCACGTATTACTATTTTATAATGTATTTGGTGATGATACGATTAGATACGGTTTCACTCATCTTATTTATATTAAAAAAAGTTATTATATAAATTTTGCTATTTTATTTAATCTCTTAAATATAGTATTAATTGTTCCCTCTCTTACAGACTTGTCTATGTTGCGTTTTCTATATTTGTTGAATCTTTTTTTTTTCATTTAATGTCATTTTAAAAAATTAAACTATCTTCCAACTACCAATAGCATGTGATATGGCCCTCTATAAATCTATCTTATTGGTGACATGTGGCAACAATTTTTATTATAAACTTATAAATATGAATGATATTGTTTTAAGAAGATATTGGAAGTACTAAGTGGTATAATAATTTCAATTTTTTTTTTATCTAAAATCTAATGGTTTAGTGGTATGGTATTGTCCTTTTAAAAATAAAGGTAGTGAATTTAAATTCTTACAAGCACAAGATTACAGGAATTTAGGTGAAAATAAATTTGTTGTAGATAAAAAGAAGATTTTTTTTTTCTTTTTTCTGAATGCATCCTACAAAATATGACGAGCAAATAAAAAAACGGGTTATTAATTATCTCGGGTTTTGTACGTTCTTTTTCTTTCTCTTCACTAATGCTTGCTTTCTTCGAACAAGTTAAGAATAATTTAAAATACTGATTTGGTAAACGAATGCCGTATCCTTGTGTATGTTATTTATGAATAGAATGTTTATTTTGTTGATAGTGAAAAACAAAAATCCTAGGAAGTAGAGATCCAACCAAATTTGTAGTGTGGGTTCATGGGAGGTTATCTGGTCGGTTTGAATACATGGATATACGATGTTTGATATAATGAAAGACATCCTACAATTGATCTTTAACAACATAGAGTTAACACATGACGTGTTAATGACTCACGTGGCGAGGAAGTTGTGGCTTTAAGGTATACCAAAGATCCATGTATCATACTACCCTATAGTAAAGGTATCATATTCGAATATTGTTTCAACTGGTTTCGTATCTTAACTCTTGAAGGTCATCTCCCCAGTCGGTCTTTGCAAGTCTTGTTAACAAAAGCTATAATTTGTCTGATCTCATCGTTTATCTATGACGAGGTTATGTGAGTTTTTCGGTAAAAAAATCTCATCGTTACCTAATGAATAGTTGATGTTTGATGATATTTTGGAAATTTAGGTTTTGTTAATGAAATTGTTAGCATTGTATGTTATCTAGTAGAAGTGATGATGGTTATCTCAATAATGAATAATCAATGAAGTAATTGTCATCCAACTATCATGTCATTTATTGCCACATAACATTTATCCATCTCATAATGACTACTATCTATATCACCAATATCAAATCAAGAATTTGGATGTTCAACTTCATAATTATTAGCAACTAGCAATTTAATCATTTTTAACCCCAAACAATTTGGTGTTCAAATTTATAATCATTACAAACCAAACTCATGTGTACTAAAGTCTAAAACACAAACAAAGAAATAGATTTTAAAGTCATAAAATTATTCAAAAGTAGTCAAGTTATCTACTTCAACATTGATTTAACATAAAGTTCACAGCACTAAACACATAGATCAAACACCATTATACATATGTTACATATTTAAACAAACAATGTCACATCCGTAACATGATTACACATATAAGGTAAAAGTAGGTCAATCATATCTTAATGCACCCGTAATCGTGACAAAGATCCACAAATTATCCATCCTCTTTTATAGGTATATTGGTTTTTATTAATCTCAACTATTGTCTTTTGGTCACTGTCGGTCACAATTAACGAATTGGTTGTTGATGGTCCCAACTTTGAACGTATTTGTTCCTAACGGTCCGCGACTAACAGAATCCTAACAACGCTAGTTGCAGGTCGTCGGAGAAACGTTTTTGGCCGGAAAACTCACTTTTTTCCCGAAAACTCAACATTTTCGTCCCAAACATCTAAATAACTTTGTATCGGACTTGTAGAAACTTTTTTCTAGTGAAACTCCCAAATATTGAGATCGCCGGAACCCTCGAACTATCGTCGGAATCGGATGATGGTGCTCAGTTGGTGGTGGTGGGTTGGCGGTGAGTCAATTGGTGGTGGTGACGGTGTTCATGTGATGTTTTCTAGCAAAACATTTGACTCATCCGGCCAAAAACATTTTTCCGGCGACCTGTAAATAACGACGTTAGGATTATGTTAGTCACGGAACTTTAGGGACAAATACGTTAAAAGTTGAGACCGACAACAGCCAATTCGTTATTTAAAACCGACAGTGATCAAAAAACAATAGTTTATATTAATAAAAACCAATATACCTTTTATATATGCTAATCTAACCATACAAAAACTTTTCAATATGTTTGTGTTTTAACACAAAATAGTGGTAACTATCATTACTTCACAATTTTAAGCTATCACTGTGTTTTAATTTTTATAGTATACTTTATACGTTTAATTTTATTTGTACCAAAATAACAATTTTACTCTATTTTATGCAAGTCATCTAAGTATATCGCTTATCTTAAAGTGTAATTACTAGAAGCTATCTATTAAATTAAGTCAATTACATCAAACATATACAATGCACCAAAAGGTATTCAATTATTTAATAGTAACAGATAAATAACATAAGCATACTTTTTGACTTACAAGGTATCAAAATAATATTATTTAAAATTGTTGTCTTGTAAGGTAACAATAGTTTAAAAAATGAGCAAGGCGGGAATACTCCCGCCCAAATGAGCCAGTCCGTACGTTTCTGGAAGATCTTTTGTGCTATACCTGCCAAGGTATGGACAAAATAGACAAGATCTGACCAAAGCAGCCCATGAACCAATCACAGGGTGACAGCTCACCGACAACAGTACGAGGAGGAGCACGCTCTAGTACTGTTTGTCACTATTAGCCGCTGCCTACTCACCAACCCTTTTCGCGGCACGCACACAGCCTGCAGTTGGTGGAAAAGGAACAGTACACAGCCGGCCTTGTCACTATCAACCGCTGCCTACTCACCAACCACTGGCATGGCACGTGCGTAGCCCACAGTTGGCAGAACAGGAATATTATACAGCTGGCTGTACCTGCTTGGAAACCTACCTTCGGCTATAAATACTCCAACACCTTGGAAAGGTATTATTATCTGGTATCTTACCTTCACTAGCTATTTCTTTCAATATACACTTATATTCAGAGCAATCTAGTCTGATTCTCACGCCGGAGGGTGGTCACAAGGAGGAACTCCCCCTTCTCAGTGACGAGCTCACGGTGTCTGTTTTGCAGGTCATCTGAAGAACATCCATCTTTGCCGGACCTAACCCTCGTGGGAAACATTACTTAGCCCCCAGATTATCCGTAATCTGCCCGGGGTCACTTAGTGTTTCTTCATTGGCGCCATCCGTGCATAAAAGCTAGAACTAATTTTCTCAGTTTTTTCAAAACCTCTGAAAAGATGGTTAACGTTACTCCGGTCCCAAGGCCAGTGAGTGACCAAGAAACCCCGGTAACCACAACCCCAGCTACTGGGGGGAACACCGGCGGTTACACAAATCTTACGAACACTACCCCGGTTACCCAAGCCGGGGCAAGTGCAGTAAACAATCTTTCACTGGGATTCACCGATGCCCAGTTGGAGAAACAGACAAGGCTCCCCCGCCAAACACTCGATCAAGTTAAGGCGTGGGCGAAACACGTCAGAAGGAATTCCAAGCTGAGTTGGATGAACGCTTGCGTTCACTCCAACAGGCTGACGAATTCGGAAGCACTCGACAACAGCTCAACATGAGCAGTGAGTGCGAGTACTCGGACGATGATCGGGAGGAATCCGACACCGACGCAAACCCTCGCCATAGGGCGAAAGGGAAGCGTAAGGAAACGGACTTCCAACCAAGAAGGAATTTCGGAGAAACCTTCAAACCAAGGAAGGCGGGGGGAAACCCACGTGACTTCTCCAAAACCTTTAGACCAACTGCTGCAAATGCGGGAACATCCAAGTTTGCAAGGGACATTGCGGAAGCAATCGCCCCGAGAAGTGCCAAACAGATGTCCAACATCGGCACTTATGATGGTATATCCGACCCAGATGATCACTTGAACAGATTCATAGCGGGGGCAACCGTCAGCAACTGGACGGAACCCACGTGGTGTTATATGTTCCAGATGACGCTGATTGGAGCGGCCAGAGCGTGGTTTGATCATTTACCGGTCCACCACATCTATGATTGGGCGGACTTTCAACACAAGTTTAGCCAACACTTCAGTCAACAGAGGAAATACACTGAAGAGCAGTGGACGATCCTCAACTGCGTTAGAGAGGAGGATGAATCTTTACTAGACTTCATCACTCGCTTCAACTCCAAAAAGTTGAGTCTGGGCACAATAAGCGAAGATCTTGTTCGCGCCGCTTTCATCCAGGGCGCCGAATACCAAGAGCTTATCCGCACGTTGACGGGTAAGGACGGCATGCCATCCACATGGGATGCCATCATGACGGAGGCCAAGCGCTATGCCGAAACGGAGAAGCAACTGGGAAGGGATCTTCCCCAGAACACACACCTCTACTCGCAGAGGACTAGAGAAAACAACGTTCGGACCGCCCGGCAAAACAAAAAGAGGAAGCTAGGTATTTGGCAGTCAAGGGTAAACTTTGACACCTCATCTAGCTCTCGCCCTCTAGTAGGCGGAAGGGATAACACGCACCCTTCAAGCCGAAAACACAGGTGGACGCCACTCACCAAAAGCGTCACGGAGATATTTGCCACTGAAAAACTCCCATGGCCAAAGGCTCCAATAATCCGGCAGCGACCTAATGCGGATCAGAGCAAATCCTGTGACTTCCACGGGACAAAGGGTCACAACACTGAGGAGTGTACATCCTTGAAGGATATTGTTGAAACATTCGTCAAGGATGGAAGACTTGCACACCTTGTGGCATCAATCAAGAATGGAGGGAGGAATGATAACCGGTACAAAGGCAACGGACGAAATCCCGTTGACATCAGCATCCACATGGTTCATAGTAACATCAGAGGAAGAAAAAGACGAATGACAGAACCATGCGCGTGGAAGGAAGCTGAGGTGCGCTTCCCGCGAGTGCCAGGAGGACCCAGCAAAGAAGGCCCTATCGTCATCAAAAGCCAGCTGGGGCACTACATCACTTCCCGCACTCTTGCTGACAACGGCGCCTCGTCAACGGTTATGTACAGGCAGTTCTTCGACAAGCTAAACGACGAAGACAAGGAACGCCTGGAAACGGTCTACGCCTCAATGGAAGGGTTCGACGGCAGCACAAACACCCGCCTGGAAACACTCCCGCACAGAAGACGTGGACTTTATCGTGATGAAGAAGCCACACCACACATACGACATTCTCTTCGGGGAGACGGGATGGCAAGATTCAAAGCCGTGGTATCTTCAGTCCACGGCATGATGGGATGGCCAACAGCTGAGGGTGTAGCGATGATCACCGGTATTCCCCAGGTATGCATCGCATCTGTCTCATCTAAACCCAAACCAAAGATGGCTAAACCAACCATTACCGAACCAGAAAAATGGGCCCTCAATGGCAAATACCCTGACCAGGCTGTTACCATTGGCCCAACAATCACTGATCCTACGCGCACCTTACTCAAACGCTTACTACAGAAAAACGCTGACATCTTCGCGTGGACACCAGCTGACATGACTGGTGTACCTCGAAGTAAAGCAGAGCATAAGCTCAAGTGCGACCCGGCTTTTACGCCAGTCATACAAAAGCGCAGAGTAATGGGGGCGGAACAAGCTAACGCGTGTAGAACCAAAGTCAGGGAACTCCTTGACGCGGGCATCGTACGCGTTAGTAGATATCAAACATGGGTTGCAAATCCCGTTATGGTACCGAAGGCTAACAATCAATGGCGCATGTGCATAGATTTCAAAGATTTAAACAAAGCATGCCCCAAAGATTGTTACCCGTTACCCGAAATTGACCTCAAAGTGGATTCATTAGCACCGTTTCGCCTTAAATGCTTCCTTGACGCATATAAGGGGTACCATCAAATCCACATGGCCGTAGATGATCAGAACAAAACAGCATTTCGGACGCCCGATGGCACATTTTGTTATCAAATGATGCCATTCGGACTTAAGAATGCATGGTCCACATACCAACGCCTGATGGACAAAGAGTTTCATGCCCAAATTGGGAGAAACTTGGAAGTCTACATGGATGACTTGGTCATCAAAAGCCCTGAGCCAGAAGCGATGTTGAAAGACATCGAAGAAACTTTCAACACGCTCAGAAAGATAAACATGAAGCTCAACCAGAGCAAGTATTCCTTTGGGATGGAAGAAGGGAAGTTCTTAGGAGTCATTGTTACTAAAGATGGCTTCAGAGCGAACCCTGAAAAGGTCGAAGCCATTATCAAAATGGAATCATCAAGCAAGCTCAGACACTGAATGGACGCCTAGTCGCACTTAACCGCTTTTTGTCAAACCATGCGGATAGGTCGTTCCCATTCGTGTCAACATTGAGAAACTGTTTAAAGAAAACGCACTTCCGCTAGACACCAGAAGCGGAAGCAGCTTTTCAGGAAATTCGGTCACGCTTGATCGAACTCCCAACGCTCACAGCACCAGAAGCGGGGGAGGAATTAATCATATACCTTTCCGCCACAGATAAAGCAACCGGGGCAGTCCTGCTAGTAGAACGGAAAGGTATCCAGATGCCTATTTACTATGTTAGCCGTGTCCTAACAGACGTAGAAACCCGGTACTCTACCCTGGAAAAATTAGTCTTAGCACTTGTACAGGCTTCACGCAGGCTAAGACGATATTTCCAATGTCACCCAATTACCATTCTCACCAACTTCAAACTTGCAAACGTTCTAGGCAAACCCGAGTTATCGGGACGTCTAGCCAAATGGGCAATTGAGTTGGGGGAATACGCGATAAAATACAAGCCGAGACCAGCCATAAAAGGCCAGGTCTTGGCCGACTTTATTGCAGAAGTCCCCGCTTCGCGGGAGAAAGAGTGCCAGGAGGAGGCTAAACCCTCCCCAGCACAGGACATCAATGATGTCTGGCGACTCTACACTGATGGAGCAGCCAGCAACGAGGGTTCAGGCGCAGGATTGAAACTAACCAACCCAGCAAGCCAAGAATACGCTTACGCTATTCGACTGGATTTCCTAAGTACGAATAACGAAGCAGAGCATGAAGCATTCTTGGCCGGGCTGAGGATTGCGCGTAAGATGGGAGTGAAAAACTTGGAAGCCCACGTAGATTCCATGTTAGTAGCCAACCAAATAAACGGGACGTACACGGCCGTGAACGACACAATGGCCCTGTACCTCGCACAGGCAAAAACCCTTATGCGCAATTATAACGATTGTAAAGTCATACACGTCAAGCGTAGCGAAAACAAATCTGCGGATGCGTTAAGCAAGCTTGCATCGTTAGCCTTCACCCATTTGGGTAAGGACATCCACATTGAACTCCTTGGAGCACCATCAGTCACGCACAAGGAAATTTGTGTCATCCAAACCGGCACAGAAACGTGGATAACACCGATAATAAATTACCTTGCAGCGGGTATACTACCAGAGTCAAAAACACAGGCAAGAAAAATACGCTGTAAAGCACTGAATTATCAACTCATCGATGACATCCTTTACAGACGTAACTTTCTTGGCCCACTCCTAAGATGCGTGGACAACCAAGATGCTGGCTACCTCCTAAGGGAAGTACACGAGGGCATCTGTGGAGTACACGCAGGTCCACGCGCTGTTGTAGCTAAGCTAAACAACGCGGGATACTTTTGGCCGCGGATGCATACGGATGCGCTGGCATACATCAGAAAGTGTAGGTCTTGCCAGCTCTACGCACCCAACACGCATCGCCCGAAGAATGAACTTGTTCCAGTCACCTCTTCGTGGCCATTCCAGAAGTGGGCCATCGATTTGACAGGCCCATTTCCCACTGCAGCAGGAAACGTTCAATTTCTAGTGGTAGCCATCGATTACTTCACCAAGTGGATAGAAGCAAAACCCTTAGCCCAAACAACCGCAAAACATATTAAAAAATTTATTTGGGAATTTATTATTTGTCGTTTTGGACTTCCACAGACTTTGAGAATTTATTATTTGTCGTTTTGTGTTTGTTAAAATATAATGGATTTATATGATATTTTGTTTGGTGACGGGAACGACGAGCAGTCAGGCTACGCATACAACGATCAGCCGGAGCAGTCGGGCTACGCATACAACGATCAGCCGGAGCAGTCGGGCTTGCCAAATTTGAATGAACTTCCCGACTTGAACCATGAGCCGGGGTATGGAAATATCGAGCAGTACGACTTACCAAATCCTGACCAGGTTATTTAGTGTGTTTATATAGTACAACAGCGCGTTAGTTATTTTTTAAATATTATACGTTGTCTTGCCAAGTATTTTTTATCAGGGGTATATCATATATGGAGGTAGTCACCCTTTGTGGCCTGAGGATAATAGGACATCGTTGAATACTTATGAGGCCAGAGTCTAGGAGTCTTATGGTCAGTCTTCGCAGCAGTTACATGTAGACGGTCCAGTTACCTTTAGGAGAGCAACCATACATGGCAAGACCAGTCACGAGCAACGTCGTTGATGGCATTCAAGAGTCTCACGGCGAAGGAGGCGATGACGATGTTGATGTTGATGATGATGGTGATCGTTACATACGGGAGACGACATTTTCTTATGTAACTAATAATGTATGACATTTTTAAAAAAAAAAATTATTATTATTCTTTTTCAACACGTTACTAAATATTACTTTATTTACATTATTTGATATCAGTATTTTGAATCTGTTGCTGAGTTGGTGGATTGGGTTAAGAAGACAGGACGTGAGCATGGTTGTGTTATCTCAGTCCAACGTTCAAGGGAGAGAAGTGTTGAACTTATGAATCGAGGTGGGGAACCAAAACTCAAGGCAACGGTGAGGCATACCGGGAGTATTAAAAGGGGCTGTCCATTTAAACTTGTCAGAAGGTACCACGCGCCAGGTGGTTGTTGGAAGCTAGAGGTTGTCAACGAGACGCCCAACCACGAACCTGTTTTGTTTGAGGAGGGCACCCGGCACTAAGGTAACTGACCGACAAGGAAATTGATATGGTTGCGACGTTGCATAGGCAGGATCTGAGGGCTGCTCAAATTAAGTCAGCCATAAAGAAAAGGTTTCCTGGTAACAAATGTATTACTAGGGATATATACAACGTCGTGAAGCTTATTGATGACCACGATAAAATTGGTGAAACCCCCATGCAGGTACTTGTTTTCAGAATATTATTATTTTGTAAGTGTCTTTTTAATATATATTATTTAGAATATATATTGTTTTGTTTTATCATATATAAAATATATATATATATATTCTGTAAGATTTAATAAGAATATTATTTATAATATCATTTTATTATAATAATGATGTTTAATAAGAATATTTGTAATATTTATTAATTTCTTGTTAAATCCAACGTAGGTACTTGAAAACTTTCTTCAAACCCATGGGTTTACATTTTACACATGGGAGAATCCTTCCACCAATAGGACGGAGAATGTTTTCTTTTGTCACGAGAAGTCGCATACTGATATGAGCTAAATTATATCTGAATATTATAATTATTTCCTACACTTTTAAGTAACTTTATGGTTGTTTTTATTAAATAATTCATCTAATTGGCTCATATATAAATTATAGTGGTTTTAAGTTAACACGAGCTAAATTACAAGATTAGTAATTAAAAGAAGAAGAAAAAAAATAATTTTGTAATTAACTGATTTATTAATAATTCCATATAGTATTATTTTGTGATATTTGATTGGTTTATTTGTTTTGAGTTGCAGCAAACAAAAATAATGGAGAGCCCGTGAAATATTAGTATATGAAGTCCCATTCTTAAATTGATCTCAAGAAAATAAAAGAAAGAAAATAAATGGTGATCACATGTTATGATATTTAAGTGGGTTTAAGTGGGTTTAAGTGGGCTCCATGTGATGGGCTCATTAATTTGTTTTAGGGCTAATGGGACATAAATATGGGGATTATTGGCAGTAGAAAGGGGAGACGGCAACCAAGGGCTGCCTTGTTGGTGACGAAAAACTTGGAGGGGCGAGCCAGGTCACAAAAGTCAGAGAGTGGGCTGCCCTGATCGATTAGAAGGGTTTGACCATAGGAGAAGCAAAAAAAATTAAAGAAGCAAGTAGGCACTCATCTCAACTATTTTAATTTTCTTTTCGATGAACCGTATCATATATTTCATCTTTGTTTCATTGATAATTATGAGAGGCTAAACTTGTTATACTGCCTATGTTTTGGTTGAATACTATGTTATTTTAATGGTTTGACGAACTATTATTGATGTTGGTTGATTTAATATTATGGTAAAGTTTTTAATTGATTTGTTCATGATATTGTTGAGTGATTGAATCTAGTTTATTATTTTAATAATTATTCCACTTGTGTTTAATAGTTTTTGGTGATTGTTAGACGCATGATTAGGTTGGCTACTTTGTGTTTTCAACTTGTTTGCGGTTTATGGTCGAAATAATCGTAGGAATAATTATTGAGAGCTGATTGGATTTTATTGTTCTTTCATTAGAGAGGCCGGGAGGCAATTTAGTGTTGTGTCATCTTTGTCTTTTGTGGGTTTGGTTAATCATTGCACGGGAGTGAGTTATCCTAGGTCCCTTAGATTATTGTGATACAAGTTGTGTTCAAATTAATTAATAATACCCCCTTTATATTAATATATTTTATTCGAAGAGACCGGGAGGTGATTTCGGTTTTGGGGTACCATAGTATTATTAGGTAAGGTGAGACCAGGAGGTGATCCAAACCTTTAACAATTGAGCTTCACATGTCAATAGAATTCTAGGGTATTGTTGGTGTGGCCGGGAGGCGATCTAGCGTATTTTAGTGGTCTTTAGTGTCATATTTTTAAGATATTGTTTTTCAACCAAGTCAAGTTCGTTAACTATTAATTTAACTAGTACGATTCAATTACCTAGGTAGTTGTTTTCCCCTATTTGAGTTCTAAACCTATTTGTCCGTGTCTAGTTTCCTTGTCAGTTTTAGTTTAAATATTATTTATTTTTTAGTTAATAATTAAAAAACACAAAAATCAATTAATTAAGTTTAGTTATGTCAGAGTCTAGTTTAGGTGTCGCTAGTGTCCTGTGGGTTCGACATCCTGACTTCATTAGGCTTTACTACAGTTGATAGGTACACTTGCCTGTCTAGGGGTCTAGCATTAGGATAGTCTAGATTTATAAATTTAAAACTAGAGTGTCTAGGTTAGGTTAAGTTTTTATAGAACGCGTTTCGCACATCACATACCATGTGGCGTGCGTTCCCAGATTTGTTGCTGATTGACACGACGTACAACACCAACATGTACAAGTGGCCATTCGTTCAGTTTGTTGGTGTGACGTCGACATCAAAGTCATTCTGTATTTCGCACGCAGTTATCTTTAGGGAGCAAGAGTGTAACTTCACATGTGCCCTTAAACGCCTTAAAGACATGCTCGTCGACTGCAGGGAGTCGCGTGTCATCCTGACTGACAAGGACCAAGCATTGATGAATGCCTGTGAAACAGTCTTTCCCAATGCTACCAAAAACCTTTGTAGGTGGCACATCATGCAGAACATAAAAGAGAAAACATAAGAGTCTTTTCCAGAAAGATATCTTTAAATCATTCATTTACTGGTGGAAAGTACTGTATGAGTCGCCAACAAAATCTATGTACGACTACAACTGCGTTCAAATGGAAGCAGCGTTAGCTGGACACGGCAGACGTGGTAAGTCTTTGTCCTTTATGTACACATGATTTTAGATTCTAGTTGTACATTGCCTAAATTGTTTTTTTTATCATTTGTTTGTAGAGGCTTGGTATTATATTCGCGACAACTGGTTGGTACCCTACAAAGAGAAGTTCGTGTCGTGTTGGATTGACGACCGACTAAACTTCGGTGAGCATACAACAAACAGAGTAGAGGGCCAGCACGCAAACTTGAAGAGATACCTTTCGGGGCCAAACAATTCGCTAGACTCTATTGCGGCATTTGCCCATGAAGTCGTGAATTCCCAAATGGAAGAAATCAGTGTGACCCTTGAAGACTCCCTTGTTAGGATCAAGAAGTACCATCAGTTGACTTTGTTTCAAAAGCTACATAACAGGGTGTCACTTTTTACTATCGCTAAACTTGACAAAGAGCTGACCTTGCTTGACACATTGCTAGATACGGGGGCGGAGTGCGACCACCGGTTACAAACATCATGGGGCTTGCCGTCTGCTTGTAAACTTCACTGGCACACTATTAACAATATACGCATTCCATTAAAAGACATAGACCCCTTTTGAAGGAAGTTCGATTTCAGTCCGGCATCTGTTGGACACGAAGAACCAGACTATGAAGCGGAACTGGAAGATGTGAAAAAACAAGTTCTAGAACTAAACAACCGAATGCAAAAAAAAGGTCTATTCTTAAAGATAATGTCTGTTCTTCCTGGGAAATCAAACAAGGAGGAGCCTCAGAAACGAGAGGACCATAGGGGGCGTCCAAATCTAAACCAACAAGCCAAGAAAAGAGATACCCCTAGACAGAGCTCGTACGCCCCCTCCCCGTCATTTGATCCCCACAGACACAGCTCCTACGCCCCCTCTACGTCATTTGATCCCCACAGACACAGCTCCTACGCCCCCTCCCCGTCATTTGATCCCCACAGGCACAGCTCCTACGCTCCCTCCCCGTCATTTGATCCCCACAGACACAGCTCCTACGCCCCCTCCATGTCTTTTAATCCCCACAGACACAGCTCCTACGCCCCCTCTATGTCACGGCAACCAACACCCGAAGCCCCCATCCAATCGTTGTCGCGTTCCCAGTCTCAGTCACATGCCCGGTTTAAGATACCTAAACCACCGAAACGCTCATCTAAAAAGCATGAGACTCCAACCGACCTTGGTTTTCCATTACTGCGTGACCCTAAGGGCGTTTCAATCATAGAATGTTATAGGCACCTCATTCCCACCTGGGCATACCCGTTCATTTCAGGAACAAAAGATGTAAAGCCAGATGGTAATTGAGGTTTCAGAGCAATCGCTGTCGGCTTAGGCATGCGTCAACAGAACTGGAAGGAGGTCAGAGCAAGCATGAGGAATGAGATGGTCACTAACAAATCCTGGTGGAGCGAAAGGTTGAACTACGAGGTAACCGGTACGGTTCGTGATTCGCTGGACTACTCAACATCTGCTTTATTCCAGCAAAAGAGTAGGTGGTTTAAGTTACTTGGGCACGGACATGTAGTGGCTCAGACGTATGACTGTGTTTTAATCAACCTCCATCTGACCTCCAGTGAGAGTTACTTCCCAATGAGAATGAGTCCGGAACCACTATCTCAGATTCCGGTAATAGTAGTGTTAAATGTTAAGGATAATCATTGGCTCAACATACAATTAGAAGGGAATTTCCCCGTGCCGCTACCAGCACGTCAATGGGAAGGACACGCCAACGAAGCGGCGCACGAATGGAGGTCTTTGTACGAAGATCGTATAAAGGAGTATATGCAAATAAGGGAAACTTGGCGAGTGCAAACTGAAGAGCCAGTTTATTTAGGATGATTTGTAAAATGTTTGAGATGTTTTGTATTATTATCAATAATTAGGGTTAAAATGTTTGTGTTATTAAATAAAAATAACTTGATAAAATATATAACTTTAAAATAATTTAATTTTTAAAATAATATTTGTGTTTTTATAAATTTAAAAAAAATTATTTAAAAATATAAAACTTGATACTTAAAAATATAAAACTTGATATTTAAAAATATAAAACATGATAAAATATCTAACTTATAAATAATTTATTTTTTAAAATAATACTTTCAATAATATATTTTTATTATCTTACAAATATAAAACTTGATAAATATAGAATATATTTTTATTATAATGATAAAAAATGTAAATTAAAAAAAATATAAAATAGTACTAGTAATATTAAAATAATAATATATATCTTCAAAAGTAGATCGAATCCTACGCTTAGTGGTCGATCCGCGACGGATCGTGTTTAATTTTCGTAGATGTTAAATACCCACCAATTCTAACCGTTTAACTCGCCGAAAACACAAAAAACGCTATACATCACCAAATTATACCACCAAAAACCACCACCACCACCAGAAAATAATTTTGAAAAGGTGACCGTGTAGATATTATTTTGAAAACGTGAGCGATCGATTTACCATGAGGTTTCCTGTGTCAACAAAGATGGCACCGATGCCTGTATTGGGTTTCCTGTATCAACAAAAATGGCACACATGGTAAATCGCGAAAGCTTCCACAACGGTACCTGTATAGGGTACCTTATTTAAAGTTATCCCGTGTATCCTGGCGGATCTGATAACTAGGTGGCTGGAGTGCTCCGACCAACAAAGATACGCGGGCTTAATGATTCTACCCCATTTTTAGTGGGGCAAAGAGATTTTGTGTTGATGCTATTTTTGGAGAGCTTATCCAGAAGAACTGATAATAAACCAGAAGATGCTGTGCTGTATAGAATTTGATGTAATATTCAGTGTAATTTACTATTGGTTTAATATCAAATTTGTGTTTTTATTAGTATAATATATTTTATAAACAAATATATCTAATAATATGTTTATTTATAAAAATAAAACATGATAAAAACTTAAAAATAATATGTTTATTTATAAAAATAAAACATGATAAAAACTTAAAAATAATATATTTTATAAACAAATATATCTGATAATATGTTTATTTAAAAAATAAAACATGATACGATATATAACTTTAAAATAATATATTTTTAACAAGTTTTAATTTCGATATTTAAAAATATAAAATATGATAAAACATTATTTTAAAAATATAAGAAATGATATTAAAAAAATTCTTTCGATAATATATATTTTTTAAATAATTAAATATATCATGTTAAAATATATTTTTTTTTAAAATATAAAATAGTACCAGAAATATTAAAATATTAATAAATATCTTCAAAAAGTAGATCAAATCCGCCGCTTAGGGGTCGATCCGCGGCGGATTCTGCTGTAAATCGGATCCGCGGCTTAGTGTTCGATACGCGGCGTATCGAATTTATTTTTTGAAGATGTTAAATACCGACGGGTTCTAACCGTTCAAATCGTCAAAATCAAAATAAACGCTCAACCTTTCACTCAAAACATCCCCCAGATTATACCATCAAAACCACCACCACCACCACCACAAAATAATAACGACCGGGTCCGAAAATAGCATCTACACAACCATAATAATTTCGTTCAGAAATAGTGTGGCTGTGTGAATGTTATTTTGGAGTCCGTTACTATTACAAAAAAAATGCCCAGATAAAACCATATGTTGGCGGAAAATAATGACGACGGAGTCCAAAAATAGCTTCTATGCAGCCATAATAATTTCGTTCTGATATAGTGGTGGCTGCATAGATGTTATTTTGGATTCCGTTATTATTACAAAATAACAATAATGTATATAAAATAAATTTTAAAAACATATATAAAATAGATTTTAAAAATATATATAAAAATATATATTTATTAATAATATATATAAAATAGATTTTAAAAATATATATAAAAATGTATATTTATTAATAATATATATAAAATACATTTTAAAAATATATATATAAATATATATTTATTAATAACATATATAAAATAGATTTAAAAAAAATATATATATATATAAATATATATATTAATAATATATATAAAATAGATTTTAAAAATATATATTTTTCAACCTTGTTTTTTTTCATTCGGTTGTTTACATATATTTTAAAAGTAATAGTGGTGACTGTGTAGATGCTATTTTGAACTTTTGAGCTACCAGTGCAACTGCCGTGAGCAGGCGGAACACTTTAGTAGTCCCCCTTCATATATCCCGACAGTGTCCTTTACTTGGGATTTTGGTGATTGTGTCGGGAAGCATTGGTAGCTCTGTAATAATAAAGTCCCGTATCAACCTCCATGGGGTGGGTTTCCAATGTAATAAGGAAGATGACACCGATCTTTGATGAATTCGGTGTCCCCACAAACAGTCGCCTTGCATGATAAATCGCAAGGGCTAGCTAATGGAGGAAATATGCGGGCATAACGGTACCTGTTTACGATACTAGTTTCGGTGTATCTAGGAGTGCTCCGGAATTGACATTCCGGGTGGCTGGGGAGCTGCTGTCGGCCAAGATACACGGGCGTAATAATTGATTATTCCCCATTTCTAGTGGGGCAAACCTGTAGCCGTGGGCCGACACGGATTCTGGTGAGTTGCTTGCCGGTGAGTGGAGAGCCACGGCAAAAAGCTGCTGTGTTGATGCTATTTTTGGAGTGCTTATTAGAAGATGATCTTAGAAATTAGTCTCTGTATAGAATTTGATGTAATATCCAGTGCCTTTTGTTGTATTTATTCAAATTTGTAATTTATTACTAGTTTAATATAAAATTTGTGTTGTTAATTGTTATTAGTTTCAATTCGTTTATATATTCAAATTTGTAATTTAGTATTGCTTCCATATCAAATTTGTGTTTTTATTAGTATAATTCCGTTTATATATTATGAATATATAAAATTATTTTATATAAAATTTATTTATACCTTAGATAGTTAAATTAAAAAAAAATACTACTAAGCTGCGGATTGAGCGATAAGCCGCGGATCAAAGTTAAACACAACCCTAACCCGCCGCCCACCATCACTTTTCACATTCAATCTCAAACAACACCATTTTTCACACAAAAACCCTCAATCGCCGTCCCCCAATAGTCCCGAACTTCTTCTGTCTTTAACAACACCAACTCCGACCGGGCAACAATAAGGTAACTATGATACTTATGTTTTACTCTATTTTGATATAGGTGTTCATTTAGATTAAGGGTTTACGGGTTTGTTAATCAAAAAGGGTTTGGTTTAAGGGATGGATAGAAATCAGGTTTGGGTTAAGGGTATGATGATAAACGGGTTTGGGTTACGGGTTTCACCCGGTAACGGGTTTGGGTTACGGGTTTGATGATAAACGGGTTTGGGTTACGGGTTTGATGATGAAACGAGTTTGGGTTACGGGTTGGTTAGAAAATGGGTTTGGGTTACGGGTTTGTTAGTGAAACAGGTTTGGCTTATGGGATGGTTAGAAACGGGTTTGGCTTACGGGTTTGTTAGTGAAACAGGTTTGGGTTACGGGATGGTTAGAAAACGGGTTTGGCTTACGGGCGTGTTTGATGATGAAACGGGTTTTGGGTTACGGGTTTGACAAGGAAACGGGTTTGGCTTACGGGTTTGACAATAACCGGTTATATTTATGTGTTAAACATAGATGGCGGATACATACATTTTTGGGGACGAAGTAATTGATGTTTACAAGCATTTAAGGTTTGACCCGCAGTCCGATTATCAAATCCGGTTTACGCAGCTTCGGAAAATGGAGCCACAACCTTCCTCGACCTTGTCTAGGGAGTTTATAAATATGGTTCAGGCAGAAGACAGGATAGAAAAAATTGTTGGGAAGGATACACCGTGGGAGAGATTGTTTACCGCAGAGCATGGAGCGTACCGGGCTCTCACGTTAGAGTTTTACTCTACGTTCGTTTTCAGGTTTTTTTTTCCTTTTCAATTAACTTATAAATAAAGTAGATTTAACCAACATGTAAATATTGTTTCAGGCCATGCCCGGAGGGAGATTTGCAGGTCCCGATGCTGGTTGAGGGTGCGGATACCAGTAAGGCGGAGGTTCGGTTTCGTATTTTCGGGAATTGGCGTTATCTGTCGATGGAGGAGTTTGTCAGGGCGCTGGGCTTGTACACAATTGAGGATATAACCGCCCCTGTTTACACGCAGAGCATACACGAATCACCAGATGATGTGTTGAGACGTTTTTGGACGGCGATTAGCAATACACCTTGGCCTACTACCCCCGTAGGAGAATACAAGCCATACGCCAAAGCCTCAGCCATCAAGGACCCGTTGCACAGGTTTGTACACGTATATTATATTATATTATATTATATTATATTATATTATATTATATTATATTATATTATATTATATTATATTATATTATATTATATTATATATAATATAATATAATATAATATAATATAATATAATTTTATTGTTTTTTTGTACAGGTACCTATACAGGCTTATTGCTCATACCGTACAGGGTCGTCACGGGGGGCAGGTCACTGCAACCTCCGTGACCTGTTTTTTTTTGCGATGTCTGCTTACGGGGAGACACTGCAACCTAGCTCGCTGTCTCGGCGACTACTTCGCCATTTACTCGCACAGGCAGGGCCGCGGGAAATTGGCCGGTGGCACGTTCGTTACGCGGATTGCGTTATCTTTGGGCTACGGGAACTTACTGGCAGACCAACCCATTAAGCCGCCGCTTCTGCCGCGATAGCTGGACCGTGGACGGGCACAGGGCATGCAAATCCTCAAGAAGATTGGGTGCCAGTATCACCTGGTCACTAATTTCAATTCTGGCCAATACGTAGAGGTCCCACTTGTTGAGCCTCCGCCAATCGAGGAGACGGAGGTGATATTCAGGGCGCCGAGGTTGACGATGATGAGGACATGGAGGACGGTGATCAGGTACGTTATATTTTATCGTTTGATTTATTTTGTATCTTCGTCTTATTAACGTTAATTTATCGTGTTGATAACAGCCACCGCATCAGCACCCGCAGCGCGTTCCGCGTACACATCGCGCCGTGCATTTGGATGCGGCCACTAACTCCCGCCTACAAAGACTAGAGCGTCAAGTGAGCTGGATGGTTGGTTATTTGTCTGCCCAGCAGCATGGAGCCCAGTACGCAGTACCAGCGCCACGTTTCGATGAGATGGGGAGCGATGACGACGCGGGTGGTGCCGCATTTTAGATTTTTTTTTTGTATGCTGTTACTTTTTCCCCGAACTCGTTTGGTTTTTTTTTTCGAACTCGTAATGTATTAATTATTATTATTTTATAAATCTGGTTATGCGTTATGCTTATTTTGTTCGTTTTCAATTTTAAAATTGTTGTTTCGTTATTAGTTTAAAACAGATAAAAAATCTGTTACACCCGACATACAAAAAAAGAAAACAAACATAAGTCGTTATGTCGTTCGTTTTATTTTGTTCGTTATTAATTTTAAAATTGTTTTCTCGTTGTGACCTTCGAAAACCGATCAAAATGACCTTCCAAAACCGATCAAAAAAAGGTTACCCGAGACAAAAAAATACAAAAGAAACAAAATAAAATTAAAAGACAATAAAAAGACAAAAACATAATAAAACAAAAAAAATAAACAGCAAAATGACAAAAAAAACACAACTTTCAAAACACTCAACCATTAAGCGGCTTATCGCCCGATCCGCGGCTTAATGGAAGGGTGTTTAGGAAACACCATGGGGTGTATCTAAAAAACCCCAAAGTTAATTCGAATTCTTTTTGAGTAAGCTTATTCAAGTTCGAACTTCTTTTTGAATAAGCTTATTCAAACAAAAATCAAAGGTAATTGATTGTTGTGTTTTTTGTTTTTGCAAATATGTGTTATTATAAGTGTGTTATAATTAAGTTTACCTCTTGTTAGTCAGGGTAAGAAAACTCCCAACACACGGGATGCCTACATCACTTTTAACCGCTACTTATGAAACTAATTGTAAGTATTTCTATTCATATATGTTTTGTTTTTGTTTGTTTTTATATTTTAAATCCATTAGAAAAAAATAAAAATTAACTTGATGTTCCTTTCAATGCTTTTTGATTTTTCTCCGGCGAACCCTCATCATAATAGTCTTTGAAAAGTACCCGACCAACAAACTCATAAGTCAGAACTACTCCCCACCAAAGAAGGGTGACACGAAAACAAATATGACGATCCATACGGAGGTTGCGACATTTGAGTGGGGGTTTCGATGGGGGGTGGTATGTTGTGCAACGATGGGGTGCGACTGTGGGATGTTACGGCGGCTGGAAGTGTGATTAGTTTTTGAACATTTTGTTAGAAAAATGCGATGCGACAGTTAGTCTTTATTTATTATATATATATATAAATGAATTTGTGCATCCATACACTAGTAGATGTGGCAAATAAGTAGGCTAGGTCGAACAGGTCATGGGTTGGAATTGGCTAGGGTCAGAATGCTGATATTTGAGGCGATTCATAAACCTTAATTTCAATTCCGAGACAAACGCATCACCCAAATAATCAGATTCAATGGCGGCAAGAGACCTAATTAAGATACTGAATGTAGCGGAGAAGTCAATATGTCGCATCTTTTGTAGCTAGTACCCTTATGAAGAACCCCTTTGTAGAAGTGCCTGAACAATTTATGAGTAGAAGTGTCAAATGGTGTTCTTCGTCGTTAAGGGGCACATCAAGGAATTAGCTTGGAATAAATTTTTTGCTTATTCTGAACCGTCATCCAATGTTTTCTTTATTATGTATCTTTGAAGTATATTATTTGAATTTGATTTTTGGTATGTAGTTTAGAAAAATAAAAAATACCAAAAACTTTTAGAGAAAAAAGCCAAAGTTTGTAGTTTACTTGTCTTATGGCTAGTTAATGACTCGGAAGGAGAGAACATCGCCCATGATGTCGCATCCTTATGCAACTCAGTGAATTCTAAGCTCGCAGTTAAAAAAGCTCGTATCATTTCATTGGATAAAAACGCCATGCTTGAGGTGCGCGCATATTATGTATATATGTGTAAACCCTCGGGTGGGCAAAAGTGAAATTGCACTAATTTTGACGTTATTTTACTAATCTCGTGAAAATAACGTTAAAAGTGGCGGAAGGTTAATCATGCATCATGTGGTGGCGTTGATAGCCGAAAGACGAGGGTACATGCACCAATCAGCCGGTTTCCCGATGATTGAGTGCTATGTGCTTTATGTCCAAGGCTTGATGCAAAACTACTATCGAGCCGGGGGTCTCACCGGAAGCAGTCTCTCTATCCCTATGGGGTAGAGGTAAGGCTGTCTACATCTTACCCTCCTCAAACCCTAACATAGCTTTGCTATTGGTGGGATATACTGAGTACGATGATGATGATGATTTCATTGGATAAAGAGTATGATTAATTATGAACATATTGTCTTGGTTAAAATATAATATTTTTTATACTTTTTTTGTTTTTATTGGAAGTGAAGTAACCCATGCTGTCCAAAATCTTACAAGGTGTAATTCATTTCATTCTGAAGCCGTTGAATTTAGACGAGTTCTTGTCTAATTGTCTATTCTCAAAATTTTCTTTTATAGTAGTTTTTGTAAAAATAAATATTTATATCTATTATTTATATGTGATCATTATACTCATTTACATAATATTATATCAAAATATTAATTATACCTTATCATATACTAGTTCGGTAATTGTTGATGTGCTATATTACCTTTAATTAACTAATAAAGGATTTCCCCTTAGGTGTATATAAAGAGAGATAAAAATTAACATCATAACCTAATAAAAATAACAAACAATTTTGTGTGCCTCTCTCATGAACCGTGTTACTCTCAATAACCATAACACCATTCATAACTATACATCAAAAAGGTGAACTCAATCAAGATGTCAAACATGTAGACTAATTATACTTTGTTGCGGTTACTACTCTCCATGTTGTAACATGTTCATAGGTTTATTAGTATTCATGTTTTCTATTACTTACAAAAATAGCTGATCAACATGGGGTATCAAAACGATGTTGATTAATCAATTCTTCATGGTTTTCGTAAATCTGGAATTCAAATCGGAAAACATAGTTTATACTTAAAACTTGATAAACCCTAATTTTCATGTTTTTGTTTTCGTAGATGCCTTACATGTTTTTATTAAGAAAACTAGTAAATAAGCTGTTTATACATGCTAAAGTTCAATTTTAATTATTCCAAATTTCGAAATCTATTAAATATCATGTTCAAAGGTTTTGATTCCATAAATATCAAATAGCTTAATCATGAACAGTTCATTAGGGTTCCTGGAACTATTCATGAGAATCATCCTAATTTTTGATGAAATTTATGAATTTTGATGAAAATATTCAGATAATTTTGTTTTCTAAAATTGGGCAATTTTCTCTCCAAATTTGAATAAAACTAATCGTTTTATCTATTATTTCAAACATAATTAGGAGATATATTTATACCCTAAATTTTGAAATCAAATCTAATAATAGCCCTTCACATTTGAATCAAATCTCCTCGAGTTTTTATAACAACGGATTATGGATGCTAAATTAGATTCCGGATTTTTTAAAATAGTTTACGTGAGCTAAAATTGCCTAGAAGTAAATTACGGGAAACTCCATAAACCCGGAAACTCCAAAATTTCCGAAAACTCAAGTTTTTCCGGAAATCACAAACCCCGAAACTCAAACATTCCCGTAAACAGAACTTTCCTAATATCTCAAGATTTCCTGGAAACACTTAATGTACCGGAAACTAACTTTTTTTTTCAGATTCCAATCCCATAAACTAATAAAATTTGGAAAAATATTTTGCTATTAACTAATTAAAAATGTTTTATAAATACTTAAATATTATAAATTTTTACAAAACATAAAATGCTTAACTTGAATGACTTTTGATGTATCACTTGTGCCCAAAGGTGATGTATTACATCTACCATATCATCCAAGTCAAATTAAAAGCTTTTGTAGTTTTGCCTAACATGATACAAATGTCTCACTTATGTCCGAAGGTGTTGTTTTATATTTATATCTAGCGAAACTAGCTCGTTAACCGTCTCACTTATGCCCAAAGGTGATGTGTTACAGTTTTCTTACACACATACTTGATTAATTTTAATTTTGTCCAAAGTGATTTATTTTTTATTTAAGTGAATTTTAATATAGTCCATTAGTTTGATATTAATAACAGACATATCACATTTTCAATAAAATATAATGATCCTTACATTAACGATCCTCCATTAATATATTAGACATGCCACATTTTCAATAAAAACCAATATAGTTTATTGGTTTTTATTAATCCCAACTATTATCTTTTGGTCGTTGTCGGTCCCAACTAACGATATGGTTGCTTATGGTCCCAAATTTTAACATATTTGTTACCAACGGTCCGCGACTAACTGAATCCTAATGCCGTTACTTGCAGGTCATCGGAAAAACGTTTTTGGTTGAAAAACTTACAATTTTTTTTGAGAAAACTCAATACTTTCATCCCAAACATCTTTGTAACCTTCGATCGAACTTTTAGGAACATTTTTCTTGTAAAAGCCCAATTATTGAGGTCGTCGGAACCCTAGAACCATTATAAGAATTGATTGGTGGTGGTTGGTGGGTCGTCAGTTGGTGGTGATGGTTGTGTTCAGTTTGAGTTTACCGGCAAAAAATGTGACTTTCCCGACCAAAATCGTTATCCGACGACCTACAAGTAACGGCGTTAGGATTTTGTTAGTCGCGGACCACTGGGAACAAGTACATTAAAAGTTGGGACCGTTAGCAGTCAATTCATTAGCTGGGACCGACAGCGACCAAAATATGATAGTTGGGATTAGGGGCGTCCAAAATACCCGAACCCAGTTAACCCGACTCGAACCCAAGTAAGCAAATTCGGGTCGGGTTAATAGGGTCAAAAAGTATTATTCGGGTTAACCCGAATTACTAATAGGGTTGGGTTTCGGGTTCATTTTTGAAAAAAAGTTAGGTATCGAGTTAACTCGAATAACCCGATTAGTGGTGATACTTAACTTTAAATACAATGTTTAAAGGGTGAAATAAACACTATAAGGCTATAATGTAAGATTTATAGAGAAGTTAATTATTATGTTCGGTGGAAAGTTCATTTATGTTGTGTTCATTTAACTAAACAAACAAACATGAAGACACGTTTCACTCGTCCAACTATATTCATGAACGCTCGTTTATGATCATTCATTTTAGTTTCTATACGTCCGTTCATGTTCGTTTACATATTAATAGAAAGTTATTAAATATTATTTGCATTTATAAATTATATCTCCTTAATATGTTTTATATTTGTTTGTGTTTATTTAAATGCGTTCACTTATGTTCGTTTATATATGTTTGTGTTCGTTAATGTATGCACATATATGCGTCTTTATGTTCGTTTATATTTGTTTAATTATGTTCATGAACTATTCGTTTAAATTTTATATGAACGAACATAAACGAACATGAACATGTTTAGTTTTTAACAAACGGACATGAACACAAATATATGTTCGATTAAGTGTTCCTGATCGTTAAAAGTAAATGATGAAACATGGACGTACGTTTGTTCATATCCGTTCGGTTCATTGGCAGGCCTATATATGTAATTATAAGATAATTACTTGTAAAAAATATTTAAAATTGAGTGGAATTAGAAATTTTACAACCTACAAGTTACAAACACAAAAAACAACTTAAATTTATAAAGAAACAAGGTTAACATGATTAACCCGACTAATCCGACCAGACTAGCCCGCCACCCGAATAGCCCGAACCCGACTAACCCGAACCTTAATAGGGTCGGGTTGTGGGTTAGACATTTCTTAAGGAAAACCCGACTAACCCGACCCGATTAACCTGAAACCCGATCGGGTTGACCCGATGAACACCCCTAGTTGGGTTAAGGAAAACCAATACATCTTAATATAATAATAAATGAATAAATTTTAGTATCCCTTACTTTAATACCCCATAACATTACTCATTATAACTTTCTTCTATAAATCAATATCTCATTCAAATCATCCACTATAATTATAAAATTCAGTATGCGTTTTGCTTTATAAAGACTTTCAATAACATTTAGCTCTTCTCAATTTTAATTATCTCTCAAGATATGACTATCTTACTACTCTTTCTATCGACAATTATTCTATTGAACTAGAGCATAACAAATGAAACGAGTCAAACATAATGTCTCTTATGATTATCAAGAAAGCATTTAAATAAAGGCTATCACTAGAGTTATTTCAGATTCGGTTTTTCTTAAGACTAATCTATTTTCTGTGAAATAATAAAATAACTCCTAAGATATATGCGCTTATTATAAATTATAACTATAAGGTTAAATGACATTACTGAATACATCATAATGTATAGTATGATGACCCACAAAATTAAGGGCTCACCGGAAAATTCGGTGTTATTCACCTCACTACCACTAAAACCTAAAGGAGGATAGTGCTAAGGTCCATGGACAAAATACAAGTATTACATTTAGCTTTAAGTTCTCTAAGAAGAAGTCTCACTACATAAATATAGCATTAGACTAAGCATAAGCATTAAACAACGAGACTATCCATAATTAAAAAAACAACCGGCTAAAATAGGTAGTATGTTAATGATATTTAATTATGTTAATCCTAATATTTCAATTAACACATGATATATTGAGTCTAGTTATATACGTTTCCTCCACCTGCCCATGTCATATCTCACCTAAGACCTTTAAAACATAATTATGCATATTAGTAATCAGTATAACTGAGGAAGTTGGTCCACAAAGAGGTTTTTATTAGTTTAGTTAATTTTGTATATATTATTATGGTCTTGCCTTTTATTAAATATGTTCTTGTGTCCGGATAGTTGTAGCATTATATTGTAGCGCTGTCTTTCGTTTGGGGCAGAGGTTCGAGACTCAGGAGGAAGAAACAACAGACTTGTAGTATTTCACAAGTACTACATTGTTTAACTTAACCCTTTGTCAACTATTTGTATTTGCTAAAGAGTTGGTACATTGAGAAATCGAGTGGTGTTGTGCTAAGCTAACCAGATGTAAGGCAAATGATGTTGTGGTTAAGCCTGCAAGTTTTGATCTATAATGTGTAATGCCCAAAAAATACTTGAATGCATGTTTAATTCTATCCTAATAACAATACTTAGTCCATGTCTGCATTTACCACACATCCAAGCAAGGCGCAACGCGCCGGGCCAATCACTAGTTTAGAATAATAAGAAATGAATACATTTACGAGGTAAGCATAACAATAACAAAAATGAGCAATATATATATATATACTTATACTATATCAAATTGAGCAAGAACCAAATGTTGAGTATTTAGTTCTTCTACCTGGCTCACGCCATCAAGATCGTGGTCATCGTTTTTTTAACAGCAAGACATTATAGACATCAAAAACTGGTTAGAAAAAGACCTAACCAAAATCAGAAAGGAGTTATACATATAAAAGTGGATTTTTCATCCACTCAACCCCACCAATATCAACCTTACTATTCCTATTATGGATCCATAGATAAACATAATGAATAATCGTCGTTTAAATAAGGTTTTTTTGTGGATCATTGGCTTGAAATACAACTTCAATCCTAGAATTCCATAACACTCATCATGTCATTGAGAAGATGCTTCCACCACCGATTTTTCTTTAACACCCACCAAGATCGTGGTCATCATCATTTTCATTCAAAGGCCCGTCTAAGATGTCATTTGTTTAGAAATCAGTATTTTTTGTACACATTTTATAATTTCAATGGTTCAAGAATTACATCTAATATATAGAACAAAATACATAAATTACTCCACTAAAATAACCTCTAAATTAGCAAGCACGTGGCTATAAATGAGGGAACCGGAATTAAGGCAATAATTTAGACTCTTCTCAAGTTGAAGTAAGTTGAAGCATGTAGGTCAAAAACATATCACTTGCCAAGAAGGTATTGCAACTGTTGAGATCTAAAGCCTTGGTAAACAGATCAGCTAATTGATTTTGTTATGTCAACGGCTCTTGGTTAAATGTCTTTAGAATCTACCCGTTCCCTTATAAATAAACATAACTTTTAAGAGTTTAACTTTAAAGTGTATCATTTGGAAAAAGGCTTAAATCTATTTTTGATATATAGTTGATTATATCAAGGAATATATGGCAATCAACTATATCTATATAATATGTAAACATCTAGAATGCAGTAGAATAAATAATAGCAACAATACTTGATCACGCAATGGAGGATCTGCATATCTTTAATTATTATTATTATTATTATTATTATTTGAGTTAATTACATGGATTGGCACATGTAATTTGCTCATATTACATTATTAGTCATAACATTTCTAATATTAGGTATATAGTCCTACGATTCAGAAGCAGATAACACAGATAGTCTTTTAACTTAATGAAAGTTTAAACTTAAGTTTATATAGATGTACTTTGATTATAAGTGGGCTCCCTAGGATTCAATACTAGAACTTTGAAGAGGTAGGTCCCTGCAAAGCCCAGTTGGACCCGCAAGACACACCTTGAGGTACGTCTGCGCAAAGACTAACTGGTCCCGCAAGACCCACCATGCTCAGAGATGAAGACCTTATACGCAGTAAGCCAGCTTTTCCCGCAGGAAAGCCTCCCTTGGTACAGTACCCTGCCTGTTCCCGCAGCTATGGGTACAAGCCAAGAAGGAAGGCTACCCGCACTAACGGTAAGGCTACACGCATAAGGCACTAACTCATACTTCAGCAATGTCACCTGAAGAAGGAATGAGCAAGGCGGGAATATTCCCGCCCAAAAGAGCCAGTCCGTACGCTTCTGGAAGATCTTTTGTACTATACATGCCAAGATATGGACAAAATAGACAAGATCTGACCAAAGCAGCCCATGAACCAATCACAGGGTGACAGCTCACCGACAATAGTACGAGGAGGAGCACGATCTAGTACAAAATGTCACTATCAGCCGCTGCCTACCCACCAGCTCCCATCGTGGCACGTACATAGCCCGTAGTTGGTGGAAAAGGAATAGTATACAGCCGGCCATGTCACTATCAGCCGCTGCCTACCCACCAACTCCCATCGTGGCACGTACATAGCCCGTAGTTGGTGGAAAAGGAATATTATACAGCTGGCCGTACCTGCTTGGAAACCTACCTTCGGCTATAAATACTCCAACACCTTGGAACGGTATCATCATCTTATCTTCTCTAGCTATTTCTCTTAATATACACTTATATTCAGAGCAATCTAGTCTGATTCTCACGCCGGAGGGTGGTCACAAGGAGGAACCCCCCCCCCCTTCTCAGTAACGAGCTCACGGTGTCTGTTTTGCAGGTCAAGAAGAATACCATCTTTGCCGGACCTAACCCTCGTGGGAAACATCTACTTAACCCTAAGATTATCCATAATCTGCCAGGGTCACTTAGTGTTTCTTCATTGGCGCCATCCGTGCATAAAAGCTATAACTAATTCTTTTTCTCAGTTTTTTCAAAACCTCTGGAAAGATGGTTAAGGTTACTCCGATGCCAAGGCCAAAGAGTGACCAAGAAACCCCGGTAACCACAACCCCAGCTACTGGGGGGAACACCGGCGAGTACACAATTTTTACGAACACTACCCCGGTTACCCAAGCCGGGGCAAGTGCAGTAAACAATCCGCCCCTGGGATTCATTGATACCCAGTTGGAGAAACAACAGACGAAGCTCCCCCGCCAAACACTTGATCAAGTTAAAGCTTGGGCGGAAGCACGTCAAAAAGAATTCCATGCTGAGTTGGATGAACGTTTACGTTCACTCCAACAGGCTAATGACGAATTCGGAAGCACTCGACAACAGCTCAACATGAGCAATGATTGCGAGTATTCGGATGATGAGTGGGAAGAATCTGACAGTGACGCAAACCCTCGTCATAAGACGAAAGGGAAGCGTAAGGAAGCAGACTTCCAGCCGAGAAGAAATTTTGGAGAAACCTTTAAGCCAAGGAACGCGGGGGGAAACCCACGTGACTTCTCCAAGACTTTCAGGCCAACTGTTGCAAATGCGGGAACGTCCAAGTTTGCAAGGGACATTGCGGAAGCAATCGCCCCGAAGAGTTCCAAACAGATGTCCAACATCGGCACTTATGATGGCATATCCGACCCAGACGATCACTTGAACAGATTCATAACCCACGTGGTGTTATATGTTCCAGATGACGCTGGTCGGAGCGGCCAGGGCGTGGTTTGACCGTCTACCGGTCCACCACATCTATGATTGGGCGGACTTCCAGCACAAGTTCAGCCAGCACTTCAGTCAACAGAGAAAATATACTGAAGAGCAGTGGACGATCCTCAAATGCGTTAGAGAGGAGGATGAATATTTGCTAGACTTCATTACTCGCTTCAACTCAAAGAAGCTGAGTCTGGACACCATAAGTGAAGATCTCGTTCGCGCCGCTTTCATCCAGGGCGCCGAATACCCAGAGCTTATCCGCACATTGACGGGTAAAGATGGCATGCCATCCACATGGGATGCCATCATGACGGCAGCTAAACGCTTTGCCGAAACGGAGAAGCAACTGGGTAGGAATCTTCCCCAGAGTACAAACCTCTACACGCAAAGGACCAGAGAGAATAATGTCCGCACCGCCCGACAAAACAAGAAGAGGAAGCTTGGTATTTGGCAGTCAAGGGTAAACTTTGACATCTCATCCAGCTCTCGCCCTCTATTAGGCGGAAGGGATAACACGCACTCATCAAGCCGGAATCCTAGATGGACGCCACTCACCAAAAGCGTCACAGAGATATTTGCCACTGAGAAACTCCCATGGCCAAAAGCTCCAATGATCCGACAGCACCATAACGCTGATCAGAGCAAATCCTGTGACTTCCACGGGACAAAGGGACATACCACCGAGGAGTGTACATCTTTGAAGGATATTGTCGAAACATTCGTCAAAGATGGAAAACTTACACACCTTGTGGCATCAATCAAGAATGGGGGGAGAAATGATAATCGGTACAAGGGCAACGGACGAAAGCCCGTCGACATCAGCATTCACATGGTTCATGGTAACGTCAGAGGAAGAAAACGACGAACGACAGAACCATGTGCGTGGAAGGAAGCTGAAGTGCGCTTCCCGCGAGTGCCAGGAGGGCCCAACAAAGAAGGCCCTATAGTCATCAAAAGCCAGCTGGGGCACTACATCACTTCCCGCACTCTTGCAGATAACGGCGCCTCGTCAACGGTCATGTACAGACAGTTCTTCGACAAGCTAGACGACGAAGACAAAGAACGCCTGGAAACGGTCTACGCCTCGATGGAAGGGTTCGATGGCAGCACAAACACCCCCCTGGGTATCCTATCTTTCCCCGTCACTCTCACGGACGGGAAACACTCCCGCACAGAAGACGTGGACTTCGTCGTAATGAGGAAGCCACACCACACATACGACATTCTCTTCGGGAGAGATGGGATGGAAAGATTCAATGCCGTGGTGTCTTCAGTCCACGGCATGATGGGGTGGCCAACAGCTGAGGGTGTAGCGATGATCACCGGTATTCCCCAGGTATGCATCGCATCTGTCTCATCTAAACCCAAACCAAAGATGGCTAAACCAACCATTACCGAACCAGAAGAATGGGCCTTCAATGGCAAATACCCTGTCCAGGCTGTTACCATTGGTCCAACAATCACCGAGCCCACACGCACCTTACTCAAACGCTTACTACAGAAAAACGATGACATCTTCGCGTGGACACCAGCTGACATGACTGGTGTACCTCGAAGTAAGGCAGAGCATAAGCTCAAGTGTGACCCGGCTTTTACGCCGGTCATACAAAAGCGTCGAGTAATGGGGGCGGAACAGGCTAACGCGTGTAGAACCCAAGTCAAGGAACTCCTAGACGCGGGCATCGTACGCGTTAGTAGATATCAAACATGGGTTGCAAATCCCGTCATGGTACCGAAATCTAACAAAAAATGGCGCATGTGCATAGATTTCAAAGACCTAAACAAAGCATGCCCCAAAGATTGTTACCCGTTAGCCGAAATTGACCTTAAGGTAGATTCGTTAGCACCATTTCGCCTTAAATGCTTCCTTGATGCGTATAAGGGATACCATCAAATCCACATGGCCGTTGACGATCAGGACAAAACCGCATTTTGGACGCCCGATGGCACGTTTTGTTATCAAATGATGTCATTCGGACTTAAGAATGCCGGGTCCACATACCAACGCCTGATGGACAAAGAGTTTCATGCCCAAACTGGGAGGAACTTGGAAGTTTACATGGATGACTTGGTCATCAAAAGCCCTGAGCCAGAAGCGATGTTGAAAGACATCGAAGAAACTTTCAACACGCTCAGAAAGATAAACATGAAGCTCAACCCGAGCAAGTGTTCTTTTGGAATGGAAGAAGGGAAGTTCTAGGAGTCATCGTTACCAAAGATGGCTTCAGAGCGAACCCTGAAAAGGTCGAAGCCATTATGAAAATGGAATCACCTACTACCATCAAACAAGCTCAGACACTGAATGGACGACTAGTCGCACTTAACCGCTTTTTGGCGAATCATGCGGATAGGTTGTTCCCATTCGTGTCAACATTGAGAAACTGTTTAAAGAAAACGCACTTCCGCTGGACACCAGAAGCGGAAGCAGCTTTTCAAGAGATTCGGTCACGCTTGATCGAACTCCCAACGCTCACAGCACCAGAACCGAGGCAGTCCTGCTAGTAGAACGAAAAGGCATCCAGATGCCCATCTACTATGTTAGCCGCGTCTTAACAGACGTAAAAACCCGGTACTCTACTTTGGAAAAATTAGTCTTAGCGCTCGCAGGATAAGACGGTATTTCCAAGGGCACCCAATCACCATTCTCACCAACTTCAAACTTGCAAACGTTCTCGGCAAACCCGAGTTGTCAGGACGCCTAGCCAAATGGGCAATAGAATTGGGATAATATGCGATAAAGTACAAGCCAAGACCAGCCATAAAAGGCCAGGTCTTGGCCGACTTTATTGCAGAAGTCCCCGCTTCGCGGGAGAAAGAGTGCCAGGAAGAGGCTCAACCCTCTCCAGCACAGGACATTGATGATGTCTGGCGACTCTACACTGATGGAGCAGCCAACAACGAGGGTTCAGGCGCAGGGTTGAAACTAACCAACCCAGCAGGCCAAGAGTACACTTACGCTATTCGACTGGATTTTCCAAGTACGAATAACGAAGCGAAGTACGAAGCATTCTTGGCCAGATTGAGAATTGGGCGTAAGATGGGAGTGAAAAACTTGGAAGCCCACGTGGATTCCATGTTAGTAGCCAACCAAATAAACGGGACGTACACGGCCGTGAACGACACAATGGCCCTGTACCTCGCACAAGCAAAAACCCTTATGCGCGATTTCAACGATTGTAAAGCCATACACGTCAAGCGAAGCGAAAACAAATCTGCGGATGCGTTAAGCAAGCTTGCATCGTCAGCCTTCACCCACTTGGGAAAGGACATCCGCGTTGAACTCCTTGGAGCACCGTCAGTCCCGCACAAGGAAATTTGTGTCATCCAAACCGGTACGGAAACGTGGATGACACCAATCATAAATTACCTTGCAGCGGGTATATTACCAGAGTCAAAAGCACAGGCAAGAAAGATACGCTGTAAAGCACTGAACTATCAACTCGTTGATAACATACTTTACAGGCGTAACTTTCTTGGCCCACTCCTCAGATGCGTGGACAACCAAGATGCCGACTACCTCCTGAGGGAAGTACACGAAGGCATCTGTGGAGTACACGCAGGTCCACGCGCAGTTGTAGCTAAGCTAAACAACGCGGGATACTTTTGGCCGGGGATGCATACGGATGCGCTGGCCTACATCAGAAAATGTAGGTCCTGCCAGCTCTACGCACCCAACACACATCGCCCGAGAAACGAACTTGTTCCAGTCACTTCTTCATGGCCATTTCAGAAATGGGCCATCGATGTGACAGGCCTATTTCCTACAGCAGCAGGGAACGTTCAGTTCCTAGTGGTAGCCATCGACTACTTCACCAAGTGGATAGAAGCAAAACCCTTAGCCCAAACAACTACAAAACATATCCAAAAATTTATTTGGGAATTTATTATTGTCGTTTTGGACTTCCACAGAATTTGGTGAGCGATAACGGCACCAACTTTGCTGACAAGAAGCTACAAAAGTGGCTGGAAGAACTTCAAATCACTCACACCTTTACCTCAGTGGCACACCCGCAGGGTAATGGTGAGGTTGAAAGAGCGAATAAGAGCATCGTCGATGGCATAAAGAAAAGACTCTTGGAACATAGATCCGGATGGGTGGACGAAGTTCCACACGTCCTCTGGGCAAACAGAACGTTGAAAAAGGCAAGTACGGGAGAGACCCCGTTCAGCCTTACCTATGGCACTGAAGCCATGGTCCCGGTCGAAATTGGTTTACCCTCACCAAGGGTCTTGATTCAACCAGAAGACAATGATGCGGAAAGACGGTTAGACCTTATGCTAACCGAAGAACGCATAGACTTAGCCGCAGCGCGTGAAGAGAATTACAAGCGACAAATGAAAAAATACTATAACACGCGGGTAAAACTCTGCAACTTCAATGTCGGAGACTACATACTGCGTAACAACGAGACTTCGAACCAAGAACGCCCAGGAAAGCTGGCCCCGGTCTGGGAAGGGCCATATATTATCAGAGAAGTTTTGGGAAAGGGCGCATACCGGCTCGAAAGGCTCGATGGCACCCCCATCCCAAGAACATGGAATGGAGCTCAATTACGCAAATGTTACATGTAGATCAATTCCAAACTTGTAAAGAAAAGGCTTAGAGCCACTTCTAATGGAAATGATTCTCCTTTATCACATTGTGTTGATAGCCTTACCTTTATACTTATGAACTTTCCACACTGATATGCCGGTATTCACTGCATAAATAAGTATGAGAAGAAGTAAGTCGTTGCGTGTGGAAGGCGGCAAAACCCGCATAAACATAAAAACGGTAAAAATTTCTAAGGAAAAGATGAGGAAAACCTTCACGCAGGTCAGATATAGGTAAAGTTTGGCCATCCTACTAAGTGAAAGTGACGGTCTTACCCGCACAATCATGATAGAGGAAGCAAAACTTCAACTTATTATCTACCACGTGAACAGGTTAACTTATCCTAAACACTTAGAAAATTGCTAAGTTAAACTGAAATATGCATGAGCACAACATATAAGGTTTACAAGGCAAGGCATTAACAAAACATTTATATTCCATAGAAATTCAAAGATTACAAGAATGGCTGGGCATCTACCTGCCTACAAAAATGTAAATCTATCATAGCGGTTGGAAGGGATCTCAGGGTTCAAGCTTCAGGACCACTCCCTCCAAACCCGCTTGAACCCGCACCATCAGTTGACTGTGGCGGTTCAAGAAAAGCCTTGAGAATAGTTAGCCCTTCATCAGCAGCAGCAATCTCGTTCACCTTCTCCACCACCGATGCGAGAAGGCAGCATACTGGTTCACTGCTTGGTCATAGGCAGCTTCAGTGTCCACGTCATATAGAGGAAAGTTGGAAGGCGGAATGCCCTTCTCAACAAACCCCAGACCAAGCAGGAAACCAGCCTTTTCCCCATCCTCATGAGAAGCGTTGAGGGCAGCGCTCATAGCATCGTCATATAATGTGTTCGTGAAGATCCGATGCACAACCTACAAAATAAAAATATATATCAACTTTTCTAAGTATAAGGAAAGGCGTAAAGAAATTATGAAGCTATGCATACCTGAGGCAACGCTTCTCGCAGAAGCCAATCCTTATTTGTCAGAGCTTCCTGGAGGGAAGCTTGAGCTTGATCACGGGCGCGTTCGGCTTCATTTCTGTTAAGGTTGGCAAGCAGCACATCCTTAGCAGCAGCCTCTTCAACGCCCTTCAGCTTACGCTCAGTGCGGTCAAGCATGCCCTTCTGATCCAGAAGCTCTTGGAGCTTCTTGGCGTCTTCTAAGGCCAAGGCATCATGAGCCTGCTGGAGCTTCTCTAATTTGGCTTTAAGCTCTTCGTTTTCAATGCGAAGAGGCTCTGGTGGCCCTCTCGTTCGCGTTCCGTGCGGTTTCCTTGGCCAACCGAAGTTGTTCGTTAACAGCTTGGGTAGCCTTGGAACGAGCCTCGTGCCGGGCCAGAACCTCGACCTCGAGGTCCTTGAAGGCCTTCTCCTTCTCCGCGGCAATGGCGGCAAGTCTCTTATTCTCCTCCCGGATCGCTCGCGCCTGAGCCACTTCCAGGCTACGCGCCTTCTTTAACTTGTCGTTTTCACGACAGAGCAACTCGACGCGCAGCTGCTTTCGGGCAAGGAGTATTCGGAGCTCATTGGTTAGCCTACCCTCTTGGTAGCTAGCCATGGCCTCCCCCAACGCACCGCTTGGGGCGGCGTGGCGCGCCCATTCTACGCAGTCCACAGCCGTTAGAAGGGTTGTTCCCCGGCGGATGTTCCACTGTGGAACATACACCTCATTGGAATCTGAAACTGCAAAAACAAAGAAACAGTTAGGAAAAAATGATAAAAAAAGATGATAATAGGCCAAAATAACCCTACGCACCTGTAGGGTCGACAACAGGCCGGTAGCCAACAAACCCATCACCTGAACCTAAGGGATATCCATCCAAAAGGTCAAGGAGATGGGAAGGAGGCAAAGATTGGCTAGAAGCCCCAACCCTGAACATACCTGAGGAACCGGCCGTAGTCACCGGCGCCGAAGGAGGCATGGTAGAGGCCGCCGCGGTAGAGACCAACGGAGGTGAACTCACTGGAGGTGAACTCACAACCGTGGCCGTCCCTGCGGAAGAACCCACAGGAAAAATCACCGCCGGCTCAGTGAAGGATGCGGTGAAGATGGCACTGACAGCCGGCGGGGATGACGTCACAATTGGAACAGTTGCCTCAACGGGATGAGCAACTGAACCAACAGTGCAAACAGGCGCAGCCGCCTGGGTCATCGCCTCGGGTAGGTTGACCAAACCTACCGTCGTGGGTCCAGAACTGCTCCTTCCCGCACCACTTTGGAATGCGGTTGCATCCACGCCTGCATGAAGATAAAACAATATTAAAAACAATGGTGGAAAGAAACGCGGGAAAGATAAATAAAAAGTATACTTACGGGTTTTCTTAATCTTGAAGGTTCTGACGGGCGGGGACGAACCCGATGGAACTGCCCTCTTCACGCCAGTCACCGTCGTAGAACTTGGTGGCTCGGAGGTGACAGCTGTCTCAACCTCCGAGACAATCGTCTCATAACCACCAGGGTTCCCCGCCGCCCCCTCGCTTTCAGTCTCGGAGTCAGACTGATTTCCTAGGTCGACGGCGGAGGTAACCTTTGCCTTGCCCCTCACGGCGGCAGCTTTCTTCTTCCTCACGAAGACAGACCCATCTGCGGATTCCTCATCAGAATATGACAAAATTAGAGGAACTCCAGCAGAAGTCTGAGCATGCAGAGGGCGAGGATTAAAGAATCCCTTACCAGGCCGCGTGGCGCTCAAAATCTCGTGGCCCAGCGTGTAAACCTCCACGAACTTATCCGCCGTTTGCTCCAAAATGGGCAACTCGTTCTCGTCAAGATCACGAGTACCCAGTCGAGCGGGACCACCAGTCTCCCGCGGCTGCAGAAGCGATTGCAAGTTTTTCCCTCTGAAAATAAAAAGAGAAACGGTTAGAAGAAAAACCCTAAATTGGCAAATAAGACGGAGCATACCATAAGGGATAGAGTTCAAACCGTATTCGAGGACAATGGGTATCTGCGGCGTCTCTGCCCCGGCATCCTTCCATACCCGGCTCATCCCGAGCATCACCATCCCAGACTCCGCAAAGCGGTAAACCGGAGTCTGGATCCGGGAGATCTTGGTAAACCATTCCGCCTCCTGGTAGTTGGAGGCGTGAAGGTTGGGGAGTGCTCTCCCGTTCTTGAATGTCATCGCAATAGGGACGACACGGGCAGAGATATAGAAGAACTCCCATTTCCAAGATCGAAGACTGCGCTCGGTAGCACAGATCTTCAAACCCTTGATCCGAGTGACCAAGGTGTACCAGCCTTGGATGCACCTCCAAGAGTAGAAGGTCATCAGGCGGTCGACGCGGGGCTCAACACCCAGAATGTGGCACACCCATTCAAAATGGCGGACCTTAGCGATCGCCATTGGGTGTACCTCCGCCAAGTGTACACCGTGTTTCTCCAAAACACGGTATACAAACTTCGTCAATGGGAATCTGAGATTCCCATATATGAAGAATGCGGCATATACCCCTATCTTGCCCTTGGGGGCATCATACACCGTCTGGTGAGGCTCTGGAAACGTAGGCTCGAAGGGCTCGAGCATGAACTTCTTGACGAAGTACTGATACAGGTCGACGGAAAGAGCACACTGGCACTCGCCAGCAGTACTCTTATCGTCCTTGTCAGACGTAGACGTCGGGTTCTCGGAATACACATCAGACTCCTCGGCAGTAGCCTCAGGATCATGAATGGAAGACATGTTTTGGATGTAAAGAAGAACGATTTCAGGAGAATGCTCGACAAAAAAAAGTTAGAGTATTCGCCGGAAATCGCTTAGAAGAAGGAAGAGGTGAATGTGTGAGTTAAGATGCATCCTCTCCCCCCTTTATATACTCATCGCAATGAATGCGATGAATTTAATGCGGGGGAGAGAGAAAAGCGCAGGCGCAATGAGACGACGACACGTGGAAAGTAAGCTGGCAACAGCTGTCGACAGGACGCGTGCCGTAAAATTCGCGCCCACGCGCCCGAAAACTCGCGCCCACGCGCCTGAAAAAGCGTCTGGAATGACCATATACTGTCACGTCGCTATAACTTCCTGCACATCCTGAACTGTCAGAAGAAACCGTCGGAAGACGCTAACGTCCCTTCAACAATTTGGACTGTTCTTATCCTTTCACCAACTCTTCGAATTTCAAAAGGATTCAAGAAGATTCAAAAAGATTCAAAAATAAGAAGGAATATACCCCCTCACCTTGGGAAGCAAAAAACCATAAGACAAGTGCGGGTACAGTGTCAAGGCGAAACCCTTCACATACTTAGCACTTGCAGGGAATTGAAGCCAAGAAGGATCCTATGGGCCATGCTTGCGGAAAGGGGAATAACACCTCCGCATGGTGGGAACGTGGAGAACTAGCTTGTGTGAAACTTCAAGGCGGAATTGGTGGTTTAACATAACTGATCACTGTGTCAAACTACCAAAACCTCGTAAAAAAGCCTACACAAGTGAAACTCAACGCTCCCGACTTGCGAAGAGGTTAAACACCTACCCGCATCATAACCAAAGATCAAGCAGAAAAGTCAGGAATTTCTGCAAGTGACATTAGGAAAACCGCGGGAAGAATCCCCACGGAAAACCTTAAAAAACAAAAACCTCTTTAAAAACCCCTTGCTTAAAGTCCAAAAGTTCACCTCACTTATTAAAAATTCATGAGAAGAACAATGGACTGGGGGGACTTGAAGAGGTAGGTCCCTGCAAAGCCTTGTTGGACCCGCAAGACACACCTTGAGGTACGTCTGCGCAAAGACTAACTGGTCCCGCAAGACCCACCATGCTCAGAGATGAAGACCTTATACGCAGTAAGCCAGCTGTTCCCGCAGGAAAGCCTCCCTTGGTACAGTACCCTGCCTGTTCCCGCAGCTATGGGTACAAGCCAAGAAGGAAGGCTACCCGCACTAACGGTAAGGCTACACGCATAAGGCACTAACTCATACTTCAGCAATGTCACCTGAAGAAGGAATGAGCAAGGCGGGAATATTCCCGCCCAAAAGAGCCAGTCCGTACGCTTCTGGAAGATCTTTTGTACTATACCTGCCAAGGTATGGACAAAATAGACAAGATCTGACCAAAGCAGCCCATGAACCAATCACAGGGTGACAGCTCACCGACAATAGTACGAGGAGGAGCACGCTCTAGTACAAAATGTCACTATCAGCCGCTGCCTACCCACCAGCTCCCATCGTGGCACGTACATAGCCCGTAGTTGGTGGAAAAGGAATAGTATACAGCCGGCCATGTCACTATCAGCCGCTGCCTACCCACCAACTCCCATCGTGGCACGTACATAGCCCGTAGTTGGTGGAAAAGGAATATTATACAGCCGGGCGTACCTGCTTGGAAACCTACATTCGGCTATAAATACTCCAACACCTTGGAACGGTATCATCATCTTATCTTCTCTAGCTATTTCTCTTAATATACACTTATATTCAGAGCAATCTAGTCTGATTCTCACGCCGGAGGGTGGTCACAAGGAGGAACCCCCCATTCTCAGTGACGAGCTCACGGTGTCTGTTTTGCAGGTCAAGAAGAATACCATCTTTGCCGGACCTAACCCTCGTGGGAAACATCTACTTAACCCTAAGATTATCCATAATCTGCCGGGGTCACTTAGTGTTTCTTCATGGACCCCTTGTTTCAAAATTATTATTAGAACATTAAGGATGCAAGCGAGCCGAGCTTCTTTTGATCTCTGTTAATAAAGCTTGAGCTCGGCTTGTAAGTAGTTTTTCATGCTTGAGTTTGGTCCAGGCTCGGCTCGTTTATTATTTCTTACTTAATTTTATATATTTTTAACTATTTTTATATCTTTATAATTATAAATTTATACTTCATATATAACATAATATATATTACTTAATTATTTTTTCATAACATTACGTGTGTGTGTGTATTAATAGAGTGCGATACTGTACGCTAATACCTTAACGTACGATTAGTACGCGAGACGCTGAAAGGCAAAAACCTAAAACGCTCAGAAAACGCTCACAAAAAACTAAAACGTTCAGCCAAAAATCTAAAACGCTCAAAAACGGTTTTCGTGTGATCGATTAACCATCCAAAACTGTTTTTTCGGTGTACCAATGATTAATTGGATATGTATTGATGATTCCGAGATGTTTGTATGTGATTTCATGGATCGATTTCGTGAAAAAATGGATTCGCGTACCTATTGTACGTTAAGGTATTAGCGTATCGCATCTTTTCTCTATATTAATAATTATTAAACATATATTAATATATAGTATAAAAATTATATTAATGATAGATTCGTTTAGGCTCGCAAGTCGGCTCGAGCTCAAGCTCGTTTATTAATCGAGCTTACATTTAGGCTTGGGCACGGGTTCCTTTAAGCTCGACTCAAACAAACGTTTTCACAAGCCAATCTCGAGCAGCTCGCGAGCAGCTCAGTTCGTTTGCACCCCATTACAACATAATGGTACCATAATATCAAATTAAACAACATAAAGGTAGATTCATGTTATAAATAGAAACTAAAGGACAGAAGATGTAATGTAACACTTAAAATAGGCATGTTGAAGTTCAACATGACAACTGGCAAAACCTGATTGGAGATAGCCGTTCTACCATTGAAAGAGTGGGGCCCACGCTTATCATAACCTAGTGAGGTGGCATTTAATTTTCTAGATATTATCAACACGACACTTGCTCTTGATTGCAACCTTTTTAGTATATCCTTTTCCTTTTATATAATCTTACATTAAATCTTTTTTTATTTTGCTTTTAATAGTTTGTAGTATTCGGCTGATAAGATACTCGACTCTACATGGACATCAATAATTATTTAAGCAAAATATCATTTTAAAGAACATTCTAGTTTGAATTGTATGAAAATTAATCATGTGTGAATTTTAACATATAACTTTTTATTAATAAAATGTTTATTAAATTTAGTAGGCAAATGTTATATATCTGAAGAGGTAGGTCCCAGCAGAGCCCAGTTGGACCCGCAAGACTCACCTTAAACAGGGACGTCTGCGCAGAGACCAACTGGATCCGCAGGACCAACCATGCTCAGAGACGTGACGTCCTTACGCGCAGTATGCAAGCTGGTCCCGCAGGAAATGCCTCCCATGGTGAAGGACTCCGCCTGTTCCCGCAGCCTCGGATACAAGCCATGAGGGAAGGCCACCCGCGCAGCATGGCTACACGCACTAGGTACTTAGCTCTCGATCATTCAGTGTCACCTGAAGGAATGAGCAAAGCCGGGAGCAATCCCGCACAGAGGCGGGAGGGGGAATACTCCCGCCCAAATAAGCCAGTCTGTATACTGAAGGACCTTTTACTGTACCTGACGAGGTATGGGCGAAAGATCTGATCAAGGATACGACAGCTCACTGATACAGTATGGCGAGCAGCATGCTCCTGTACTATATCACTATTAAGCCGCTGCCTACTCACCAACTACTGTCATACCACGTGCGTAGCCGGCAGTTGGTGGAAAGGGAATAGTATACAGCAGGCCTGGTCGCTATCAGCCGCTGCCTACCCACCAACTACCAGCAGGGCACGTGCGTAGGCTACTGTTGATGAACAGGAACACTGTTGCAGCCGGCCATACCTCCTTGGAAACCTACCTTCGGCTATAAATACCCCAAATGGTATGATCATCTAAACACAACATATCTCACATTATCATCATATTATACCTGATATCTGCTCTAGCAATCTCTTAATATATTTTTATATTTAAAGAGCAATCTAGTCTGATTCTCACGCCGGAGGGTGGTCACAAGGAGGAACCCCCCCCCCCCCTTCTCAGTGACGAGCTCACGGTGTCTGTTTTGCAGGTTATCAGAAGAACCATCTTCCAAGGGTCTAACCCCTCGTGGGAAACAGCTATCCAACCCCCAGGTTACCAGTAATCTGCCCGGGGTCCGGTTAGTGTTTCTTCATTGGCGCCATCCGTGCATAAAGCTAGAACTTTATTTTTCTCCAGTTTTTTCAAACTTCTACAAAGATGGTTAGAGAAATTCCGGTCACCATAACCCCTGCTACTAGGGGGAATACCGGCAACACAGTTTTTACAAACACTACCCCGGCTACCGAAGCCGGGGCAAGCGAAGTAAATTTTACGAACACTACCCCACTTACCAAAGCTGGGGCAAGTGCAGTAAATGAGCGCCTACTGGGATCCACTGATACCCAGGTTGAGAAACGAAGACTCCCCCGCCAGACTCTCGATGAAGTTAAGGCATGGGCGGAGGCACGACAAAAGGAATTCCAGGCTGAGTTGGATGAACGCTTGCGTTCCGTACAACAGGCCGACGAATTCGAATACTGGGAGGATGACTCGGAGGAATCCGACTCCGACGCGAACCCTCGCCATAGGGCAAAAGGGAAGCGTAAGGAAACGGAATCCCAACCGAAAAGGCATTTTGGACAAGCCTTCAAACCAAAAAGCACAGGTGGAAGTCCACGAGACTTCTCTAAAACGTTCAGACCAAACGTTGCAAATGCAGGAACGTCCAAATTTGCAAAGGACATTGCTGAAGCAATCGCCCCAAAGAGTGCCAAACAAATGCCCAACATAGGCACATATGACGGTATATCTGATCCAGACGATCATTTGAACAGGTTCATAGCAGGGGCAACCGTCAGCAATTGGACGGAACCCACGTGGTGTTACATGTTCCAAATGACGCTGGTTGGGGCTGCAAGAGCATGGTTCGATCGTCTACCGGTCAACCACATCTACGACTGGGCAGACTTCCAACAAAAGTTTAGCCAACACTTCAGCCAGCAACGGAAGTATACCGAGGAGCAATGGACAATCCTCAAATGCATACGAGAGGAAGACGAATCTCTGCCAAACTTCATCACTCGCTTCAACTCAAAGAAGCTAAGTTTGGGCAATATCAGTGAAGATCTTGTTCGCGCTGCCTTCATCCAGGGCGCACATGACCCAGAGCTCATCCGCACCCTAACGGGTAAAGATGGCATGCCATCCACATGGGATGGCATCATGACAGCAGCAAAACGCTATGCGGAAACAGAGAAACAACTGGGTAGAGATCTCCCACAGAGCACAAACCTCTACACCCAGAGGACGAGAGAAGACAACGTCCTCACCGCCCGATTAAATAAAAAACGAAAGCTAGGCATCTGGCAGTCAAGGGTAAACTTTGACACCTCATCCGGCTTGCAAAATCGGTTGGGCGGAAGGGATAATGTACAGTCGCACCGGAACTCCAGATGGACGCCACTCACCAAAAGCGTCACTGAGATATTCGCCACTGAAGGGCTCCCATGGCCAAAACCGCCAATAATCCGACATCGTAACGATGCAGATCGGAGCAAATACTGCGACTTTCACAAGACAAAGGGCCACAACACTGAAGAATGCATAGATGTAAAAGATATGGTCGAAGCATTTGTCAGAGATGGGACGCTCGCGCACCTCGTGGCGTAATAAAGGCTGAGCAGGCGGGTGCGTATAGAACCCCAGCTGGGGAAAACACGAATCAATTCCAGCTTCAAAATCGAGACTACATGCTGCGTAAAGAACGAGATCCCGAACCAGGTGCGTATCGGCTCGATGGCACTCCCATCCCAACAAGGAAGGGAGCTCATTTACACAGTTTGCATGTAAATCAATTCCAATTTGTAAAGAAAAGGCCAAGAGCCACTTCTAATGGAAATGATTCTCTTTTAAGAATATCGAAGCTGATGATTTTACATTTAATACTTTTCTGGACACTAATATGCCGGTTTTCACCTATCGACAACCGCGCGTCGAACGGTTCAAAACAAAATTCTTAAAAAGGTAAGAAAAACCTACACGCAGGTCAGGTATGGGTAAAGTTTTGCCATCCTACTAAGTGCAAGTGACGGTTCTACCCGCACAATCACGAAAGAGGAAGCAAAACTTCACACCTATTATCAACCACGTTCAAAGGTTAACTTATCCTCAAAAGGTAAGAAAAACCTACACGCAGGTCAGGTATGGGTAAAGTTTTGCCATCCTACTAAGTGCAAGTGACGGTTCTACCCGCACAATCACGAAAGAGGAAGCAAAACTTCACACCTATTATCAACCACGTTCAAAGGTTAACTTATCCTCAAAAGGTAAGAAAAACCTACACGCAGGTCAGGTATGGGTAAAGTTTTGCCATCCTACTAAGTGCAAGTGACGGTTTTACCCGCACAATCACGAAAGAGGAAGCAAAACTTCACACCTATTATCAACCACGTTCAAAGGTTAACTTATCCTCAAAAAGTAAGAAAAACCTACACGCAGGTTAGATAAAAGTTAAAGTTTAGCCATCCTACCAAGTGCAAGTGACGGTTCTACCCGCACAATCACGAAGGAGGAAGCGAAACTTTAACCCACTATCAACCACGTTCAAAGTATGCAAGTCATAAGTTTATAAAGCAAGGAACCCAAAGAAGGAAATAACAATCTTATACGCAAAAAGATTAATATTTCAAGAATATATTACAAGAATGGCCGGGTAACTACCCGCCTAAAAGAAAAAATAAAAAACTATACAAGTCTTAGCAATGGGAAGGGATCTTCAGGATCAAGCCTCAGGGCCGCTTCCACTTGGACCCGCTCCGTCAGAAGAACGGGGTGGTTCGAGGAACGCTTTGAGGACAGCTAACCCATCATCAGCAGCAGCTACTTCGTCCACCTTCTCCACCACTGGATGCGGGAAGGCGGCGTATTGGTTCAATGCTTGGTCATAAATGGCTTCAGTATCCACATTGAACAAAGGGAAGTTGGAAGGCGGGACGCCTTTCTCAACAAACCCTAGACCAAGCATGAAGCCGGCCTTTTCCCCATCATCATGAGAAGCGTTGAGGGCTGCGGTCATAGCATCATCGTAAGAGGTCTCTGAAAAGACCCGACGCACAACCTACAAAGAAAACACAAGTATTAGAACCTTTTCTTACAAAAGAAATGCGTGAAGATAAATCTAAACATACCTGAGGCAACGCTTCTCGAAGAAGCCATCGGAGGGCAGCTTGAGCTTCGGTATGGGCGCGTTCGGCTTCGCTCTTGTTAAGGTTGGCAAGTAAAACTTCCTTAGCGGCAGCCTCTTCGACGCCCTTAAGCTTCCGCTGGGTCTGGTCAAGCACCCCCCTTTGGTCCAGGATTTCCTGGAGTTTCTTGGCATCTTCCATTGCCAAGGCATCATGAGCGCGTTGGAGAGCCTCTAATTTGGCCTTGAGCTCCTCATTCTCCACACGCAAAGGCTCAGCAATGGCTTCAGCCTTGGCAGCCCTCTCGGTTGCGTTTCGCGCAGTCTCCCTGGCCAGCCGAAGCTGTTCATTCACAGCTTGGGCAGCCTTGGAGCGGGCCTCGAGTCGCGCCTGAACTTCAACCTCGAGGGCCTTGAAGGCCTTCTCCTTGTCGGCGACAGCTGCCGCCAGCTGTTGGTTCTCCTCCCGAAGAGCACGCGCCTCAGATATGTCCTTGGCGTGAGCTGCTTTCAACTTGTCGTTTTCACGACAAAGCAGCTCGACGCGCGGCTGCATCCGGGCCTGGAGAACCCGAAGCTCATTAGTTAGCCTACCCTCCTGGTAGCTAACCATGGCTTCCCCCAACGCGCCCGGAGGAGCAGCGTGGCGAGCCCAGTCCACGCACTCCACGGGTGTGCGAAGGGTTGTTCCTCGGCGTATGTTCCATCGAGGAACATACACTTCATTGGAATCCGACACTGCAAAAGAAACAAAAGCAGTAAGGAAAAGATGATGAAAAACATAAGGGAAAAAGAAAGGAACCCTACGCACCTGTAGGGTCAATGACAGGCCGATAGCCGCCAAACCCATCACCTGAACCTAAAGGAAATCCATCCAACAGGTCAGGCAGACGGGAAGGTGGCAAAGATCGGCGTGAAGCCCTGCGCGTACCTGATGGTCCGGCCATCGGTGCCGGTGGCGCGGGCATGGTGGCAGCCGCCGTGGTCGCCGTCGTTGTCTCCGCCGCGGTCGCCGCCTCCTTAAAAGCAGCAGTAACCGCCGGTTCCGTGAAGGATGCTGTAAAAATCGCACTCACGGCCGGCGGTGACGTCATCACTACCGGAACAGCTGGCTCAAAGGAATGAGCAACTGGACCAGCGGATGCAGACGCAGGCGCCTGGGTCGACGCCTCAGGAAGGCTGACCGAGCCTACCGTCATTGGCGGGGAGGTATTCCCCTGCGGTTCACCCCGGAATGCGTCAACACCCACGCCTGCACAAAGAGTGTTAAATTTATAGTGATAAATCTGCAGACATTATGATTATACTTACGGGTTTTCTTGACCCTGAACGTACGGACGGGCGGGGAGGAACCCGATGGAGCCGGCCTCTTGGTACCGGTCACCGTCGTCTTCATTGGTTCTCCGGAGGTAACGGTCGTAGCCTCCGGAGCAGTGCTCTTCTCACCACCGGGCTTCCCCGCCACCTCTTCACTATCTGACTCCGAGTCAGAGAGAACCACTGGATCAGCTGTGGAGGCCTTCTCCTTCCCCTTCACGCCGGCAGCAGCCTTCTTCTTCCGCACAAGGGGAGGACCATCTGCGGATTCCTCAGAAGAAGACAGGATGTAAGGATTTCCAGCAACGGGTACAGCATTGAGGGGTTCAGGATAGAATATCTCCTTACCTGGCCGCCGGTGGCTCAGTATCTCTTGGCCCGGCGGATAGACCTCCACAAACCTATCCGCCGTTTGCTCCAGGATGGGCAACTCATTGTCGTCCAGAGCACGAGTGCCCACCCGCACGGGACTGTCAGCCTCCCGCGGGAACAGGAGCGACTCCAAATTATTCCCCTCTGAAAGAAAAGAAACAGTTAGAAAATAAACTAATATCAGCAAGAAAGACAAGACATACCATAAGGAATAGAGTTCAAACCGTATTCGAGAAGGATAGGAAACCGGGACGCATCCTTCCATACCCGGCTCATCCCCAGCAGCACCATCCCGGACTCCGCAAACCGGTAAACCGGAGATTGGACCCGGGATATCTTCGCGAACCATTCCGCCTCCTGGTAGCTGGAAGCGTGAAGGCTCGGAAGCGCTTGACCCTTCTTGAACTTCATAGCAATGGGGATGGCGCGGGCAGAGATGTAGAAGAACTCCCGCTTCCACGATCGGAGACTGCGCTCGGTCACGCAGATCTTTAAACCCTTTATACGGGTTGTCAGGGTGTACCACCCTTGGACGCACCTCCAAGTATAGAAGGTCATCAGGCGGTCCACGTAGGGCTCAATACCCAGAATCCGGCACACCCACTCGAAGTGCCGGACCTTGGCAATCGCCATCGGATGCACCTCGGTCAGGTGCACACCGTGCCTCTCCAGGACACGATACATAAACTTTGTCAATGGAAACCTAAGGTTCCCATAAACAAAGAATGCAGCATATACCCCGATCTTGCCACTGGGGGCATCGTACACAGTCTGGTGGGATTCAGGAAACTCAGGCTCGAGAGACTCGAGCATGAACTTCCTGACTATGTACTGGTACTGATCGAGAGGTAGAGCACACTGGCACTCGCCAGCAGTACTCCTATCGTCGGCTACAGCTTCAGCATCATGAGAAGACATTTTTGCAGAAAGAAGAGTGATTTCGGGAAAATGCTTGCCTGAAAAAGGGGAGTATTTGCCGGAAATCACTAAGAAGAAGAAGAAGAGAGGTGAAAGTGTGGATTACAAAGGGGCCTCTCCCCCTTTATATACTAATCGCAATTAATGCGGTGAATTTAATGCGGAGGAGAGAGAAATCGAAGGTGCAATGAAACTATGACACGTGGCAAAAAGCAGGCTGGCAACAGCTGTTGACAGGACGCGTGCCAGTAATTTCCCGGCCACGCGCCCGAAAAATCGTGCCCACGCGCCACGAAAAGCGTCTGGAATGACCATGTTCTGTCACGTCACCATAACTTCCTGCACGTCCTGACACAGTCAGAAGAAACCGTCGCACGACGTTTCAGAGGTTTGGACTGTTCTTATCTTTCCACCAACTCTTCGAATTTCAAAATTTAAAATTCAAAAATATTAAAAAGTAAGCGGGAAAATACCCCTTACCCCTTGGCGAACAAGTAACCGTCAGACGGATGCGGGTACAGTGTAAAGGCAAAACCCTTCACATACCTAGCACCAGCAGGGAATTGAAGCCAAGTAAACCTTGGCGAACAAGTAACCGTTAGACGGATGCGGGTACAGTGTAAAGGCAAAACCCTTCACATACCTAGCACCCGCAGGGAATTGAAGCCAAGTAAACCTTGGCGAACAAGTAACCGTTAGACGGATGCGGGTACAGTGTAAAGGCAAAACCCTTCACATACTTAGCACCCGCAGGGAATTGAAGCCAAATATTCCTCGGCAACCAAGTAACTATAAGACAGGCGCGGGTACAGTGTAAAGGCAAAACCCTTCACGTACTTAGCACCTGCAGGGAATTGACGCTAGGAATACCTTGGAAGTAAAGTAACCGTAAGACGAGCGCTGGTACAGTGTTAAGGCAAAACCCTTCACATACCTAGCGCTCCGCTGGGAATTGAAACCAGGAAGGATCTTCTGGGCAATGCTTGCGGAAACGGAAATAACATCCCCGCATAGCGGGAACGTTGAGAACTACGTTGTTTGAAGCTCCAGGATGGAATTGGTGGTTTTAACATAATTGATCACTATGTTCAAAACTACCAAAACCTCACGGAGAATCCACACAACTGGGACTCAATGCTCCTGACTTGCGAGGAGGTTACAGACCTACCCGCATCATACCCAAAGACCAAGCAGGAAACTCGGGCATTTCTGCAAGTGACAAGGACTTCCCATGGAAAACCTTACAAAACCCTTTTCAAAACCCTTTGCTTAAGTCCAAAAGTTCACCTCACTTTATTAAACACGCATGAGAAGAACATTGGACTGGGGGGACTTGAAGAGGTAGGTCCCAGCAGAGCCCAGTTGGACCCGCAAGACTCACCTTAAACAGGGACGTCTGCGCAGAGACCAACTGGATCCGCAGGACCAACCATGCTCAGAGACGTGACGTCCTTACGCGCAGTATGCAAGCTGGTCCCGCAGGAAATGCCTCCCATGGTGAAGGACTCCGCCTGTTCCCGCAGCCTCGGATACAAGCCATGAGGGAAGGCCACCCGCGCAGCATGGCTACACGCACTAGGTACTTAGCTCTCGATCATTCAGTGTCACCTGAAGGAATGAGCAAAGCCGGGAGCAATCCCGCACAGAGGCGGGAGGGGGAATACTCCCGCCCAAATAAGCCAGTTTGTATACTGAAGGACCTTTTACTGTACCTGACGAGGTATGGGCGAAAGATCTGATCAAGGATACGACAGCTCACTGATACAGTATGGCGAGCAGCATGCTCCTGTACTATATCACTATTAAGCCGCTGCCTACTCACCAACTACTGTCATACCACGTGCGTAGCCGGCAGTTGGTGGAAAGGGAATAGTATACAGCAGGCCTGGTCGCTATCAGCCGCTGCCTACCCACCAACTACCAGCAGGGCACGTGCGTAGGCTACTGTTGATGAACAGGAACACTGTTGCAGCCGGCCATACCTCCTTGGAAACCTACCTTCGGCTATAAATACCCCAAATGGTATGATCATCTAAACACAACATATCTCACATTATCATCATATTATACCTGATATCTGCTCTAGCAATCTCTTAATATATTTTTATATTTAAAGAGCAATCTAGTCTGATTCTCACGCCGGAGGGTGGTCACAAGGAGGAACCCCCCCCCCCCCTTCTCAGTGACGAGCTCACGGTGTCTGTTTTGCAGGTTATCAGAAGAACCATCTTCCAAGGGTCTAACCCCTCGTGGGAAACAGCTATCCAACCCCCAGGTTACCAGTAATCTGCCCGGGGTCCGGTTAGTGTTTCTTCAATATCAAAACTAATTTGTATAAAATCAGACAAACAAAATGTTAAATAGTTCTAGTCTTGATACTACTAGAATCACAAACATATTACCCCTATTGGTAGAGACGTCACGTATTAAATATTTCATAGTATTTTGTTGTTGCTAAAGTTTAAGTAAGCAAAAAAAATTAGTTAAATTACACATGATAAAATGTGCGGGTAGGACATGTTGGTTTTTGACAAAATATGCATGTGAATAAAATAAAATAAAAAATTAATTACACGTACTTCTGGTTTGTACTTTAAACGTTGAAAGAAATGAAGGGGAATGAGTTTTAGAAGTGTATGATGATGACTCGTTCCTTTTTACACTTGACTAGTGACTTTGTTTTTACTTTTAAAACACGTTTGGCTAAGAACTCTCACGGTTTACATGCGTGACCCGTCCTTGCTAATTTTTAAAAAACTATATCAAATGTTACAATAAAAACTCTTACAATTTATTGGTTCAACCAATCAATATAGTCTTAAATCAATCCACCTTTAAGAAAAAGAAGGCAGACATCATTGACTTTCCGTCATTTTCAGAATAGTATCACCTTAATGTAAGAAACTAGATACTTAAAACACACTCACAAATTCACATGTATCATGCTTATAAACAAATACCAAAACCAAAATAAAACGTTATAATAAATAATTCCATTATTTAATATCAAATATGCCAGCTAGTATCAACGTGTCTAAGTTTGTGGTTAGGTACTAGTTATCATACATTTTTAATAGTTAATAGTTAGATAATTGGTTAGGTACTTCGTATTAGATAACCCAATGGTAAAAGGTCACTGTCAGCTAGTCTAATTTAGTCATACGGAGCCTTTAAACATCTTCAAATTATCTCCAGTTCTGGGAAAAACTCATCCATCTGAAGACCCACTGTTTGTAACACTTGGATGCAATGGGAAGCTTGTATTGTGGCCCTAGGTGGTTCCGGTCACTCCCATTTCTTACTGTATATTTATGTGTTTTCATTCGAAAAGTTTTATATGCAGAATAAATTTACTCGTTTGTGTTCGAAAGTTTTGAGCCCGGTCACACTAGTTTACGAAAAGTTTTATGCGTAGTGAGTCCAGCCACTCCAGCGTTTTCGTCCAAACTTGGCCATATCTCGGTCGCCCTCAGGGTTGAACCGGAGATCACAAATATCCCGGTTTTCCTTCAGAAAGCCACCAAATCCCTGCCCAAAATGTTGTATATGAAGATCGAAATGAGTCTCCATTAAAAACGCAAACTTTCTACCGCTACATCACATTGTGAAAAACACATGCTTATTATACATACTTTTTATCTCTTCACAAAAGAGGTCAACATAGTGGCGGACCTACACCAATGGTGTAGGTGTCGACCGGCCGTATGAAAAAATCTTTTAAATGTATATATATGTTAAAATACCAATTGACCCATATAAAATGTTGACACTAACCCTTTCAACCCATGTGTAATTTTTTCCTAGGTCCGTCACTGAATTAAGAAAACCTTTTCTAAAAAAACTAATATATTCCCAAACTCATATCCGTCCCATTAAAAGTGTCATAATTTGAAAAACACAACGTTTTAGGTAGATTGAATTATTATCTTTTTTGCTTACCAAATGACAATAATGTCATTAAAAATTGGGTCCATCGATATTATTTATTAATGCTAACTGTGTGTAATTAAGAATAAACTTTGAAATAACTAATAAATTTTGAAAGTGAACATTTGTAACGAGTTAAATAAAAAACAAAATATAGACATTGTTAACGGGAGACGGAGAAAAATAAATTTTTTTTTTTTAAATTATTAGTGTATTTATTTAATATAATATTAATATCACATGCCAGCAAGTACTATCGTGTGTAAATTCGTGGTTAGGTACTACATATCACACTCTCCTCTCCTTCATCCTCCCTATTTCCAAACTCACAATATCTTCTTCTTCTTCTTCAACATTCATCTCATAACTAACAAACTCCATACCAAAATTATGATGAAGAGTGTAACAAACTACCTGAAAATGTCAACTGATCCAACCGCAGCCACTTTAATCAACTCCGATTTAAAAGAAATCGGAGACGCTACCAGAAAGCTAGCAAACCATGTTATCAAGCTTGGAGTCAGCGGTGGGTTTGTTACCACCGTTCTCCAATGGTTCGCGTGCTTTGCGGCCATGTAAGTTGTAATCAATACGCCTCTCCACATCTTCTTCTTGTTGTTAAATGTTAATGAATGAATGAATGAATGAATCCGGGTGTGAAGCTATAATCCGTTTCTTTGATGTGTTCAAATACTATTTGTTAATATTAGATCTTTAAAATTAATCAGATCAGTTTTTTTTTATGATCAGCTCGACTAGGCTCGAGCTTAGCTCTTTCCCAGTTTTTTTTTTTTTTTGTTTTTAAAGATCGAGTTTGGCTTGTTTATCATTCATTAAATAATTTAGAGTAAGCTGCGGTTTTTGTTCACGTGTTTGTTCAAATTTACGGTTTTAGTCCAATAGTTTTAAATATGTGATTTTCGTCAACAGATCCTGCTGCATCAGAAGCAGCAGCTTCCTTAATAAACTCTGATTTAAAAGAAATCGGATTGAGCTCGGCTCATGAGTTGTTTTGACTTATTATGTATTTTGAGAAAAATTTTAAACGAGTCTAAGCTAGGCTTGATGTCGGTTGTGTAGTGTGAAATTAATATATAGAAATCCAAAAGAGGTAAAACGTAAAAATACACAAGGCTTGATAAGGCTCGAGCTCAGCTCGTTTTGAGCTTTTTTTTTCTAAAGATCGAGCTCGGCTCGTTTATTATCTATTAATTAATTTATATATGTTTTTACTTTTTACTTATTTTTATGTATTTTGCCGAAAACTTTAAACTAGCTCTTAAGCTAGGCTTGAGCTTTGCTCGTTTTGCGTTTTTTTTCCAAGGATCGAGCTCGACTTGTTTGTTATCTATTAATTTTATATACGTTTTACTTATTTTTAGATATTTTGAGAAAAACCTTAAACTAGCTCAAGCTAGGCTCGAGCTCGGCTCATTTTGAGCTTCTTTTTTTTTCTCTAAACATCGAACTTGGCTCGTTTATTATCTATTAACTTTTTATACGTTTTTACTTATTTTTAAATATTATGAGAAAAAACTTCAATTAGCTTAAGCTAGGCTCGAGCTCGGCTGCGCAATGTGAAATTTATATATAGAAGTCCAAAAGAGGTCAAGCGTAAATATACACAAGGCTCGTTACTGCTCGAAGAAGCTTGGCTTGTTTATAGCCTTTTATCGATCCGAGCTTGAGTAGCTCGAGAGCAGCTCGGGTTGTTTGCACTCCTAATCCTAGCTATGCAACATTATCAAATTAAATTTCTTCACATTGTAAATTTATTATTTGTTTTGATGATGTATTATGTTGCAGTTATTTGCTGATACTGGATCGAACAAACTGGAGGACGAATATGCTAACGTCTTTACTGGTGCCTTATATCTTCTTAACGATTCCTGACTGGCTGTTTGGAATTTTGCAGTAAGTATCAACTCGTGAATATGTCCAATTGTTCATACTTTATGTTTCATAAATTCATATTTTGATTCGTGTTTTCATCAGTGGAGATGTCTGCAAATGGATCACCCTAGTTGGAGTCATATTACGTCTCTTCTTTCCTAATCATTTTCCAGGTCAAATCACACCACCCTAATATCATGTTGTGATTGATAACTGATAAGTGGTAACTGATAACTGTAACCGGCCCGAGCTTGACTTGTTTCAAGCTATTTTTCTAAAGCTTGAGCTTTGCTCATGAGTCGTTTTTCAAGCTGAGGCTCAGCTCGCTTACAGGGCCGGCTATAAGGGAGGGCCGGGTGGTCGATGGACCCCGGCCCGGCATCCCGATAGGCTCGGATTAAAAAAAATTATATATATTTTTATGAAAATTAATATGTATATATAATGTTTAAACATAGTTAAACAACCACTAGCTTGGTTTAGTGGCAAAAGGGTATGACTTTCAACCCAAAGGATATGGGTTCTAACCTTGAGACATTTTAACCATAATTTTTATAAAAAAAATGTTTTTTACACAACCAAATCATAAGGCCCGAAAAATTAAGGCTCATTTAAATATTAAATTGTTTAAACCCAACAAGAACACCTTTTTATTTAGGCCCAAAAAAAATTTCGCCTTCGGCCCCAAATTTTTTTACCGTTCTCGGAGCCGGGTCTGCTCGCTTATTATATGTTAATTAATTTATATACGTTTCTATATATTTTGAGAAAAACCTTGAACGAGCCTAAGCTCGGCTCAAGCTCGTTTAGTGCCTTAAATAAGCCAAAGATCGGTTGTGCGCCTATGTAGTGTGAAGTTAATACACATACCTCGAAAAAGAAGTAAAACTTAAAATTACCTAAGGTTAGTTAAGGCTTGATGAGTCTAAACAAGCTTCCAATGCAAGGCTAGATCTCAATCTCTAAACGAGCTTTCTTCGAGACTCGGGTTCGACAACTAATCGAGCTTTCTTTGAGACTCGAGCTCGAAAAAAGCTCGGGCTCGATAACTAAACGAGCTTGCTTGGAGGAGCCCGAGATAAATTATTCTCGGCTCGTTAAGGCTCGAAGAACCTAAACGAGGTTTCCATACAAGTCTAGAGCTCGGGTTCTAAAACTAACAAAAACTAAACGAGTTTTCTTTGAGGCCGGAGCTCAAAAAAGCTCAACCTCGTTTCAAGTTTTTTATCGATCTGATCTCAAGTGGCCCGCGAGGAGCTTGGCTCGTTTGCACCTCTATTGATAACTAGTAACTAGAGGTGGCAAATGGGTTGGGTTGGGTAGAACGAGTCATGGGTTGAAATGAGTCATGGGTCAAAACGAGTTTGAGGCAGAACAGGTCAATTAAAAAAAGGTTTGTTTTGGTTTGGGTCGGACCGGGTTTTGAGTTTTTTTTTCTTTTTTTTTTGTGAACGAGAATAATAGTGGAAACATTTTATTTTATTTTATTTTTTTTTAATGTTTGTTGAGGAGTTTTCTATTAAGATCAAAAACCCTCAAAAAAATATTCAAAAATAATAATTAAAAAGTTATAACTCAAAATATAAATCATAAACAAAAAAAGTAAAAAAACACGAAAATGTTTCCTACATTGTCCTCGTTCCATAAAAAAATAAAAATAAAAATAAAAACCACCGAGAATCGAACCGAAACCGAAAAATCGACGAAAACGAAACAAAGAGCCAAAACCGATTTTTTTGGTGTGTTTTTTTTATGGAACGAGGACAATGTAGGAAACATTTTAGTGTTTTTACTTTTTTGTTTATGATTTATATTTGAGTTATAATTTTTTAATTATTATTTTTGAATATTTTTTTTGAGGGTTTTTGATCTTAACAGAAAACCCCTCAAAAATTTCCAAAAAAATAAATAAAATCATAACTTAAAATATAAATAAAAAACAAAAAATCTAAAAAACTAAAATGTTTCCTACGTTATCCTCGTTCCATAAAAAAATAAAAATAAAAATAAAACCCCACCGAGAATCGAACCGAAACCGAAAAAATCGGCGAAAATGAAACAAAAAGCCAAAACCCGACCACATCAATCGAAATCGAAAAAATCAATCAAAACGGAACTAAAAGAATTCATAATTGATAACTAAACAGATTACTTGGTGTTACCGGGAGCGTTGCTTCTACTAATCGTGGTATCTCCAAGCTTCGTTACCGGCTACGTAAGAGCAGGATGGATCGGCGTGATTATTTGCTTAGGCATCGGATGTTATCTGCTTCAAGAACACATTAGAGCTTCCGGAGGATTCAGGAACGCGTTCACGAAGAGCCACGGGGTTTCTAACTCCATTGGTATCCTTCTTCTGTTCGTGTTCCCAGTTTGGGCTTTGATCACCTTACTGTAAATATCTGCAGCGAACGCGTGTTTGTTGTGAGATTATTTGTGCTTTCTGTATCGGTTATGATTCGTGAAATCTTTCGATTGATGTGTGTATTGAAATTCGGTTAGTGTGTATGTAATTTCGGACTTGTTATTGTTTTGATTTGAATAAGTTAAGTGAAGAAGGGTTGTATATTGTGACTTATGAGTCTGTTTTAAGCTTTAAAGTTTGTTGTTATGAACAAGGATGATTTTATAATGGTTTGTTTGAAATATAGGTGCACAAACTGGATTTTGGTTAAACCGGATCGGTTTTAGCCAACAGAAGTCAAAACCGGTTCGGTTTGAAACATCGGTGCACGCACCGGATTTTGGTCAAACCGGATTGGTTTTAATACATGCTCGGTTTTAGTCAACAGAAGTCAAAACCGGTTCGGTTTGAAACATAAGTGTACAAACCGGATCGGTCTTAGTCGACAGAAGTCAAAACCGGTTAGGTTTGAAACCAGTTTCTAATATAAATAATCCGAACAGATAGAAACTTGTCCGGATCCAAACTTATTTCAACCGAAACATAATCACACTATTCATCCGAACTGGTAGAAACTTACCCATTTTGGACACTATTTTGATATATGAGTTTACGTTATTATTGAAATTCTGTTCAATTTCGTTGACCTGACACGATCATCCCGGTTAAAGAAAAAAAAACTAGACATAATCGACAGTAAGCTAATCGCACCGGTAAATATTCTTTTGAATTTGATACTATGCACAAGCACACCAACTATATTAGTTGACTAGTGCATATTGTTAATTGTTGTACCAGTATGACTAGAGATTAGATTTCTGTTCAGCCATTTGGTAACACCAAAATGAAGTTAACAACTACATGAGATTAGATTTTGGTTCGACGTTTTGCTAAACAATATACGAGGCTATGTTCAGGGTTTCTCTAAACTTTGAAATTAAACGAGTTATAGGCACATTTGTTAATTCAGTTGGAAGGGTTAATTCACTAATTGTTTAATTTATGTAGTAATCTTCATACCTGATGAATCTTAGTAAGCTAAAAGAAATAAAAATCTTAGTATTTTGTTGGAAATTTGGTTCTAAATAACCATAACTATTGACTATTGGCAAATAACCGTAACAAGTATCGCAAATGGTCAATTCTTGGAGATGTATTCTTGTTATAGTTAACTAAACAAATTGGCCTATTAGCTCAGTTGGTTAGAGCGTCGTGCTAATAACGCGAAGGTCGCAGGTTCGAGACCTGCATGGGCCATTGCATTTATCAGTTTTTTTCTAAGCCTTCACTTTATAAAAAAGAACAATATTGTCATTTCTAGCCCTTTTCAAACGTAATATTTAACGTAATCGTGTTTTTTCTAAGAAGAAAACTGTTTTCGAACACGTTTAAGTAGCACCTGTATGTTTCAAATGACCTTCGCGTGATTTTATTATATGTTTTATATGATTATGAAAACTTAAACCAAGATACGTCGAAGTTATGAAATAAACTAATGCTAAACTAAGTTACAATACATTACAACCACAGAGAGGCTCTCCATAGAGGAATGCCCGTCTCTTAGGGGTGTGTTTTTTAATTGTACCGGAATAAATAAATAACCCCACCCACCCGATTAAACTCCTGACACGAACCTGAGATCAATTAGTTAGGTCGGTATTTGGGTTAAAATATCCTAAATCGGGTAGACCCGATCAACCTGAATTACTCAAGCTAATGAGTATTTTAAGCCCATGCATTTATTTATTATTTGTTCATTTGAGTTGTATGAACTACCCATAATGTATGCTTCAGAATTTCAGATAATGAAAACTTGTTTTAGAATATATACATTTATGCGGGCGCCTCGTTCCCATAAATATTAATAACACTACCAGCACCTTCAACCTTTTTCTGACGCCTCGTTTAGAGTTCTCAGTGGCTTAGGTTGAAGGTGCTGGTAGTAGTGTTTTGTTGTACATGGTGCTTTAGTATCTAGCACCAATTGCAAAAGGACCAAAATGTCCTTCATTTATTATAAAACTCTAACGGTGTTAACGCAGGTGCATTTGAAATGAAAGCGTTTTGATTGAAATAACATATTTGAACAAGCCACGTAAACGAAAATGCACTTTTACTCCAAGTAATTCTTATCATTTGATGGTGAAGCATAAACATTTGTTATATTCTAAACGGACCTGAAGAAATGAATCAATGATCACACCACCAAAAATGTGTGTTCTAATTACCCGAATCGTTCTAAAGAACGAAGGATTCCCACATACCTAAAATCCCTCCAGACAACCTAACTGCTTCAACACAGTCGTGTTTGTCAATCCAAAATTCATTCTTTATGGAATTTGCTATCATAAACATACTATTTTCAAACACTTTATAAATTGGATTCTGTTTTGTTACGTGTAAACAAGCTTAATTTACTGTATATATTTTTTTTTCATACAGGTAACATTTGCTAGGTATACATCTTTAGGGTGTAAATTGCTTCACTAAACAGGTGTTACTACCTGCATTCTTGATCAACACGTGCGACAAGTAAAACGTTATACTTGATGTGTAGATTGTAATACAAGGAATCAAAGCCATTCATTTTATTCATTTTGATCTAAATAAACTTTGCTACACACGCGAATAATGTGGTAATATGTGTAAAGTGTGTTAAAATGGTACATTTACTTAAAGGAATAAACGGTCAACCAACATATTTTACCTTAAGGTGATCGCACTACCACATCGCATTATTATTCATTGCATGCATACACTTTAAAGGACATAACTTTTTCTACATAAGATATGTTAAACCTGTTAATAAAAAACCATGTGTGTCAATTATACACCAAAATAAAAGCATGTTTAATTGTTTATGCATTTTTTTATTTCGAAAATGATTTTTAAGTATATCATGACATGCATTGGCCATTTTTATGTTTTAACCCTCTTTTACTTTATTAAAAACTAATGAGTCAAATTCTTTAATCCTTTCTATTAAACTAAAATGGCTTATTATTTGTCAAACCAAAACTCATTCTTTATATTTGATGCTTCATAGAATCTTATTTTCCTAAAAATATTCTTCCGCTAGCTATATGTTAAAAATATATAGTGTCAATTCAAATATCAAACACATTTGTGTTATTTCTTATAATTGTGATTTCTATTGTTTGTATTTTGTAACATGTTATTGGGCTTGGAGCTAATGGTTGGGATTGCACATGAAATTTGATTTGGACTTGCTTATGGAAAGATGGGCTAAAGTCTGATGGGCTAGATGGAAGCTTATGAAGGTCAAGGCCTATGCTGTTTGTTATGAATAACATAAAAGTCGTGTTAAACGTATGGATTTTTGATTTCGACATATTCTCCTGAATTTAGATCTCGATTCTTCTTTGTTTATGATTAAGGTTTGATCGTTTCTTTTGGATTCTTGATCGATTGTATTCGTTCGTCACAATAGTGATTGACAATTCTGTTTATTAGTCTTTCCATAGAACGATTGTTGATTGTATCTTTAGTTTTGTATTGTGATCGAGTTTGATTAATGATAGTGGAAGCATGATTTCTGACACTATATGTCCTTTGCGTTCAATTTGCTTCACTAAATGCATGTCTACTACCGGCATTCTTGACCAATACACCCGAACTAGTTTGACTTTGTTAACTACCTGGCTACCCTTAACGAGAGGAATCAAGGTCATTCGTTTTGATTCAAACAAATTTCGTTACACAATCGAACAATGTGACATTACGTGTTAAGTGTGTTAAATTGGTGTATTTACCATAAAGGGTCAATCTCATAATTTTCCCTTTTGTTAAAGGGCCCCCTTTTTTTCATCCCAAAATTTCTTATATAATATTTCTTCCAGTGATATAGTAGTCATTATTTGATATGATAATTGATTGAATAAACTGATTACAATAAAATATCATGTAAGCAGACAACAAATTATATCGTAAGCAAATAATGTATGAGCATTGGCGGATTTTAGTGTGGACCAAGACGGGCGCGGCCCACCCAGCCTTTTCATATAGTAGTTTAACTTTTCCGTAATAATAATAATATTTTTTAATCAATTTCTAGTTATACTTTTTTTTATTTGCAAGATTTCACTATTCGGTAGGTAAAATCTTTGGTCCCCTCCGTTTTTGTATCATTTTGCAATAGCGGTGTCTCTCTCGGTGTGCGGGCATTTGCGGGTGTTTCATATTCCGAAATCAATACTGTAATTAAGCAGTCGTTATGTGTTGAGTCCAGCCCATCTATATTATTATTCAAAATCCTTCAGCTCACCTATATCATGTGTTCACGATTCGTCGTTATACATAAGTATGATATAATTGAGTTTAGATGTAGATATATGTATTTTGTTTGGTCAACCAAATCAAAGATGTTATCTTTCAGAATTCAAAAAAGATAAATGCATATAAACACTATATGAAAAGTTAAGAAACATGTGACGTGGAAATATTAAAAGTCGGTTGGCTGAGTCTGGTACTAACCCATGATTGTTAGTTAGTCATACATTCATACCAAGTATTAATCATCAAAATTATGACAATTTAAAGTAACATTTATCCTTATATTTATACTAGTTTTTAGCCCGCGCATTACGCGGGTTTATTTAGACATCTTGTTTTTAATCATTTTGCAATTTTATTAGTCTAATAATTTGTTATATTTTAAATCAAGTTTTGTTTTGATTTAATATGTATATATTAGTTTTTTACGTTAATTATATTTTGAACAACAATAAAAACAACGAACATCTAATAGAAAAACCATACATGTGCTCACAAAGGTTATGCCAATTAATCCATCTTTATTTGGTTGGATTATTTTATAAACTTCATTATTATGTTCATGGCAAGTCAAGCATACATTTAGGAATCCCTATTTAAGGGTAAAGATGCTTGAAGTTTTTAAACGGTTGGATGCCTTGTAGAAGGTACTTTATATTCTATCATCTTTGATACTTTCATTTTGTATTTATAGTTTTTACATTTTTGTGTTTGCAGTGCCATGTTGTCGGTCATAAGTACACTTTTTCAGGGGCACCAACTGCCCGTCCAGTATCCCGTGAGAAATCTTTTTGAAACTTTATGTCGATATCAAGTTCACAGCTCTCACACCCAAGTGATCTTTCTACAATAATAATAATTTTAATTTGGTGGGCGTTATTACCGAGCGAGTAACTCACACGTTTGACTGTTGTGCGGTTCTATGTCAAAACTAATACCTAATGTTATTTGATTTATTTCAATAATCAATAACTAATGTACTAATGAATATTATAAAGAAGCATTCACAAATAAAAGAATTTTTCAGCCACTCGGTAACTTCCTCAGAAGATGCATGAATGGCTGTTAATTTTATGTCAAGTTGAACCAACCGTCAATATAATATTAATGATAAAAATATAATTGAAGTTCAAATGAGAACAATAAAACACATATTAAGGATAAATTTTGTCTTTCTTTGTTGAATTTGCATCCAAAAACGACTCACGGAGTCGAAGCACAACACTAAGGTTAATAAACATACCCAAACTTGCAGAAGATATCGGATCGCCTCATCTAAAAAACCAGCACAGTATGAAATTAAACAGGCCATAAAAATAGGAGCTTACGAAAGGAAATTTTAAAGGTTTCAAAATTGTTATCTGCATGTTTGAAAACAAAGAGGCTAGGGGCAATCTAGTCGAGCCCATTAAAAAAATGGAACAACTCATTTGTTAAAGTTCAAGTTCAGCCCGGTTTCGGTTTTGGTTAAGGCGGGAAACCGAACGGTGTAACGAACTAACCGAACCAAACAAATAACCGATCAGTTTTTAAAACTCTTAAACAAAAAATGTCGGGCTATATGTTTAAAACCATATTTGTTTTTAAAACTCTTTACTAAAAATTGTGGGTATGAAGGTTTGTACGTTTAAAAAACAAATGGCTTCGGGGCAGTCTGTTTAAGTACATTAAAAAAACAAAGAATAGTTCATGAAAGGGCAGTTTTGTACATTTAAAAATTGTTATCTACATTTTTAAAAATAAATGGGCCGGGGGCAATCTGCTCAGGTTCATTAAAGAAAAAGAACAGCTTATTTTATAAAGTTTAAGTTCAGCTCTGTTTTGTTTAAGGCTACAAACCGAATGATGCACACCCCTAGTCCATAACATGCATATCAAATCTGAGCCCGAGCGTGACCTTTTTCGTGAAGACTGAGGTGCATTAACGTTTATAAATGGAGATGATATTATGTACTACACGGGTAAATAACAAAAAATATCAACCTCCTACTCATTCTATTATCAGTCATCAACATATTTTAAACGTACTCGTTCAATGGCTTCACATTCCATCTCTAGTTTATTGCTTTGTCGAATCTATAGGAAGCCATAAATTATAACCTTGGATGCACCTTGGTATTATACTACCTGCACACCATCAAAACATGTATATCAAATATATAAAAAGGTAGCTCTCAGCTTTTTATAAAAATACTTTTAACATTAGAATAACAAACTTTTTATTTGCTATACAGTGCCTTCGTTCTTACGTCTAACAATATGCCCAACTTTTGTACATTATCACACTCATGGAAGCAGCCTAGAATATATAAGCATTTAGTTAATAACTATAGAAAATTGCAGCATGCAGTGGGATCAAAATTTGAAGTGTCTTGAAAGTTAAAACTAACCTTACTATGTCTAGCCCTTTTAATACTTAAAGTATAAGCTCCCTGAATAGTTGCTATTTTTCTGAAAAAATATGATAGTAATCATTATTGAATAATATTTGGGAACTTAAAATGTGACTAACAATTGCAATTTTTAACGACTAACTGGCCCACTGCTCGTCTCCATTCCCCGAGTACCGAAGACCACCCTCAATAGGAAACCCGCCATAGGTGAGAAAAGGATGATAGAATCAAACCTCAGTCTACTAAATTCGAAACCCCCTAATGAAATCGTCCGAACCTTCGATCCTTTATGCTCGAAGCTGCAAGGGGGTCTTCGACCCCTACTGATCACGATCTCAAATTCTCACAATTTCTTTATCTGTTAGTAGCAGTGGATGCTGAGATCAAGTAGGCGAATGAGACCAAAGGCAAAAAGGATACCTCAAAACTTGAATCTGCAACAGCTTAAAGTCCAAGTAATACCCTACAAAGAAATCAATATGAAATTTAACAAAACATCATTATATAACAATTACCTATTAATACCAGAAAGCTAAAGCAAAACCTATTCCCCTATATCTTTCTGAAGGTGGCTAAGTAAAAATAGCTGAAATGTGCCTAATTGAATAATCACAATTACATCTTAGTGATTTTCAACACAATCATGTTGATTTATAACTGTGTGATGCCAAATTTGAACTTTAATTGTGTATAGTATATTAAAGCTTAAAAAACACAACATTTGATTTATAAAATAATAGAGTCACTTAATTTTAGCATAAATGAACCTTACATCATATTTGCAAGCAATTTGGATGCGTACAGATTATCCATACTCAAATTAACAAAGATTCGATATGCATAACAAATGCAAAATATAGAATGAAAATTGAAGTATTCATCATCTTCAGATCAATAATATTCGGAGCAGTAAGAACAATTAAGTGAATTGAATTAGATGGAACAGCAACAAACATATGACCAACTAAAGCCGAGGATGATGACCTTGAGTAGGGTTCGTCATCGATATTGGATTGCAGCGTAAACTAATTGAAACAGAGGTGAGTTGCAATTATGGTAATGATTGTTACCCAGGTTCATGTTCTTTTTAACTTTGTTCTTGGTGCTAGGCGTCTGTCAAAGAAGATTTGTCGTCACCCATCGGTGGTTCCTTAGGGTTAGAGACTGAACTGTAGGCAGACATAGGTTTTTAGATCCATGTATGGTATCTGGGTTTGATACTGGGTGTGATATCCTGGTATTCTCACACAGGCATTTCATCGAGCAGTTGGTATGCATACATTATATACAATGTAAAAAGATCAAATTAAATTTAGTTCAATCCCAAACTCAAAAGTTAAACAATACTACAAAGCCTTTCATTCAAGCATCACTATTCAGATACGTAGTGTTGTATATATAACATTAAGCAAATAAAAGAACATGACTTTTGTTGTGTATTTAGGTTCAACAATCAAAATCCCGAAAACAACAAACTCATGTAGGAAATATGTATATAACGATTTAACCTATAGAAGACCTCTTCAAATTGAATAAAGATAATAGATTGGATAATTTTAGGGTTCATAATATTGATGAAAATAGAAATCGAAAATACCTACTAAATCAAGAGACGATTATGGCTGCAATGAACTGATAGAATGGAAAAGACAGAGGAGAGGATCACTTATACGAATCCATTAGAGTCTCCAATGAGAGGAGTGAAGAAGAGGATCGGATTAGGGCTTAAGGTTAGAGTTTGAGAAAGGATTCAGCTTATGTCATATAACCCGTTTTGAGATATTCGGGTCATCAAACCCGTAGGATAATACCCACGAAAATCAAGGAATTAACGAGAAGCCTCCATTCACAAATGAAGCAATCTGGTGGCTCTAGAAGAATGGAGAAGCGACGTGAGAGCGACACGTATGATTTTAAGGTAGACAATTATATAGATAGATTTCTAAAATAATAGTACTAATTTCCTTTTTTTTCTAATGACATTAATATCACTTAATAACAACGTATTATATCAATACATATATTTTTTTATATATTCGGAAGTATAATGGATTATCTGCGAAACTACCTAATTTTTCCTTTTATTATTCAGTTTTATGTAATTTGCCAAACCAGAAGTTTCGCATAGAGTCTCTACACTCTCTACAAAACTTCCAGTTCGTGCCTATAAACGGGGTTGTTTTCTTTATTTCATTTAGACGTTTTTCGAAAGATATATTGTGTAACATCCCCAAAATTTTTGATCCAAATATTACAAGTCAATAGAAGAAAAGGGATTAAAAATGAAAAATTTTGACCCTTCGCGATACGCGACGGGCATAGCCAAGGAGGCCATCGCGATGTTCCTTGATGACACATCAACACGTGTCACCCAGAGGTGACACGTGTCACCCGGAGGTGACACGTGGCAGACATCGCCACACGTGGCAGACCACGTGTCAACACGTGGCATAACGTGTCTTAGAAAATGACACGTGTACGCCACGTGGCAGAGGGTGTGTAAGAAAGTGATACGTGTCCGCCACGTGGCGATACGTGGCACTCTCTAAGAAACACGTGTCATCGCGATACGCGATGACCAATAGAAAGGTGCCATCACGTATCGCGATGGGACCAGAATTCAGCTATAAATACGAGGGTGATGGCACATTCATTTTCACACCACTCCACTCTCTCTCTATAAATACGTTCTCTCTCTAGAATTATTCACTCTCTACCTCGGTTTCCGTGTCGCGACCCAACAAATCATAACCTCGTTATCCGCACCATATACCGACGACACCTCGAAGTTCGTACCGACAATCCCGACGACCGGCGCACCTCGTTTTGCTTGCCGACCTCGTAACGCGTGACGGCCTCGTAAACTGTGCCGACCCGACATTCTGCCTCGAAGTACGTGCACGACCCGGCGACCCCCGAACATTGCCTCGATTTGCGTGCCGAGGAGTTGTTTATCAAAATTCTCATTATACGTGCAAGCGTCGAAGTGCTGCCCGAGAATCTAGAAAATAATAAGCCGAACAAGGTAAGAGTTCTGCCCAAATAAAATATTATTATTTCAAAGGCTTAGACCCTAGCCAGGGGTATAGCCTAGACCTTGATCAAATTATAATAATTAAATAAAAATATCTTTATAATTAAGAAATACAAAAACAAAGGCTACAACCAAATATAATTTCTTCTATGGATAAGAAATGCAAGTATTCACATACATGAGAATATAGTGAGAAAAGATAAGCTTTACCCACAAGAGGTATAGTAAAAAACTAGTGTTTCTTTATGATTAAGAAACATGAGATTTTATAAAGGTTATAGATAAATGACGTTTCTTCTTGAAGAAGAAACATATTGTAAACATTTCTTCTTGAAGAAGAAACAAAGTACATGATTGGCAAATAAAGAGAAAGGAATTCATGTCCAAAGTATTTTATGAGCAAATGATCAATCAAGGTTTAAGCTATCAAAACCAGACTAAAGGTCTGTAGCCGGATTAAAAGACGATCCGGGTATTTATATAAACATGTTTTATTATAGGTCAATCATTCATTAATTCACAAAGGTTTTCAAATGAGATCACCACATCATTCACAACAGACAGTCACAGGTGAATACGTTAACTTTTTTAATCAGTCAAAACATATTTATACTCAATGAGACGAACGGGTGTTTGTCTTAACGAGTCAATCAATGTCTACATGAGATCATGTGATCTCTAAAACGTTATAATACAAAGTAGAGAATAAAATCAACTCAGACCGAATACGCATGTGTCTGGATCCATACATAACTGTTAAAGCCCAATCAATCAATCAAAGGCAAGGAAGCCGCAGGCTGCAACAGTCATGACTAGTTCTCTATTCAGGGCCGTTTGGCTCGGAGAATACCGTTATGTGTGTAGGCAGTGGTACATATACCGGAAGTATAAATACTTCCGCTGAGATTGTCAAGAAAACTATGTTTGTATTGTAATCGTCATTCAAAATATTTTATTGAGTTATACGTGTTCACCAGCATATCGCTGACGTATTTTTCCCCCACATTTCAGGAAAACAGATTAGCAGAGGTTGCAAGAAATATAGTCATTCATGGATATAAACGCTCGCAAGGTAGAGATGGCTCAGTTTTAAATTATCAAAATATTATGAACAAGATTTAAACATGATTTATAAATCGAACACTCGGGTATTTATTATCCGAGAAGATTTCAAATAAATTAATTAATATTTTATTATAACCAAAGTCTTCCGCTAAAACAAACCGCAACTCTGATGTATTTACAAAACAGGTACCAACTATTGGTCATACGCTTAGGCCCTAAGCCGGGGTGTGACATATTGTTACTCTGTCGGTTTAGCCTGGTTCATCATTATACTCTTTTTTTCTCATTGCACTTTAGTTGATTGTGGTTTTTGTTGAATTAGGCTATCCGTTGTGGCCCGCCAGCCCAACCATGAGCGGCCTGGAGCGAGCCACATCGGCCAAAAACACCACAACGCCTTCACTTCACCACTTGCCACGAGCGGGTGCCGCGACTCCGGGCGAGCGTGCTCATTTGGGTTTTGCTTTGACTAAAGGAGGACAACTAATGGCTTGGCTCGCGTATGTAAAAATTCAGCAGGCGCAAACAACAACGAGGTGAATTCACAATATAATTGGATGAATTCAGATACTGGATTCAATAACAACACATAATTTTATAAATATTATCCGTGCCCTATTAATGACACCATTTGTTGTCTCGTAGGCTATTAAACCAAATGCCTTTCAATATTTAGCACTTCGTTTTCCAATCTTTATTAACTTTGGATTTATTAGTTGTAAGCTGTTAAGTCAAATGTCTTTAATATTATTGCATTTTTGTTTTACAATCTTTATTAACTTTGGATTTATTAGTTCCCACCACTAACACCCACAAATGTGGAGGTTATATTATAATGAACGTTGTTTTTTCTCTATGTATATTAATGAATGGGAATTATTTATATAAACGAATGTATCAGTGTCGCTAGTAACTTATCCATAAATGTAAATGAAATGAAATATATAAACACGTAAATGAATATACATGATATGTGTTAGACTGTCAGTGTTTGCTCGTTTAATAAAAAAATATTTTTATTTGATCGTCGAATTGTACATGAACGTTTAAAAAAGTTTATTTTCGTTTAGCGACCTAAAAGTAAACAAGTAGGCTAGTTTTGAGAAATAATTAAATAAATAATGTTTTTATAAATATAGATAAAAATTATAAAATAAGCAAGTAGGCTAATTTTGAAAAATAATTAATTAAATAATGTTTTGTTGTAAACCTTGCAAAAAAAGAAATGTTTTGTTGTAAACAGAATTCCCAAAAAAGGAAAGTGGGTCTCTATTTGTGCACCAAAAAGTCAAGAGAAAGTACAAAACTGACCCGTGAATTAAAGAGTATGGAATAACACTGCATTTTAATTTTAAAATATACTCCCTCCGTCCCATTATAAGTGTCTTAGTTTGATTTTTCAAGTCTTTCTTATTTAACTTTGACCGACATTTTTTTTGTGTTATATAATACTTGATATAAAATATACGAATGGATTGAGTTTTAAATGTATTTTGCATTGATATAATTTTCATCAAGTATTATATGACACGAACAAAAATATTTACGGTCAAAGTTGCAAAAGAAAGACTTGAAAAGACAAACTAGGACACTTATAATGGGACGGAGGGAGTAGTTGAACAATGACAAGCAGGGGCGCAGACAACTTCAGGGGAACGGGTTCGGTCAAACTCATACAAAATTTTGTTTTAGTGTTGTATATTAGTGTATTTTGACAACGAACATGTAGAAAATTCAACATCAAACCCGTAGAGTACCCAAATATAAGTGATAAACAATTGGTCAACTGTTTCTCAAAATTTTTCCAAACCCGTATGAAAATTTTCCTGACTACGCCACTGATGACAAGTAGGTTACGAATAGGATTCGAGTTTTAAATTGTTTAAAAAACCCATGCTAAAAACTTAATATTTTAACTTGTCGAACTTACAAGCAAATTCTCCATTAGAATTTAGGAATTTGGATGTTTAATTGGCAATATAATCATTTGGTTTGTCCCCTTGTTCTGAGAAAGCGATGACGAAGGTGACGTCAACAATAGTAGTTGTGGAGGAACAAATTCATTAAGATAGATGTGTCTAAGGATTATCCATTAATCGGTGAAACATCATAACAGACATTAACAATAACAAATTCAAGTATCAAATTATGGCATCATCTTGTTCTAAGGTTTCCATTACATCATGTAAGTTTCATTTCTGTAGATGTCTAACTTGTTGATCACTATCATGGTTTATATTCTACCAATGTTCTTATTAATATGATCAACAATAATGCTCATTTAACATAAATGCAACACATATATGTAAATGTAAGGTGTTACAATTAGATAAACAACAAATATCAATCTATAATTTTGTAGATATAGAAAACCAAACATGTAAAACATGCCTGAAATATTCTTAAATTAATTAGAAAACTAGTATATAGGATGATCATACAAGACAAAAATATAAAGACAATTTCAATAAAAACGACCCCAAATGTGTACTTCCCTTTGTTCTTTGGTCATGGTATGTATTTGTCTTCTTTTTCTCTCCATTAACAAGTACTTTTCCACCATGAATATATTATATCATTCTTCTTTATATATCACATCCTAAAAATTGTGATATCTTATTTTTTATTGATAAACTCAAAAGGCAAAGTCATGACTTACCAACCATGATAAGCAATGTTGGAATATTTTTATGCAAGCTTCAAATCTTTGACAAATATTTAAAACTATTTGAGCTAAATAACAAAAATAGTTATAGAATTTTGATAAACATATTAGTTAATAATGTTTCATAACCTGACCAGTTAAATTTGTTTTTTTAACTTTATGTATATCATTTATGATTGGACATTACTAAAAAAACCAAATAACTCATAATATACTTCTATTAATCATATATACTAGTAAGTTTGTAATTTGCAGGATTTAAACTTTCGACCTTTTTTACACATGAGAGGAACTTTATATAAGTGTAAATACTATACTAAGTTGAAAGTTTAATACAACTATTTTATTATGTTTGTTATAAAATAAAAGAAAACATAGTGTGATAATAATAAGTCTAAGAAAATATATACAATATATTAAAGAAGCAACTTTCTATACCAAAGCCAATTCCCAACTAACGAGAAGCTAGCAAGGGACGGCAACAAAACAAAACATAAACCATTACAAAGGTAAACATTTCCACCTAGACCAATCTAAATCCACATTTTTCAACCTATTTTTTATCCATAAATAACTTAACGTCCTGATGTCACTGAAAATATTATTTATCCTAATGGGTTCGTTTTCAAAAATCATCTTGTTTCGAGCTTTTCAAACACACATATTAAAGAAGCAACTACTGTATTCATATATATATATATATATATATATTTAGTTGTATAATAATCAATTAAGTTGTTGACCAATAGTTAAAGCTTTGAACCTTATCTAAGTGGTCATGGTTCAAATAACACAATTCACATTAATATAATAATAATTCTGGCTATACATTGGTCCTACCCATTTAACCCACCAATCCATAGTCGAACATGTAAATATATCCACTTAAATGGGTTGTTCCCTGGTCAATTGGCCAACCTGATTGATGAATTCATGGATATAAGTATATAACTCATTAATTTTTATATATAAATTACCTTATGTAAACATTTAGAACATTTGATGTGTTTATAGTTGTAAATATGAGTAATAAGATGGAAAAGAACCATGTTTAAAATAATTGTTTTATATTTGTGTGAGTCCGTGAATACACGAGTCGTGTTAGTTAGTTTAATCGGGTGATTTTGATTTCAATCCTCACACATAAGCTTGTAATAGGCTGCCCATACGTAACGAACTTGCAAATCGATTGATGAATGTGAACAACTTAAGTTGCGTACTTGTGTAGGTTGCGATGAAAAGTTGGAGACAACTGATCACCTTTGACAGGTCACTCGTTTACAAAATAGAGTTGAGACCAAGTTAGTAAGCGGTGCTAATCTGATCAGCATGGTCACAATTCGGAAATAGAGATGTTGGAGTAGAACATAAACCGGCTTGACTCAAAAAGATTCACACCTTGTATTTGGCTTATATTTGTAAAACGAGCAACGATAAAGATCTATAATAACAAAGTCTTATTATACAAGAATGATTAAGGATACCAAAATCAAAGCATTCTTGTGGATAATTAAATAAAGGACTAGCTCAGATTTGTAGTGTAATATCAATTTCAACTCTCGCGGTAAGCTTGTCCATTCAGTCGTTTGAACTATTGAGTTCCTAACACCTTGCTAGTTTATCACCTTTTATCAATAATACTGTCTTATTACTGTTAAAAAAAAACAATTTAGCAGATTATTTACATAGATTTAATGGTAATTAAACTATCATACTAAGCCACTGATCATTAAGGGGGGAGGCGACACCCCATGGCTAGCTTCGACCCCATGCGGAAACACTGTCGCCACTTATGAATGTCTTCAAACCCATATGGTAAACATTTGTCACTTAATCAACCTATGTTTATTTTATGTTTAATTTCATTTAGATTAGAAAAAAAAAACAAAAGAATTCTCAGGTACTTGTAAGTATGTGCGACTTGTAATTTTCTGATTTGTGAGTAGTTGAGAGTAAAAATAAGTTAGCAGTACATAATTAGTTGGGCATAGATATCACCTATGACCAGGGGCTTTAGGGGAACGGGTTCGGTCGAACCCGTACAAAATTTTGTTATAGTGTTATATATTAGTGTATTTTGGCATCGAACCCGTAGAAATTTCAACATCGAACCCATAGAAAACCCAAATCTAAGTGAAACAATCAGTTGTCCGCCCTCAAAATTTTCCGAACCCGTAGAAAAAAATTTCTATCTACAGCACTGCCTATGACAACTAGTTGGGCATAGATATCACCCATGACCGCCCCATCTTCTCTTATACATGATTCAAAACCTTACATTTTCTTAAATATCAAGATCCACTATGATATATTATAATCATCATCGTACTAAGTAAATCCACTATGATATATATCTTTATCAAATAGCAAATTAATATGCATAATAATAATTCATTAATTCCTCGTTCTACTTTATAATTAATAGTTGAACCCAATTCATGGGACCAGTGGAGACTAAATAATTTGAAGTCTGGCCCTAGATGTGTCCCTTTGACCAATCACGATATTCGGTAGCTAACTAGATTTACCAAATCACACTTTTAAAACCAAGACTGCACAACACACATGTGAAGCTTCATACAAACGTACGCTAACTTCTAGCTCTATATTTATATGTCCCAACAGTAGACACTTTGACTAGCTACGACTTTATATATATATTTACAATAATTTACTACTCTAATAAAAGAATACTACTATGTGTCACTTGTCACTCTCTCAATCATCCTCACTTTTTTAAACTTATTTTGTTATTTGGATCCCATGTGGGTCATTACCCAACCCAAAATAGCTTTCTTCTTATGCATGTATAAGAGCATTCCAACCCATTCCATATATTTTTCCCTATAATTTAGCTAAAAAACACCATTCCGTAAATTTATCTATCATTTTTTAAAGTTCTTCCACATTCGATTCCCTATTCACATCCAAAAATTAATTCTTTATTATTTTTTTCTCTTTTGTCTTGTTATATAGTAAATGGTGAGTGAGCGATATGTGATATATTATATGGTATGTATAAAAAGTGAGTCCATATATTTAGGGATTTACTTTAGTTGCCATGTAACTCATCCATATAATAGGGAATGGATTGAAGTGGTGATTTTGATGATTTTCTTAAAATTTACCCTATATTATATGGTTTTGACAACTTTAAAGAATGGGTTGAGAATGTTCTAAAGCAAGTGTGTTAATGTTTATTTATTTATTTATTTCTTTTTTTTTTCCTTTTTATATTTTAACGTAATAAATAAAACAATTTAGCTATGGAAAAAAGAACATGCCAAATGAGATAGAAGTTGTCGAAAGATTGCTTTATTATTTTTTTTAGTATTTTCAGGAATATAAAATATAAGACAATTAAAATACTTTCTTTATTTAAAATTTCATTATATACATTGATTACATTCTCATAAATTTCATTATCCATATACTAACCATTTAAATATATTCGTTTGGTTTATTTTGGAAAGCTATAATCATGAAGTTATTTTCTTAGCTATCATATATATAACTAGCTTTTATTCTCTGTAATACGGGATTGTTTTATATTATTCTTTTATAATATTAATATATTTTTTTTGGATTTTAATATTATTTATTGTAAGGAAGTTATTAATATACTTAGGATTTGATGATGAAAGAGTTCACAAATAAATAAGATGTTATAACCCGGTTAAAAGCTATATGGGTTTGGTGAGACCCATGACCCGTTTTTTACTATTAAATTGTTTCTAAATTATAAATAATATCTTAAAAAACGGATATTAATTTTTAGTATATCTCTATTTTAGAGGATTTTCATATCAAATATTTGATGAGATTATTTTTAATATAATGAGATGTTATAACCTGTTTAAAAGGCTATCTGGGTTTGGTGATACCCATACCCGTGAATTCGGTTTAAATGCATGGGAAACATTCATTTACAAATAAAGCAATCTGGTGGCTTGAGAGAATTTAAGGAGGTTTCGCTTATATATATTTAAGATTAAAATTTAATACATAATCTTGTTTTATTATTTATGGTTGGCTTGTACTTGAAAGTACCCATGTTTTCACACGGACATCTATACGTCGGTTTGTCAAGATTTATAGCAGGCATTGACTAAAAATTTTGATTATTGATAAACTAGGTATATTGACCAACACAACCGCAAACGTAGTGTACAAGGAAAAGTTTTCTTATTAGTAAATATTTACGTAATGTTTCTTTAGTAATTCCTATAATTTTAATATAAATTGTAATTTTATTAACAATATATGATAATTGTGTTGTCGTATTTTGATTAACGTTCAAATTTAAAATTTTTATCAATTTCCCGTTTAATACACGGGGCTCAAACTAGTAGCTATATATACACAATATGTATTATATTATTTAACGACATCTACTATACTTTTATTAGTTACTTCAAACAACACCAAATTTAAACTCTGTAGCCTTTGGTAAAAGAAATATACCGTTACCACCGGAGTTTCTCTACTGGACACACAATATATATTATTTCTAGTAATAGTAATATTTATATACATATAAGGGAGACTATGGTACAAATTGATATTAAGTTGCAAAGCGAAGAAAGAAAAAATGGGTTGGCATTTTGGTAATTATGTTGAATAGCGTAATTATAATATACCATAACAATCAACTAGAGTAGTTTTACTACGCTATAATATTTACAATTAGCTTAATAAAAGTACGCTAGTTGTAATATTGTAGTGTATATTTGTTACTCTATTTGGTTTTTTTGATATAGTGTAATTACATTGTTCATACATAATTACCAAATTCCACTTCACTTTTTTCTTCCTTCGCTTCATAAACTTTGCGTCTTAAACTCGATTTGTATATGCCTCCTATACATACACCCTCGTTTAACCTGTCGAGTCTAATCAAATTCAAGGTATGAAATAAATAACTAAACTCCTTTAATAAATAAATAAATAATATATTTCAAATAGAACTTTGCCAAAATGCCCCCATCTTTTTAACTTTCGTAATTTTCGAATAGTATTATACTTAAACATAAGAGGCAAATAGTCATTTCAAAACAGAGTATTTGAATGTCGTTAGTCAATTAGACCAACTGGTTAAAAACTGAAACTCCAGTGACTCAATTGACTAAAAGTTTAACAACTAAACTAAACTAGTTAAAAACTTAAAATGAATAAACCACGTCATTAGTCAATTAGACTCAACTGGATAAAAATCGAAACTCTATTAATTCAACTAGTTTAACAACCAAACTAAAATGGTAAAAATAAATAAACAAAAAGAAGATATTAACTCTTTTCTAATTATTCTACTTATACAAAACTGATTTTGACCAAAAAATCACATATATACATATTCAAAAATATACAAAAAGAAACAAATATATATAATATAACAAATTAATTAATTAAGGTCATCTACCTTTAATGTTGATAGACAAGAAGGTTGGTTTTATGAAGGCGGTAATAAATGCTTACCCAGTCCCCCACTATCCCATTAATGTTCCCACTGCACTAGGCGCGTCTTTCATTTAATTCCACCTCTCAGTAACATTCTCGTCTCTCACAGTCACCAACATTTTAATCTTCACCGTTCGTTGTGTGTATATGTACCACGTGGACATCATCTTCACCGTCTGTTGTACCGTTCTGGTGACAGTAGTGCTTCTGGATCACCACTTCTTAACCGACTAGATGAGAACATGCCTGACTGTCTCATGAATATTGGACTTGCAAATGACTTTTTCCGGCGAGATGATGTACTTTCTGTTTAGATTAAAATCAGTGTTTTAAAATCCGTTTTAGCATATCAGGTCGGTATTTTGAACCCGGTATTTTCTGATGGTTTGTCAGAACATCAAACCGTTGACTTTTAAGTCAACTTTTTTTGATATTTTGCGGAACGTATTTACAAAAAAGATAGTTTTAACCTAGCGATTAAACATTGAAGCAAGTAAAGCGTTTGGATTATTTTTTGAAAATCGAGCGGTTTTGTATTGTTTATTGTGTTATAGATTAACGTTTAGATTACGGAATCATAGATTTTTTTAGGTTAAAGTTTTATGAAATTACAAGGTAAAATATTCAACCTAGTTGAACCTTCATGAAAAACTGGTTAACCGGTTATACAATTTTTTATCCCAACCCGATAAAAGTAAAACACCGGTTTTTAAAACATTTGATTGAATACAAATTAAATTAACATGTTATGTGCAAATCAAGTATTGTAATTATAAATCAAGGAGTTTTGTTGTATGTATAATTGCAATACTTTATTTAGTTAACACGTTTTTTTAATTAGTACGTTAGCTTTCACTATTAAGTACTTGCTACTAATAAAATACTGTATTATATATGTAACATAATGAAATTATGCCATGATATAATTACGAAATTATATTATATAATTATACTATATGATTCGGATTTGCACGATTAGTATGTTTTTTTAGTTTGTACGTTAACTTTTCATAACAAGTATTTGTTGCTAATAAATAAATTATTAACGTGTCCATACCGGTGCTATCAATGAACCCGCCTCGCCGTCGAAAGAACGGCGACTTCATCCCTCGGTAGTACCGAAACGAGAACACTCTGGATTTCGATAACGAACTAAACGGCGACGGCCGCTTGCTCCAGAAGCTCCCGCCCGTTCGCCGACACCGCCATGGCGAACTCGTCGCCGGCTCCATAACTAACCGCTCCGACCCTAAATTACGCTCGAATCCAAACGAGTACGATCGCTTCAACAGGAAGTCTCTCCTGTTTAAACGCTCGTCCGAAAGATTTAGCTGATGATCTAGATTCCTCATAGGAGACACCGGTACCGGTACCGGTAAGGAGAGCGGTACCAGTACCGGTACCGATGTTATCTCGTTAACCGGATCCTGAACCGGAACCGGACGGTGCACGTCCGGTTCCGGTTCAGGATCCGGAACAGGTCCGATGATGTCCGCGTCGAAATTCGGGCGAATTCTGGCGGACATCATCGGACTGAACGGCGATTCGGACCGAAATACACTCGCTCTACACAACGGGCAATTCGCGTGGCACCGAAGCCACACGTCGATACAATCGACGTGAAACGCGTGGTAACAAACCGGAAGTGTACGTACGTAGTCATCATCTTCGAATTCGAGTAGACACACCGCGCATTCATGGACACTGCTTTTCCGCGTGTGGATTGATAACGGAATGGTTTTGATAACAGACTCGTCTAATCCGTACGGAGAGAATTGGTTATTATAACCGTAAGGTGTATTGTTATTATTATTATTATATGTGTCGTCAACGGACTCGATATCACCACCGTTGGATGACGGGACGTATGAGTGGAGCAGGCGTCGACGGCGGTGCCACTGGCGGTAACGGCGGCGGAGGAGGAGGAAGCGGCGGGAGAGTGTACGGGAGTATGCGATTAGGATGAAGGCAGTGGCGATTATTATTACCATGGCGATTAATGGTGGAGTGAAACGTACTGGTGGTTTTGACGGTGAGGTGGTTAGCTTTTGATGAAGAGTATTATTATTATCCGGTGACGGTGACGGAGAAGGTGATGACGTGGCCATGGTGGATATGAATGTGTGTGAAGGTTTTGGTGGGAGGAAATGAAGGTTTGTGTGTGTAATGGTTGACTGAGTGTGTGTGTGTGAAGGTGGGTTTTACTGGTGATTGACACGTCAGCGGGTGTGAATTTAATGACCCACGATAGAAGTTTTTGTTTGGGTGCGATGGTGATGCATATGGATATGGCTAGAGCCTAGAGCCTAGAGGTGCATAAATCAGGAATTCTCACTAATCAAAATCAAAGTATAGCCAACAAAAGTTAAAACCGAGTCTAGGAAGTAATCGATTTCATGTATAGTCGGATATTAGACCGGGTTTTCACCGATTCAATTGATTTTTTTCGGTTTCGGGTAGCGCAGGGTCGAGTTTTGATCGGGTATCGGCGGAACCGGTTCCACCGGGTTCGTGGAACCAGGTATGGCCATTGTTGTATAAATCGTCATGCAGTTGGGTAAAGACTATCGACTAATTTGTTTAAAATTAATATGTAAAATTTTATGTATAGAATTTTATAGTATTTTATATGTAAAATATACATATATATTCTGAATTTTATGTATAGAATTTTAAATTTATATCGACTTTGGATAAATAGAGACTAATCGGCAACAAGTCCCTAGGATAGAGACTAGCGATTAATCGGGATTTTTACAAGATTGTATATGCCTGTGAGATATTAACGATGAACCAGTCTTTTAGTGAATTGTTTGTAAGATATTTAGTAAAAAGTTTGTTTATGTTTTGTTTATTTACTAAATGAAAGAACATGAACACATGTTACGTTCGTAAATGTTCGATTGTGTTGTTTTAATGAAACTTTGGATTAATCGTTTAATTAATCTTTTATATTTGTTCGCCCGTGTTCGTTTATATGTGTTTATTTATGTTTGTTTGTGTTCGTTTACTTTCGTTCATATATGTTTCTCTGTTTATATTTATGTTTAATTGTTTTTTGTTTATGTCCGTTTATGTTTGTGAACTGTTCGTCTAGATTTTTAACAAATGAACATAATAGAACATGAGTATATTCATTTGTCAAACGAATGAACATGAATACATCATTGTCCATTTAAGTTAACGATGAACCAACTGTTTAGCGAATTGTTTGTGAAATATTTGATAGAAAGTTCGTCTATTTAATAAATAAATGAAAGCACGTTTCGTTCGTGAATGTTTGTTTATGTTTATTTTAAATGAAACTTTGGATAGACCATGTATTTAATGTTTTATATTTGTTCATTTGTATTTATCAAAAGTGTTTATTTATATATGTTTATGTTTGTTTGTGTTCGTTTAGTTTTATTCATATATGTCTCTATTTATGTTTAATATTATTATTTATGTTCATTTATATTTATAAAATGTTCATTTAAATTTTTAACAAGCGCACATAAAATAAAACGTGCGTACTCGTTTTTTAAATGATAAAAAATGTATACATTATTGTTCGATTAAGTGTTCGTGTTCGTTTAAAGTTAAAGCAACAAACACGACTATACTTTTGTTTATGTTCATTTGGTTCATTTATACGTGTCAATGTGTATAAAGTTTTTGATGGAAGGAAATGAAGGTTGTAAGGAGAGGAGTGTTTACTGGTAAATGACACGTCAGCATTTGTGAAATTAATGCCCCACGATAGAGGTTTTGTTTGGGTGCAATGCTGATGCATGCTAGTCTATTGTGGTCACGTGCCTAACATTCATCGCAATCTGACTTCTTTATGATATCGTTGGGTTGACTTTAAGGGTATAGAATAGTACGGTTCGGTTAGATGGTGGTAAACTAACTAAGGCCGAGGGGTGCGGAGCGCTAGGAGGGGCGCGAGAAGGCGTTCGATAGCGCCCCGGGGCGCGAGAGCCACACCACCGGGGCGCGAGTGGGGCGCGAGAGGGGCGCGAGAGCGGAAAACGAGGCAGGCGCAAGGGAGGTAGCGCTCGTTATGGGCTGTGGGAAAAGGAAAGAGCCGTTGGGAGGCTTAAATAATTAATAAAAAAATATTTTTTTTTTTAATAAAATCATCTATATATATCACAATACATATCAAACACCAACCATTCTCACATATCAAACTCCAACCATTCTCACATACTACAACCAAAACCAATATCACATACCACACACAAAACCCAAAATCAAGAGCCGTGAGATACACGGGGAGCTTCGACATGAGTTGGTTGAACATTTGTGGGCGAGGAGACCAGATGATCTTGTATTAGATTAGTGTTATTATTAAATATTATTGTTTGTTTAATTTTTAGTATGTTTTTTTTATTATGAATTTTCAAAAAAATGTGTGTTTTTTTAAATAATTTATTGTTTTTTTAATAATACGTTTTTTTAATACATTTATAAAAAAATAAAAAAATAAACCGCTCGCGCCCCCTCTCGCGCCCCTCCACACCATGCCCCGGGGCGCTATCACCACTACCAACACCCATCTTATCAAGCTTCTCTCTCTGCCACACGTCACAATATTATTGGATGGCGCCCCCACTCGCGCCCCCTCTCGCGCCCCCCACACCCCTCAGCCTAACCATTGGATTTTTTAATAATCTTTTGTTTTTTCTTTTTGATTTTATGAACTCAAAATTATTGATATCATACTAGTAATGATACAAGGACACACATAGTGACCGATAAAACAAGGAAAATGAGGTGATATTTAAAGTGAACACCGTCTCTTTGGGTTATAAAAAGGGCGATATGATAGGGGTGATATATTCTTGTCCGGCGAATTGTTGTGAAGAATAGTATTAATTTAATATGTTGTGTTATATGTATATATATATTATATTACTATTTGTAGCTCTACACCATTACACCCTAAAAACAAAAACTATCATTTGCTGACTGGACGCCACATGAAGCAAAACGCTCCATTTTGTACCCCCTCCACTACACATAGCCTAAGCAAGGGATGTGATAATGACTCGTGAGATCCTATACGACTCGTATAGAGATATGGGTCGAATAGATATCGCAAGCACAAAAATGGTATGGAAATGTTAGACCTAAGGTTTGACTTGTCTATACTCCTCGTATAGGTATGCATGAGCAATATAGACCCTAAAAGATCGTATAATACGAAATGTATGTAGTTTTTCACTAAAGAATTATATGTCTTGTATAGGCCCTATACGTCTCGCATAGTTTTTTGTGGATGAACTCGTGTAGGGCCTATACGGCTTGTATAGTTATTCATGGATGAACTATATGTCTCGTATACGCATATAAAAATCATATAGGTCTATATGATGCAAATAAATTTAGACGGCTCGTATATTTAGACTATAAAATATGTCTTGATGTCTGCTTTTTAGTTTCTAGAAATCGTATATAAAAATAAGTTCTTTATGTGCTTATTTATGACCTTTCCTATACCTAAAATAGATACTCGCTATAAACGTACGTATAAGAAAGGTAAAAGGATACATCATCTTCGTATATATTAAGACATTTTTTAATAATAATGTGCTTTTATTGGTTTTCTTACAATTCTTTCCCGCTATCAAACCAAATTAATTTTTTTAATGGGGTAATGGGCACCCATGGGTATTAGTGTATTACCCATGTATAGATCAATCACGTACGTTACCTCATTTTCACCCTTAATTACCCAAAAACCACAAAATAACTGGCAACACATACCCACAAGTACCATATAACATTTTTAATTCATTTTAATTCTTCAATGGTCAACAACGAAACAATTTTATGTGACAAACCTTTGCCATGAATTGAAGATGTGCCATGTGCCTTGGAAGTCATACGCCTAACCCATATGGGTGCCCGTCGTCTCTATATAATTTCTTTTGATCTCATGATAACTTTATCATTGTTTTTTCATATATATGTTTACACATTCAAATATTCTTTGATATTATTTATTCATATAAATATTGTTAGTATTTTTAAAGACGTCGTAGCTAAGTGCACAAATTGTAGTATGATGGGGTGGGGGTAACAAAGTACGATCAGTTTTCCACTTTTCACAATTGATGGTCCCAAAATCATGTGGTGTTTTTAAAGTATTATATGTATAAAGATGTTTAGTGTGTACTTATACGTGCTAAAAGACCCAAATCAATTGATGGTCCACAAGAGGTTTTGTATATGGCCCTAAAAATCACAAGGCCCATTTGATGTACGATTGTTGTTGTTTATGCATAAGAATATTATCAACATATGTATATTTGCACTTATCGTTCTACTTGCGGTGCGCGCATGTAATGTATATATGTGTGAACTCTCAGGTGGACAAGAGTGAATTGCATTAATTTTGACGTTATTTTACTAATCTTGTGAAAATAACGTTAAAAGTGACGGAAGGTTAATCAGGCATCATGTGGTGACGTTGATAGCCGAAAGACAAGGGTACATGCACCAATTGACGGTGTCCCGATGGTTGAGTGTTATGTGTCTTATGTCCAATGCTTGATGCAAAACTACTATCGAGCCGGGGGTCTTATCGGAACAGCCTCTACATTCCTAAGGGGTAGAGGTAAGGTTGTCTACATTTTACCTTCCTTAGGTCTTACCATAACTTTGCTATTTGTGGGATATATCGAGTACAATGATGATGATGTATATTTGCACGTACACAATAACATGTATATAAACAATTTTTAGCCTTTTTTAAGTTGTTTCCAACAAATTTATGAACTTATTTTCAACTAGGACATCTATACTACAGATTATAATACATATTTTCAAGTATCACATCTTTAAATCATAGACGTTTTAAAATGGTAACACATTTAGTCCTAGCCATGAATGGGGTAAATTTTTTCTGTTAAAAGTTCATTTTGTAGACAAAAAAAATAAGAACCATGCATGATCAATACATAAAAAAAATATGATTAAGCTATATATAAAAGCAAACGTAAAGCTACAGTATAAGTTTTTTATATAGGTTTCTAGCCCATGTGAATGTATATGTTAACAATTTTAGTCCCTATTGTTTGCTTTTCATTAGTTATATGCTAAGTGTTTTGTATGTGTGATAGTCAGGAAAAAACATGCATTTATAGAATTTTGATACCAAGCATTAATCGTATAAATGCATATGTTCTTTTTTAAAACTTTGTGAATATTAATGAGAGTTAATTTTTTTGTAAACCACTTTGTTTATTCTCAAAGTTTAACATTTGTTTTTTACTTCCCACATATATTTTTGTTATTATTCATATATTTAAGTTATTAAATATTTTTTATGACAACAGGATATGATACTTTTTACGACATGTTTATTTTTATAATGTCGCGCGTTAAAATAAAGTTGTATTAGCAATAGAGTATCTTTTTTGTATCATAAGAATACAAAGTTTTAGTGTCACATTGATACTGTAATGAGCCGAACCAATACCGACCAATTTTTTTTATTTAGATACTTTTTTTGTTTCGAATTAATAATCGTTACGATGTTTTTCTATATCCGTGTTTTAACGTTTGGGTCCGTTTCCAAGCTTCCGCGGGCAACTCGCCTTAGATATTTTTTCGTGTCAAACTAATCATTGTTACGACATGTTTATACATCTGTGTTTTGATATTCGGGTCTATGACCAAGCCCCCGCGCAACACGTATGGGGGGACTTCTAGTTAAATAAAACATGACAAGTTTATCTTACTTTTAAGGTGTACCGGACCGGGAACCAATTTCCTACCCGTACCCAACCCGTATGTATGATATGGTATTATGTTTCTCCCAGACCTGTACCTAAAACCATACCCGACCCGGATACGCCGAAGCCGGTTCTATATTTACCTGGTCAAAACCTGATACGACCCTACTCGAAACCTGAAAATCCGGTTAAATACCCGTCTATACCCGAAGCTGGTTTTAACTTTTGCTAACTATACTCGTAACCGGTTCTTACAAAATAACCGGAATGTGTGCCTGAACCACCCGGCCCAAATCAAGCCCATTAACTACACATTTTACACACAACTACCGCCACTTAACATCTCAATCTTCTTCAAGTTCCAATTAGCCGCCATTATCATTCAACCTTGAGCTCACGGTAAACAATTAAACACACACCCTAGGGTTTCAAAATGGAAACTAAACACAGCCTCAAACTCGCATTCACAATCACTTGTCTCGCTATAGTTTCAATTCTACTAGCCAACAGTTATCGTAAACAACGAAGGCGTAAACAGAAGATAAACTCGTCGTGTTACTTGAAATCTGAACCAAAACCGCAGCATAAGTTCAAGCGTGTGCTGGCGAATAACTCGTATGCTCCGTTCAAGCACTTGAAGATTGACGGTAGAGTTTTCATCATTTAAAATGAGATTTAGGAATGCAATTAATTAATTATAGGGTTTGGATCAAATAAAAATTAAATTAACTTGCTAACTGCGTGAATTAAGTAACGCAGTTATATATATAACTTAGTGTAATTAATTACAGCGTAGTGTAATTACACTACCGGTATATATAATTACATAAATACAAATTAAATTAACGCGCCTGTCTGTGCGAAACAAGTAACATTGTTATATATACAGCATAGTGTAATTAATTATAGCGTAGTGTAACTACACTACGATGTAATTACATAATTACACTACCGGTATATATATAATTACGTTACTTGATTCGCACAGTTAGCACGTTCATTTAATTTTTATGTTACCTAACTGGACCTAGTTGATGTTATTTAACTTATATTTGAATTTGGTGTTTGTATAATTGTATTGTATATGTGTGATGGTTATTATTAATGTATTAATTTCGTTAAAACAGTCTTTCGATTAACTAAATGAATGAACACGAATATAGGCTAATTAGTGTTTTAAAAACCGTGATTAGGCGCCGATTAATTGAATCAGAGGGCTACTACTAGTGTGATTAGGCACCAATTAATCGTATTGGAGGGCTACTGATTTGATTTCACCTAATCGATCACTAAAATTGGTACCTATTAAAATTTGAGGTATTTGAGAAATTTTACTTTATTTGAAAAACTATATATAAAACTTTGAAAAGTTAGATATTAGATTCCAATTAGATTAATCCCTATTTCAAGTGTGTGTTAACGAACAATTCGTATGCTTAATTCAAGCAGCACCTGAAGATAGATGGTAAAGTTTTCATCGAGTTAGTTATGATTTAGGAATGATAATGTAAGTATAAACCCTAAGTGGAGTTGGTAGATATAATGTAACTTAGTTTGAATCAGGTAGTTTTATTATCGTATAATTGTATTGTGTATTTGTATGATGATTAGTTAATTACTAATGGTTAAATTTCGTTACAAGTTACAACAGTCACCAATTGGTTGTACATGTTTGTTCGTTTAACTTCAATCGAACACGAACACGAACACATAATTGAACAATTTTTTTTGTTCATGTTCATTCATTAAAAAAATGGTTATGTTCGTGTTCTTTCATGACGTCATGTTTGTTCGTTTAAAACCTAAACGGACAGTTCACGAACGTAAACAAACACAAACAAAGATAATTAACCAAATATAAACGAGCACAAACGAACATAAGTTAGCAACTTAGCATTAATGAACACAAACGAACAAGTCCTATGTAATTATTTATATAAATATACTACTTATGTATTTACTAAAATTTAAATGAACATAAACAGATGTTCATGAACATAAATGAACAAACAAAACGTGTGTTCATGTTCGTTCATTTAATTAAATGAACACAAAATTTTGTTCATGTTCGTTCGTTTATTAAATAAACGAACTTCCAGCCGAACTGGTTATGAACATTTGGTTCTCTTACAGGCTTAATTGGCAGGGCTGTAAACAAGTGAATGTCAGACAAACTGTTCGTGAACTGATCGGCGGGAAGCTCATCTATGTTTGCTCGTTTAATAAATGAACAGACATGAACAAGGAATTTCGTTGGATTAACTGAATGAATGAGCATTAACATAGGCTATGTTTGTTTAATTGTGTTCGTGAACGCTCGATAATGTTTGTTTAATGTTCATTTAAAGTTCTTAATATATTTTAATGACTTTTCCAATCTTATCATATAGATCTAAGCAAAATTATTAATATAAAACAAAAATATATTATGATTAGTATATATGTAAATTAGCATACAAATATTGATAGAAGGCCGATTCGAGATGACTAATCTCCCAATTGATAAGAGACCCTTTGAGCGGGTTAGACTTCAAGAAATAGAAACAAGAAGTGATCAACAAAACTAAACTTTAATTCATTTTTTTTCTTCTTTTCCAATTGTAAATGTATGGTATTAAAGAAACAAGGAACAAACTACCACTTACATGAAAATAGGAAATATTGTAAACATGGACAATTGCATGCACTAAACTAAAGCAACGTGGGCATGAGGCTCAAACATGGGTATGGGATCAGTAGTGGTACATATCAAATATGATTGTTGGGAAAATCACAAACACAAATTTGGTAGCTGGACTGCTGGAGCGAACCGTTGACACCGACTATCATCCGAACCAAATAAAATAAAACATTATATTTGTTAATTTGTGTTTGTGAACCATTCCCGAACAAGTTCATTTTGTTAATGAACGAACACGGACAATATTTTTTGTTCCGTTAGGAGTTCGTGAACCGTTTGTTTGTCCGATAAAAGATTAATGAATGAACCTGAATAAGACTTTGTTCGGTTTTTTTTTTTTTACAGAACTGCTAATTGGTACTTGTCATGTCAATTTGTTTATGAAATTATGGCCATGCGTTGATGATGCATCGATTGAGTATTGATTTTTCATTACCTGCAGATAATTCATCGGATATGCATCCGTATGAATCAGAGATCAAGGCTCTGTTGGAGAAATCACCACTAGAATTTGAGTTCTCTAATGGAATTATGGATATGAGCATGAGTGATAGCTATGTTTGGATTGATGATGAATCAAAGTTAAAAGCACTTGTTGAGGTTCTGAGTAAGGAAAAAGTGTTTGCTGTGGATACTGAACAGCATAGCTTTCGGTCATTTTTAGGGTTCACAGCTCTTATTCAGGTGGAACATATAATTCTTTTTTGATAAGTATTGGCATTGAGTTAAGGAGATGCTGTTTTAATACTCAGTATTTGTTTTCTCGATTATAGATTTCGACTAGAGATGAAGATTATTTGGTGGACACGATTGCTGTTCATGATATTATGGGACTTCTCGGCCCTGTATTTGCCAATCCGAATATATGCAAGGTACTTTGTAGGTTTGTGCTTGTATCTTTACTTTGCTGATTGTTGATCATACATTAGCAGTTTTTATATTCTTAATTTTAACATTTAAATGGAAGTACACAAAATGATGAATATGGAAGTCAAGTAATTTGGATATTGAATATGTGTGTGTGTGACAATAGATTGTGCAAAAGGTGCTAGCTTTTCCCGTTTTTGAGATTTATGTATAATATAATGAAATTAAATGCATATGAAACTCTTTACCCCTTTTTTTATTTTCTCAAATATTAATTTTGTACTCTTTATAAGTTAAATAGATTTTAATTTTCTTTGTAATTCATCTTCTTAATAATTAATATATCTTGTATGATTTGTCACACCGTTTAACAAAAAGTTTAGAATCCTTGGCAGTTTTTATTTTAGAACTAACCAAATTGAATTTAAATAGTTAGATATTTTCTCTTTTCATTATTCTTTCTTTCTTATGTACTTTAACTTCATGTTTTGTGTTATAATATGCGGTGGTTGGCTTGTCTAGGTGTTCCATGGTGCTGATAATGATGTTATATGGCTACAAAGGGATTTTCATATTTATGTTGTAAACTTATTTGACACTGCTAAGGTGAGCCAAGCTTTCATATTAATAAAGAATGACTGCTGTTTCTGTTTGCTAATCTTCCATGGTGTTTAATTGAATTATCTGCAGGCTTGTGACGTGTTATCAAAACCACAGAGATCATTAGCCTACTTACTTGAAACATATTGTGGTGTTACCACTAACAAGCTATACCAGGTACAATTGTTATTGCTCAGTCTTTCGTTGAGACATCTTTTTTTCCTGCAAACAGTTTATAATTATTATATCTACCACTAGTGTGACAACCATAAGTTCTTTATGAACCATGTATGCCTAATATGCCTTTTTTGTTGCAAATATAATTGTAGCGTGAAGATTGGCGACAACGTCCACTACCAATAGATATGGTTGAATATGCTCGGATGGATGCACATTATTTGCTTTATATTGCAGATTGTCTTGTTTCCGAGCTCAAAAACCAGAACAACGGTGAGATCTGTCTCTCAACGTACTATATAGAATCAATTCAATTCTTAACAAATGTTTTTAATTTCTATCAACCATAATTTGCATCAAACTTACATTTATGGTTCGCCATCTGCCTCGTCTTTCAGTTTTCTAGTAAATATAATGATGCATACATTTATAAAAAATAATTTTATTAAAAATAATTTTGTTATTCAACTAGTCTTTAGTTGCAGATTGAGAAAAACCACATAGTACAACCTTTTAAAAATGTATCTTGTATTTTACAATCGTTTTTCTAATGTAGTTTTACAGATAATAGTGCATCAGAAAATTCAGTCGGTCTTGATGACAAATTGCATTTTGTTTCCGAGGTTAACCGACGTTCGAATGCTTTGTGCCTGCAACTCTTCACCAAAGATCTAGAAGCTTCCCCAGGGCAGTCTGCTGCTTCTTCTATTATTTCCCGCCATTTAAATGATCATGGAAGTTCTACAAACAACAGCCAGGTAATAATGTGTATTAGTAATGAGTTTTATACTTATATTTATAGGGGATACAATCCTACAAAAAGGAAATTATATAACCATAAACTAGGAAACTGAAGCAAATCATATCAGCATGAATCAGCCAAATTAAATGCTAGTTAATACTCCTAGTTTTGTTTTTATCTATATTATACAAAATCTGAGAATTTTTTGTGTGATGTTCTCTTTCCATGCGGTTTCAGGATCTTGTTAGACGTCTATGCTCTTGGAGGGATTTGATGGTAAATAACTTACCCTTTAGATAGAGGTGGATTATTAGGTCGTTGGTGGCGGGTTGGGCCATATTTCTAAACGGGTTCGTTAAATGAGTAACCTTTTGTTACATGATAAAATGGGCTAGGCCGGGTTGACTTAAAAGTCAAAACACTTGTTTTAGTATTAGGATAATGTATATGTAGGTCATCTAACTATGTAAGATTTCTTAAGGACACCTAACTACCACAAGGCCAACCAAGTATCAAATATCAATTTGATTTCATTTATTCCAATTCTATTGCCAAAATTGTCACATGTAGAATTTTAGAAATGACAAATACCCATGAGGCCATGATTGTACTCGAAAGAATCAACTCTAGATGGATTGGAAAAACATATGTAAGTAGATTCAAGGTATCATTTTCATGTTACAATTATTTAGTCACTAAAGCTTTAAAAATAGAGTCATTTCATCATTTTACATTTTTCCAGCTAGTTTTCTATTTTCGGATCTGTCATAAAATAAACTAAATTGATACTTGGTGTGGCCTGCACGTATGTTATCCCATTTTCTTCAATTTGTAATTGGTGTGTCAAATATGACTTTCTAAATTAAATTGTGTCATATTAATTTAAATTTTTGAATAGCAAGAGTTAGGAGGTCTAATTCGGATTTACTAAATCATATATATTTCAATAGTAATATAAATTTGCAAATAAAAAGGTTTAGAAAATCTAAATATAATTTACTGATTTTATGCATTTTATTTCAGGCCCGTATGCATGACGAGAGCCTTAAATATGTGCTATCTGATAACGCTATCGTCTCTCTTGCTGAAAAAGTTCCATCAACTTCCACAGACATTTGCACTACAATATCACAAGCCGATATAGACATAGACATTCCAAATTCCAATCCAACCCCTCCGTTTCCATCTTCTGTTGTCTTGAGTCATTTGGATGACTTCCCTTACCTCCTCCAAAATGAGATAACTAATCTTGATTTATTTCAACTAATTCTCAAAAAGCACCTCGGTCCAAACTGTTCATGTCCCTTTTCACTTTATAACTATAGTCTGCTTTCTAAAACTAACATCAATTCATCAAAGAGATTGGTTTCAAAGGCAAGTGGACACAGGTTTTCAAAAAAAGTTGCTCGCAAGATTTCTCGAGAGCTTTTTGTTCAGAAGTTTTCTTGCAAAGCTCCTGTGTATCATAACTGCAGGATATATGCTAATGATGGAAGATTGTTGTGCTACTGTGATCGAAGGAAGCTTGAATGGTTAGTAATAGATCATTTCAGATATTTTGTATTTTATTTCGTTTCTAACTAATTGCCCACTTTGAGAAATAGATAGTTATAGTTTACACATGTTCCAGTTTTAACTTTATTTGCTAGGCTTTCGGAAAATTATTTTAGGGCGAGGGGAGTGTATGCACTTCATACATTTTATTAATAGAAGATATTACTAAAAATGATATATTTTTTGCTATTCTACGTGACATGTTAATTATTTTAAAACTTATTATTGTGCAAAAATGTGTTTTAAGTTAAATTCTGTTTAAACCAAGTCACTAGTTTTTTTGTTAAGGAATGAGCGAGTTGCCTATAAAGCTTCCTCTCTTTGATCTGATTTTAGTTTTGAGTAATACATGTTATCTACACTTTCAAAAAGGTTCAAACCTTCGAAAACTTTTCATTGGGAGTAATCTTTAAAGTCAACGGTACTTTAACTACCAATTTTGACCGTGTAACCAACTGAGATTTTGAAGCTTTTTTAAAAGTTGATTACTTATTTTCATGAACAGCATATTTTTGTCACCCTCGTGATTTGAACCCTCACCCTTTTAGAAAGGCTAAGCCTTATCTAATTCCTTGATACCACTAGGCCAATAGTGAATTTGGAAGTTAGTTACATCTTTTTATGGTTTTTGCTAGGGGTGTAAACAAGCCAAGCCACTCGAGATCGGCCCGCTAAGAGCTCGAGTTGAGCTTAAATGAGCTCGAGCCTAAAACAAGCTTGTTTAACTAACGAGACCGTGCTTCACTTATTAAGCCCGAGCTAGCTCAAGAGGCTCAACAATCGTATTATTTATTGATTTTTAATTTTGTATTAGTTATATATTTTCTAAATAATCATTGTTATATAAATTTATGGTAAAAATAACTCAAAACGTATATTATGCTGCATATAAAAGTTATAATCCCTTAAAATATAAACAAAATTAGCTGTAAGTGTATAAAAATTAATGATAGTAAATAAATGACCCGAGCTCGAGCTTGAAAAACTACTTACGGGCTAAGCTCGAGATTTAGCTTTATAATTAGAGCTCGAAACAAGCCGAGCTTGAGCTCTTGTATGTTATATAAAAGTTAAATAAGCTTGGCTCGGCTTGCTCACACTCCTAGTTTTATCTTTGTGAATCATACATAACCAATAATATTACAGGTATCTGCAGCGGGACCTAGCAAAACTCGTTGACAAAGACCCACCCGCCATAATGCTTCTTTTTGAACCCAAAGGCCGCCCAGAAGACGAAGGAAATGATTTTTACATTCAAAGTAAAAAAAACATATGTGTAGGGTGTGGTGAAGGAAATCACTATTTACGGTACCGTATAATCCCGTCATGCTACAGAATCCACTTTCCGGAACATTTAAAAAGCCATCGGTCTCATGATATTGTTTTGGTGTGTGTCGATTGCCATGAAAAAGCACATTCTTCGGCTGAAAAGTACAAAAAGAAAGTAGCTTTAGAATTCGGGATACCATTATTTGTACATAAAGTGGTCGATTCTAATGAGGAAGATGTTTCTGGATCTTCGTCATCTGTCGTGAAACTTGGTGATAGTGGTGTGTCTCCTTTAGAGTTGAGAACGGCTGCAATGGCTCTTTTAAGGCATGGTCCACGGATGCCACCTCAGCGCCGTGAGGAGTTGACACAGGTATGAAGTCTATTGTTATAACGAAAATTAATTGCTTATGTAGTTTTTGTAGCTGGGGTGTTTACAACCTGCCGAAGCCCACTGACTGTCCAAACCAAAGAAAGTCGGTTCGGTTTAAAATATGTACAGTTCGGTTTTAGCAGTTTTAATGGTTTGGTTTACGGTTTGGAGTTTGGACCTTGAAGCCGACTGTTTAATATGTATTTATATTATTTTATTGAACACTCCTTACAAATTTTCTAACATTTCATACAAAACCATGCAGATGCTTTAAAAAAATTATTATTATATTTGTCTAAAACCGCTGAACCGGCAAAACTGAACCGTTAAATTGCGAAAACCCACCGGTTTGGGTCTCAACTTTTCAAAGCCTTATTTAACGGCTCAACACATTCTTTTGTCAAAACCTACAAAACCTGTTTTGCTGTTTGCATTAGTTATGAAAACATTAAAAGTAATTATTTCTAATAACCTGCGTTTTTAGATTAAACGATTTTGGTGGTTATATTTATTACAAGTACAATTATTCTCGAAACGAGCCTTATTTTTATTTATTTTACAGGTTGTCAAGAAATATTATGGAGGAAGAGATATATCAGATGAAGATTTAGAAAAGGCTTTACTAGTAGGAATGAGTCCTCACGAAAAAAGACGGTTACGCAAGAAAAAAGGCATATGCTTTAACAATACTTCTCCAAACAACATTGTTTCAGACAATGATATTAAGGAAAACAATGGACTTCACGAGTCCGAGAATGGTTCCAATCCGGATATTACAGACCATTCTGAACAAAACGGGCTGGGTCATGCGAGTTCTGATGGGGCGGTCTGTAGTTCAAAGTTATCGCTATTAGGGCATGGCCCACATGGGAAACAAGTAGTTGATTATTTGCTGAAGAATCATGGGGAAGTTGGGATTCAGGAGTTTTGTCAAAGATGGAGACAAGTGTTTGTTGAGAGTATTAATCCTCGGTTTTTACCGGGTGGTTGGGATGTGACTCACAGGTATGTTGCATTCTGTCTCTTTAATTTTGACTACTGACTTTATTTAGTTCGTATTACTGAGTGGTGGTGTAGCTGTAGTGGAGTACACGGTTCGGTTTGGGTTGGTTTTGGGCTAAAACCGAACCGGTTTTTGAATTTTTTAAATTCTTTGCTTTGGTTTTTTTGGTTTTGCTATTTGAGCTTGAAAATTTTGGACGGGAAAAAAATGGGGCCTAAAATAATGCATCAGGGCCCAAGTCATTTTGTTAATTAAGTACTAATTATTTGTTATACATTTGGGCTTAAATATTTGAGTCACATTTTTTTATTTTTTTTATAATTTACTTAAATAGAAAGTAAGTAATGAAAATTTATAAAATTTTGTTCGGTTTAGATTTTTTAATACACGCAGAACCAAAACATGGTAGTGGTGAACTCGTTTCGGTTCGGTTAATTGGTTAAAGCCATACCTATAACCAATATTTCGGTTTTTTCTTTGTTTTGATAACCGATTGGTTTTGGGTATAAACGATTTGGTTAATTTGGTTTATAGAAAAGATCGTTCGGTGAGTTTTGGACGTGTGTGTGTGGATTCACGATGAATGAATCCAAGTGTATTATTGGCCAAATGAAATATTGGCAAAAATGAAAAGGAGAACACGTGTTGTATATAAAAATTTGGAATCAAATTTTTCCAACATATAACATAATATTTATAAAAGATAGAAAAGTATACAAGAGCGTTTTCAATGACAGTTCAGTTCAGTAGTTTACAGAAAAAATCATAATTGAACAATTGTTTCTTAACTGGTTCAGTAATTTTGCTAAGCAGAGATCCTAGGTACTGGTGGGATTTGTGAGGTTTTTTACAGACTCTTGTTGGATTTTAGCAACCAACCTTTAACTGATTTTGAATGTAAATATAGGGGCGTTCACGAAAACTGAAACCCAAATAAACCGATCTGAGGTTTTATTCGGATACACGGATCCGAATATCCGAATAACTAACTCGGATTCGGATTGGATTCAGTTATAGGATATTAGAAAATTCAGATTGTTCAGATATCCGTTTAATCCGAATAAATAACACGTCTTTAGTGGCATTTTCCAGTTTTGTATGTTTATTTAGACCATTGCTTGAAGTTTGAATTTTAAATTCATGTTCAAGACTAATTTATATTATCGGTTTTGTATGTTTATTGTGATTCTAAAATCTAAACCTGTAAAAAATGTCAGGGGACTAAAAACTAATTTTTTTTTGTTATTAGGTTATTTTCGGATTATTCGGGTAATTTCGGATTTTATCCGAATCCAATCCGAATTGAATTCGGATAGATCCGGATCCGATAGGAATATACTTAATTCGGATTGGATCGGATTCTGGATAGGGTCCTAAAATTTTCAAATCCGAAAATTCCGAAATTAATAAACCAAATGTTCTGTTAACACCCCTATGTAACAATTGCTCTGAAAAGGATATGATTTGACATTTTTTTTTGTAGCGGTAGAAGGGAGTTTGGGGACTTCAGTGTATACAATCCAGCAAATAAGGCTTCGGTTGGTGCTAAGGATTAATGGAAACAGCATCCAATTGTGTACAAGAATCAAATGTTGTAGTGTTGGTGTTTGTTTGTTTTTTGTTTATTTAAAATCTTGAATCCCTTTGATTACATTCATTTGGTTTTTCAGGATGATAAACACTCTTTTTAACTGTCTTTATATTTTTGGATTATGGATTTGAACATTAAACTTCATAATGACTATGTTGCTTGTTTGTTTATTAATAGTAGAATAAGTTTCTTGCTTGTTTAGCAACACGCCGGTTTACCACTAAACCAATGCTTATTTTCTATTTTAATATTGTATTATATTTTGATTTGGAGGCTTTAATTAAGTGTGATTAAAATTGCCATAATATAAGGCTTTAGTTATCCACCTAGTTATCCATCCAGAAACTCAACTTCTGCCCATCTTTAGTTGTCCTTTTGAGCAAATCGACCAATTTGCTTTCTTCCCACCTAAGTTTATTTATCGTATTAGCAATCTTAACATCTTTAATTCTTGCAATCCCTAACCCTCCCTTATCTTTCGTCAATGCCACCCTCTCCCAAACCACCCAATGTTTTTTTTGAGACTCGTTTGACCCTTCCCATAAAAATCTCTTCATAATACTTTCAAGGTTCTCCGCCGTTTTACACGGAACCTTGAGTAAAAGACAAATAATACACCAGTAAACTTTCTAGCACCACTTTAATTAGAACAACCATTCCACCTATAGAGAGAGAGAATAAGCTCTTCAAATCACAAAGCTTTTTTCAAAATTTTCATAGTACCATTCCAATTATTAATTTTGTTCATGCTACACCAACCGTAATACCTAAAACGTGAGAACGGAATTTTCCCCGATTTACAATTAATTATTAAATTCTCTAGTTAAATTAATAATAATAAATAATAATAATGTTAGGCTTTTTGCAGGGTTGTCAGTTCGAATCCTGAGTCCACCCGAGTTTTCGTCCTAAAGTGTGTTACGCTAGAGAGTTCTGCTCTTATTTTCGGGGAAACGTCCAAACCAAACTCTAAAGCTAGCGTGAGCCTGGGTAAGACAACATGATCTGGACATGATGAGAGACAACGGGCAGTGGCGAAGGATAGTTGGGGCCAGGCCCCTCCGTTTTTTTGCGCATTAGTGTAAATTTACGTATTTCGCCCGACATTTTTTATACGTAGTGTAAATTTACCTGTTTTCAAACCGAAAACTTGATCTTGGCCCCCTCTGTTTACGGTTTTTTTAGTGCGAATTTTCATCCGGCCCCCTCGACATCTTCGTCTAAGCTTCGACCCTAACAACAGAATTCTCCAAATCTAAATATAAAAAAGTCTTTACAAACAAAATAATAATAATAATAATAATAATAATAATAATAATAATAATAATAATAATAGTAAAAAAAATAATAATAATAGTAAAATAATTACGGCTTCTCCCTTCTTCACGCCACCCCTACATTAATAATATTCCTTCCTTTCCATTTTCCCGCTTAATCAACACTCCTTTAAAACCTCCACGCCTTTCTCTTTACACACACACTCTCTAACCACCTAACAACCTCCTTCCAACCGCCATGAACCACCGTCGCTTCCACCACCGCTCCACCGCCGTCGACGGCTACTTCCGGTACCTAAAACCCGGCGCACTCGCTCAACTCCGTGACCGTAAAATCAACGCTAAAACTCAGATCTCGTTTTCTCGAGCTTTACCGTTGTCACCGTGTAGATCTATCAACGGAGGTGGTTTCAGTCAACAACAGGAAGGTTCCGGTACTAATAACGCCGTTAGTGACGGAGAATTGGCGAGATGGTACGGTCCGTGGTGTCCACAACGGAAGAAACTAATGGCCGTTAGATATGTATCATATTCTGAACCTGATATTGATGCTTCTTCACCTGTTATTGATTGAAGTAGTTTTGTGTTTATATTGTTTTGAGTTTATTTGTATATGCTTATGATTTTTAGGTTAGTTTTTAATTGATGTGAAAATTATTTTAATCATTTCAAAGCATGAATAATAGTATTATATTATGTTCAGTTGTTTCTAGTGTTAATTTGTATTATAATTCAGCTTAATTTTAGGAGAAGTCTTTAATCGTCTTAACTAATATTATAATTCAGTTGTTTCTAGTGTTAATTTGTATATTTTCTAATGGCCGTTAGATGATATATATGTTAGGTTGTTATGTTCAAACACCGCCCGCTGGTGTGTTAACAACTCTATACGGCTCCTCTAGGTGACATACTGATGTATGTAGTAACATGATGACAACTTTTTCAGTCTATACGGCCCTTAGACCACATGCTATGGGCACGGTGGAGGGCGCGAAACACCACCGGGAGGGGGGCGCGGTGGGTAGGGGCTTCACAACGCCGGGCGCCTTTCTCTCTCACACACATGCATATATATGTATGTGTGTGTGTGTGTATAATAGGGGCGCAATGGGCTTTAAATCACATCGGGACATTATTGGTTGGGACTTCAATGCCCCCGGTGCTTACGTGGCACTGACGTGACACTGTGGAGGGGCTTCGATGCCCCCCACCATAGAGGATGGTCTAAGGGCCGTATAGCACCTATACGAGTCATATAGGCTTCAAACACCCGACACTTTTCGACAAAACATGACAAAATTCTTCACCTATACGGCTCTAGTATAAATAACATATGTGGTGTGTGAGTTACCTATTCTGAACCTTGGAAGGTCCTGCACAGGTTATTGATGGTTTGCTAATGATTTCTTAGTTGCTCATTGATTGAATTAGATATGTTAATCATTTGAAGGCATGATCTCAAATATGATCAATGAAAGTCATTAATAATCATATATAGTATTCTAATTGCATTGTTATTTTTTTTAATTTACATATTTCCACGAGATTTTACCTAGTCTAAAGCCCGACACACTTGCTGAACTTCGCACGCACAAGCGGTGGAGGTTTAATTCGATGCAAAGTGAAGAACCTTACCAGGACTTTCAATAGCTGTCCAAATGACTACATGATCATGGTTTACTCTACCTCAGTTCCGTTTTTTTGCGCGGCAATGTAAATTTACCTGTTTTTGTCCGATCTGTTTTATATGTAGTGTAAATTTACCCGTTTTCAACCAAAAATTTGATCCCGGCCCCCTCCGTTTACGGGTTTTTAATGTGTATTTTCGTCCACCCCCCTCAACATCTTCGTCCAAGCTTCGCCATTCGCCACTGCTCAGTTCACCATTTCGAAACATGGAATCAATTAGTTTCAACACGTCATTAATTTGAACTTCGCATATGTTATTTTGGCACACATATTTTTGGTTCTTAAAAAGCAGTTCGAGAAGGTTCAATTGTTTGAAATGAATTTCTAAACTCGTAAATCAGCTCCGGAACTCACTACCGGCAGTTTTATGTAAAAGCAAATAAAGATGAGTTTATTTGTAGTTTTTTTTGTCAGTTTTAGGTTATTTTCTAGTTTTCTGAAGGTTTATGTGAAATTGTGAATATTATGTTAATCATTTCAAAGCATGATCAATAAAAAGTTATTAAGTATTTTATCTTGTATACTAATTATGTTGTTTCTAATCTTTTATGTTTTACATTTTCTCCGAGATTGTCATGCTATTTGTACTTTGGTAGATGTCTTTCTTTATTCTTCATTTATTACACATGTTCTTAATATTTGATGGATATATGAATTGAAATTACTCAATTAGACTTCATTATTTTGCATTGAATACTTATCAAATGATTGATAATTTTGTTTGATGTAATAATTGGTTGGATTTTCATATCCGTGGACATTAATAGGCACGCCAATTGTTGATTATATAAATCTTATTGTTGATTTTGTCTTGGATAATGTTTAATCTGAGATTGCAAAAATGTTGTCACACATTTGCTTTGGTATTTGAATTTTTGTCAATGGTGTATGATTTAAGCAGATATGGAACATTTTGCACTAGGCACAAGCTTGTTCTATAAATTCTTAATGATCAGTTTTTAATCTTTGTTTGCGATGCAGATAGCCCTTTGTTTCCATTTAGTAATGGCTTTGTATTTCTGTTCAATTTATTTTCTCACTTGCACTTGTCATAATTCTTTCAATCTCTGCAATCTCTAACTCTGTATCATATGTTTTTCTCACTATATCATAAGACATGTAATTGATTGTCTTAACCAATGGTTGAATGTTAGATATCTATTTTTGCAGTGTGAATGTGTGATATTAGGAGGTAAGATATTTTTAAGAAGCTTTCACTGCTGGAACGTTAACTACTACAATTTCGTTTAATTTCAACACCAGATCAGTGTCATATTGATAGAGGTTCAGCGTGTTAGTGTCCTCTTGAAGATGCTATTAACTATATGCTTCAGCTGTTTAAAAGAATATTGATTCTGATTAAGGAAGCATGGCAGATCTGTTAATCTGTTAACGCAACAGGTCATCATGTGCTTCATTTATACCACAAAACTTTGTATTCCTCAGTCTTTTAATATTGTAAGCTTACTTAAGATATGATGTAACCGTTAACCGGATATCCACACCCCTAACGATTTGAATGAACCAAAAGATCTTTGCTAACATTAATGAAGGAAACGGCAACGAACGTTTATACCAAGTACTTATGTCAACTCACTTCAATAAGACTTTACAGAGGGACTCATTGATTCCAATATAGTAGTGTGTTCACTGTTTACATGACTGTGCGTTGTTTTGATCACGTGACTGCTATCGATAGTCTATCGATGTATCTGTGACACATATTTTGGATTTACATCTTACTTAAGTTGAAAACGGCAGTGATTTGATCCAAGCAGCTATGGAGCATTTGCATTGGGCACAGGTTAGTTTCCTAATTTTCTACCGATTATTTCTTTTGTTTGTGATGCAAATAGAACTTATCTGTTCACTAATTTAATGGTTCTATACTTATGTTCACCTATTACTTACTCAGCTTTGGTGACAGTATCACAACTGATCACATTTCACTTGCAGGAAGCATTCACAAAGACAGCCCAGCTGCTAACTTTCTTCTTGACCTTAGTGTGACGGCAAAAAACTCTTATGGAAGTCGGAGAGGTAATGGTGAAATTATGGCCAGGGGTACTTTTGTCAATATGCACATTGTTAACAAGCTCTCGAAAGCCAAGGCCAAGTCACTTAAATCCCAAATTTCCATTCGTATCCGTTAAACCCTTTTGTCTGAAATATCTTTCTAATAGTTAATAATATGTCCCACTTTTGACTGGTCATGAACAATACACTATTGACCTAGCTAACAACATTAATGAGATTCGGCCCGGTCAAGTCGTCAACCAATACCAGAAAGTCATTCATGTGTACAGCCCGTTTCAACACTGAGGTATTCACCGTATTCTTTACAGTTCATTGATTTTATTCCGGTTTAGATAGAGTTGAGCACATCAGTGTTCCAACTTCCAAATCGTATTCGATACATTTTATGCAAAAAGTCACAAAAAAACTGCCCAAAAGTGTTGTTTTAAATCGTACTTCGAAAGTACCATACATGCAAACACTTAAAAACTCGTAAAGTATTTATTTAGATAAGTTAAAGTTATTATTTTTATATAGTTATCGTAATCATACTTAACACATCGATTATTTTTGAGAAAGTTTTAACCCTTTGGTCACGTGTCCGTGTCGCAAACTAACTAGTTTTCAAACTTATGAACTATCCATTTTGACTTGTTATTGCTAAATCACTTAATTTAAATTTCCATTTTTACCCTTTAAACCTTTTGTCTTGAATATATCTTTCGAATGATTAATAATATGTCCCACCTTGTTTCTGATCCTGTGAAGATAAACTATTGAGAATTGATTTACCTAACAATATTAATGAGATCAGACACAGTCTAGGCGTCAACCAATACCGAAAAGTCATTGACATGTACAGCCCGTTTCGACACTTAGGTATGTTTTGCAGTTCATTGATTTTATCCCGGTTTAGATTTTGTGTGATTGATAGTGTCTCATAGAGTTGAGCATATCAATGTTCTAAATCGTATTCGATACATTTTACGCAAAAAAGTTAAAAAAATCCAACTTGTATATCGTACTTAAAAAGTACCTAAAGCGTTGATTTAAATAAGGGATTATTTAAATTTTGAATGTAGTTTTTGTAATCATATCTAACACGTCGGTTATTTTCTAAAAAGCTTTAAATCTTTGGTCAAGTGTCGTATGCTCAACCTAACTCGGCTTGTACATAAATCGTATCCAAACTTATAAACTATCCATTTTGACCTGTTACCCAACCTGCTCGTTTTATCACCTCTAGTTAAACACTTAAAAGTAGAGGTGACAATTTCAGTCAATTTACCTAGAAACAGGTTGTATCTAGTAAAGTGCTTTCAAATGCATATTTTAAATAGTTGAATTACTATTTTATTAGTGCAACTACTATAACTAGAACCCAACCAACTCGACCGTGACCCGTTATCCTACCCGCCAAATTTTGTCACATATATTCAAAAGTGTTTAATAAATATAAGTATGCAAATGATGACCTAGATAACTACAAAATATCACTAGCCTTATTTTTAGGAACAATTCATGCCACTAACCTAATGATGCATATCAAAATATTCAAGAAACAAATGCAAAATTGAAACAATAAACCCAATAATAATTATAGATTCTTGGACTATTTTGTGTGTTTGTAGAGATTTTAAAGTCCGTTAACATTTTAACTCACCTTGCATATAACGCCCCTTAACCCATGAAGGGAGTGGTATGTCACTCGTTAACCCTAGACCTTGGTATATGATACATGTTCATTATAAAAGGTTTGAACTATTTTATGTTTATTCTAGTTATATTAAGTATAAAAAGAAAAGAAAATTGTTTTAATACATTTCTATGTCTACAAACGAACTATTTTTTTGGATTTAAAATGGTTATTATTTGTTATTTATAGGGTTTAGATAAAATACAAATGAAATTAACGTTCTAAACTGGAGAATAAAATAAAGTAATTATATATACAAGTAGAGTAATTATGTAATTAAATCATAGAGTAATTACATGTAGAGTAATTATGTAATTAAATCATATAGTAATTATGTACTTAATTATCATGTTTAGCACGCTAATTTCATTTGTACGTTAATCTTTCCCGTTATTTATATTGTTCGAATAGAAACTTGATTTATAATTAAATATCATCTTAACTGTTTAACTATTTGTTAATAACCATATGGTTTTATGTGGCTATATACTATAGTAAAAAGTCTATATATTTTATAAAATAATCTTATAGCCCACGTAAAGCTTAATTTTTCTGTCTACTATAATAGGCATTTTTTAAAAATAAAATCAAAGTTGATTATATCCCAATTTTCAAAGGCATGTGCTTAAACTCGTTATATATCCTAATATTTAAACAAAATCAAAATGATATCTATCATGGGAAATTGGGAACTCGTATAAAGTGTTTTGTTTTATTTGCTTATAATTAAAAATTTAAAACAACTAAACATTAAAATTAGAAAATACCCGTACACAATACAAACAAGCGCGCACACAACTAGTGAAGATCAGGAGAGAGATTGTTTGCATAGTATGTGACAAATTTTAAAAGATATATTTAAAACATTAAAACTATATTTTACTCATTATTTAAAAAATTAAAAATGTTCGATTTTATGTTATAGTTTTTATAAGAAAACTCTAAAGTGTATAAAAGTTATTTGCGGTTATGTGTTAGCTTCCCACTCGACATGCATTATTGTTGCGGTTATGTGATTTCGTAATCTTCTTTTTATGTGTAAAATAAATTTTTGTGTAATATGTATACAAATCAAAATTTGTACAAGTGTTTATATAAAGTTGAATAAGCCATCAAATGATAAATAGTTCTCTCTATTTGTTGGGAGGAAAGTACAAATGTGAATAAAAAAGTTGCAATATAATATGTAAATAAACATGCGAGATACGAATTTGAAAGAATAAACAACACATGGAAAAGTTAAATAATTATTGATAGAAAAGAAATATTCTTTGCTGGGAACACACAACTTGCTTGTGGCCTTATAACATATAAGGTATAAAAAGATTATACTAATTTTCCATTTTAAAATAGTAAATGCAGAATGTTTATGTTTATTTTCCAATGATGAAATATTATATGCATAATTGCATAACATCAAATTTGGTAACTTAAGGTTCTTATTGGTCTATATGGACATTGATTAATTTATTTATTTGCAAAATATGTGTTTTTTTTAAATATTTATACCATAAACAAATGCTAACGACACCGATTGAATATACGTAATGCTTGGGTTTTACCTACTGAATAAACGTTGTGTTAAAATTTTAACTGTTTTAAATGTTAAATGATGAGTTTATTTTTTAGATTTAATTTTGGTATCGTAATGAATTTAATTGATATTAACTGAATTCGCGTCAACTCGCAACCCAGAAAGGAATTCGACGCGCAAGAAAATACTAGTTAGGGTCTTCGTAGTGGGGCAAAAAAATGCCCACCAAGCTAGGCAATTTTGTGGGTGAACACCGCCCCCTAGGCGATAAGGGGGAGTGGGAGTGTTTTTTGTTGCCAGAGATATTTTGAAGATTATTATTATTATATTGTGTTATGTGTGATATATATATATATATATATATATATATATATATATCTATATATAGGGTATGGATCAAATACAAATGAAATTAACGTGCTAAACGTGAGAATCAAATAGAGTAATTATATATACAAGTAGAGTAATTATGTGTATGATAATTACTCTATGATGCAATTATATAAATACTCTACTTGTATATATAATTACTCTATTTAATTCTCACGTTTAGCACGTTAAATTTATTTGTATGTTAACCTTCTCCTGTATATATATGTATGTATATATTGGGCTACAACACCACTAAAACAAAAACCTATTATTTGCTGACTTACGTCACATAACAAAAAACGTTCTATTTTATAACTCCTCCACTACACATAGCCTTGTTAATTGAGTGTTTTTATATTCTTGTTAACAACATGAGCCTACAAGGCTACAAGTGTTAGTTGGTTGATTAAAATTAATCTTTAGAACAATCTCACACATTCACTCCTCTCCTTTTCTCTTACTATTCTTTAAGGAATCCAGGTAATTCTCCATGTCAACTAACATCACTTTTTCACAATTTAATAATCTTTTTATTTATTTTATGTTTTCCAATTCATTATTTATTAATCCTACTTGTTTATACCTATTTAAAGCCCTCAACTTTGATTTTCTGCATCATCACTACAAGATTAGCATAATATTAGCTTTACCTTTTTCTATTTAATTTTTTTATTTTAATATCATTTTCCCTTTTGATATAAATAAATTCTATGTTTTCCATTATGGCATTCATATCTAACAACCACCTTGGTGGATTTTAAGTTCTCTCCCAAGACCAAAAAAATAATAATAACAATTATTATTATCTTCTTGAAAATCTTGACTTTTGCTCTAAATTTCAAGATTTTAACTTCATGGTTCACACTCCATATATGACTTCTAAAAGTTGAGTCAAAAACTCAAAAGGGTGTCCTTAAAGTATGGAGATTAATAGTCCTACAATAACAAAAAGTATATTTTTCATGATTTTTGGTGTGTTGGTGGTGGCTATGGCAAATGATGTCATAACTGTAAATAATACATCATCTTCATATTCATCATCAAGAAGGCCTAAAGTTGTGAATATTGGAGCTTTATTAACATTTGATTCAGTGATTGGAAGGTCAGCAAAGGCTACAATTATGGCTGCTGTAGATGATGTGAATGCTAATCCTTTTGTTCTTGGAGGAACTCATTTGAATCTTATATTATATGATACAAATTGTAGTGGATTTCTTGGCACCATTGAAGGTAAATGCTAATTTGTTAATGTTCGTTCTTGATACACAATATGTCTATAATACGTAATATGTCCACACATATGTGATATATATGTCTGGAGCATATTTGTGCAGTGCTGGGCAAGAGACTCTCTTTATATTAACCCAAAATTTTTACTAATTTGAATGAAATATTCGTTTTTTTAAGAACAAGTTGTTTGGCTTATTGTTCTGAAATTAGTAAAATTTAAATTTTAATTGAAATTTATTTTTTTGGGAAATTTATTAAGTTTTTTTTAAATGGTTTTTGCAAGAAACTTGGTTTGGAGAATAGAGAAATGAGAAATACCATTAGATTGTGGGTAATGGGGCGCGGGGGAGGGGGGGGGGGGGGTGATCCAGGTGGCTGCAAACATGGCTCGCGCACACCATTACCACCCCTCATGCGAGCGGGGGCGAGCCGGACCACGGGGCGCAAAGGGATGAGGATTTAGAGAGAGAAAGTGAGATTGGGGTTTTGAGAGAGGGAGTGTGTGTTTGGAGACAGTGGGTTGAGAGACGATGGCGATGGTCCGGTGGTTGAGAGACGACGGCGATGGTCCGGTGATCGGTGGTGGTGGTGTGAAGGTGGTGTGAAGAAGAAGATCGGTGAAGAAGACCTGGTGGGGTGAAGGTGAAGAAGAATATTAATTTTAATATTAATATTAAAATTAATATTTAAAATAAATAAATAATTGGATCAAGTTCCGGATCACCAGGACCACTACATCCTCTGGGGCTTGGTTGAGGGGCTTGATCCAGTGCCATGTCATTGCCTACGTGTCAGATTTTGCTTGGCTCACTTGATGCTCAACCAAGCCCCATTACCCTTAGTCTTATGATAAAAAATAACTGTTAATGCAAATTAAATGAGGAAGTCAAAGTCAACTAATAAATGCAGGAAAATAGAGAGTACTAGTCTTGACTTTGAGGTCAAATGTAAGGTTTTCATTTATTGAAAATTATGTTAGAATTTCATGGAAATAGACATTTTATTGTTCATATTGACTTTTTATTTCACAAATAATATTAATTAGGATTAAGTTTAAAAAATACTTATTGGCTTTTTAAAAAAGCCATTTTGAAAAGCCTGAATTTGTGTCATTTAGAAAACTGCTTTTTAACCCTTACAAAAAGCTAAATAGAAAGGATTTTTGTGATTGCCAAACACATTTTAGCTTATTGACTAGAAAACATTAAAAAGCCAATAAACATTTTTCAAACTCAATCTCAAAAATGCTCTAAATGGGCTTGAGAAAGCACAGTCATTGACTACGTTTTTCCGTTGATTAATTTTGTTGCACACTTGTTATATTTGTTTATAGAGTGTTAGGACATGTGAAATCTTTAAGAACCGAGTGTACCTTACGCGAGCTACATGGACGACCTAAAAACATGCCACATGGCAACTTTCGACAAAATACGTTGATGGGAACATTATTTGGGAGTAATTCATCAGCAAGAAAAAATAAATAAATTCTTAAGTACGCAATACATGCATAATACGTACTTGAGAATTAATATTATTATTATTTTGCCAATGCATTACACCCAAAGATTCCAAGTGACATGTTTCCGAGTGGTCTATGTAGCCAACGTATTGTGCACACATTGCCCAAATAATTCAAATCTCATTTTTGTAAGTGTAACGAGTCAAATGTCTAATTTTTAAAATTTCTAATAATTTCAGCTAACTACAGTTTTCAAAACAACATATTATAGAGTTACTAAACGACGCATTAAAACATTATTCTTACTCTTAACTCTTTTAATGTAGCATTGGAGCTAATGACCAACAACGTATTATCCATAATCGGACCACAATCATCAACCACCGCTCACGCCATCTCCCACGTCACATCCGAACTTCACATCCCCACACTATCATTCAGTGCAACCGACCCCACCCTATCATCTCTCCAACATCCTTATTTCCTCCAAACCACTCTCACTGACCACCACCAAATGTTAGTACTTGCTGACGTCATCACACATTTTAACTACAAAAAAATAATTGCCATTTATGTAGACAATGACTATGGCCGAAATGGAATATTATCATTAGCTGATTCACTAGCGACAAAACGCGCCATAATTACGTACAAAGCTGGTGTTTTACCTGGCGCGTCGAATGATGTCATAATGGAAATGTTAATGACTATTAATTTAATGGAGTCACGTGTTTATGTGGTCCATGTTAATCCTGATACCGGGATTAATATTTTTTTAATAGCGAGTAAGCTTGGGATGATGTCGAGTGGTTACGTCTGGATAACCACCGACTGGCTTCCCACAATGCTGGATTCCGATGTACAGTCATTGGAATCCAGCACCATGGCGGTTCTACAGGGTGTGGTTGCGCTCAGGCAACACACGCTCGATTCGGACTCGAAAAAAATTTTGGTGGGAAAATTGAAAAATAATTTGGCGGGAAATTTTGAAAAAGTTAATTCTTACGCGTTGCACGCGTATGATTCGGTTTGGTTGCTGGCGCACGCGCTCGCCGGGTTTTTGGACGCGGGCGAGCGCGTGACGTTTTCTGACAACCGGAGAGAGTCAGCGCACTGGTTGTCGGGGCTTCGGACATTTGATCAGGGTCCGAAGCTTATGGAAAGAATCCTGTCGACTAATTTCACTGGTGTATCTGGTGAAATTAGATTTGACAGTGACAGGAATCTGGTGGGTCCTGTTTATGATGTACTTAATATTGGTGGGACCGGGGTTCGGACTATTGGTTACTGGTCAAAAGATTTTGGTTTATCGGTCACCGCGCCTGAAAAAAATTATGCAAAACTGGTAAATGGTTTGGGTGATGCAAAACAAGGACTTTATAGTGTGATATGGCCGGGTGAGACGAGTGTGAAGCCACGCGGGTGGGTGTTTCCGAACAATGGGAAGCAGTTAAGGATTGGTGTACCGTATAGACATGGTTACAAAGAGGTTGTCACGAAAGATGTTCGGTCTCCACAAGGTGTACAAGGTTATAGCGTCGATGTTTTTGAGGCTGCGGTGAGTTTACTGCCTTACCCTGTGCCGAGGAAGTATATTTTGTTCGGTGACGGGGTAAGGAACCCGAGTTATGGTAATCTTGTGGCTGCTGTTGCTGATAATGTAAGTTTTTGCTTCATAATATGCATAGTTTGACTTTTGAAGTCAAATTATATGTTTTGATGTCATTGTTTTGTTTAGAAGTAAAACATATGTTTTCGTAACTGGACCGGTCGTCAAGTTGGCTACGGTACATTAGTCGCACCAGTTGAACCGGAAAAAAATTGTGCCGAGCCGCTGAATGACATAATAAGTAACATGGTATAATTTTGACCTCAAAAGTCAAAGTCTGCAATTTGAAAGTTTTTCAAAAGAAAATTGATTTGCCTTCCTCATATCAAATCTCTGAAAACTAGTTTCTTGTTCAACATGATTTTATTTATTTCATGAATAGTTTGACTTTTGAGATCAAGTAGTTTGGCACTGGTTTAACGTTCGTGTTAATGTTTGACAACTTTGACTTCCAAAGTCAAAGTCTACAACTTATGCCTTATTCTTCAATTTTCAGACATTTGATGCAGCGGTTGGAGATGTTACAATCACTACAAACCGAACACGAATAGTTGACTTTACGCAGCCTTATATGGAATCGGGCCTCGTGATAGTTGTTCCTGTAAACAAAGCAAAAACCAGCCAATGGGCTTTTCTCAAACCATTCACTCTCGAAATGTGGCTCGTCACTTGCTGTTTCTTTCTTCTCGTCGGCTTTGTCGTTTGGATTCTTGAACATCGTTTGAATCACGAGTTTCGAGGGCCTCCGAGTCAACAAATCATTACTATTTTGTGGTTTAGCTTCTCAACCATGTTCTTTTCACATAGTAAGTATGATAAAGCAGTTAGTTATGAAAAAAAATTGTTTCATTATGGTAAAATGGTCAAAAGCCAAAAAGTAGAGGTTTTCGGTGCGTAAACGAGCTTGTCTATGCTCGAGCTCAGCTCCTTTAATTTAACAGAGCTCGAACTGGGCTTGTGAGTAGTTTCTAAAGCGCGACAGGATTTTTTGATATTATTTGTATATATTTATAATTAAGTTGTTTTTACATAGCATAATGTATATTATTTTGTTATTTTTATTCATATAAAATGATTTTTATTATTAGTTTAGTATATTAAACAATGATTATAAAAATATTAGGCTTGTGTGCTGATTCAAGCTCGAATTTTGGCTCGTTTATTAAATGAGCTCCAAGCTCAAGCTCAGCCTTTTGCGACTCGATTTCTAGTAGTTTACATGCGGCTCAACTCGTTTATACCCCTAAACCTTTGCATACTAAAAATGTCATTTAATTCCATTTTACTCACAAGAAAATGTCACTTATGGTTTATTTGTTTATTAACTTAATAATTAATCAGATTATGAGTTATGACTAGGGGTGACAAATTCGACCCATTGGGTTGAATGAGTTGAATTAAAATGCATATAATGGGTCAAACTAAAAAAAGAAAATGATTGAAACGGGTCAAAACGGGTTGACATTTCCTGAAGGTTTTTTATTTTTTTATTTTTTTTATGGAACGAGAAAACGGAAGAAACTTTTTAGTACTTTTACTTTTTTCGTTTTTTATTTATATTTCGAGTTATGATTTTTGAATAATTTTTTAGCGAGGGATTTTTGAAATGGGTCAAAATGGGTTGAGATTTCAAATACCCCTCATTAAAAAATTCACAAAAAAAATTAAAAAATCATAACTTAAAATATAAATCAAAATCTAAAAAAGTAAAAATACAAAAAAGTTTTCTTCGTTTTTCTCGTTCCATAAAAAAAAAAAAAGCCTTCAAGAAATGTCAACCCGTTTTGACCCGTTTCAATCATTTTCTGTTTTTATTCTAACCCATTGTATACATTTTAATACAACTCATTCAACCCATGGGTCACATTTGCCACCCCTAGTTATGACGAACAACAATAACTATTTTTATTGCAACTAATTATTTGTGAATTAATATTCATGCAGGAGAGAACACAGTAAGCACACTGGGAAGATTTGTTCTACTGCTATGGTTATTTGTTGTCTTGATCATCAACTCAAGCTACACCGCGAGTTTGACTTCGATCTTGACCGTTCAACAGTTGACTTCAGGCATCGAGGGGATCGATGGGATCATATCAAGCAATGATCCAATAGGAATTCAAGATGGATCTTTTGCATATAACTATTTGGTCAAAGAACTTAACATTGCAGCATCTAGGATCAGATACTTAAAAGACCAAACGGATTACATAAACGCGCTTCGTCTTGGTCCTGCAAATGGTGGTGTGGCCGCCATTGTTGATGAGCTTCCGTATGTCGAGCTTTTTCTTTCGTACACTGAGTGTGAGTTCAAGATCGTTGGCCGGGAGTTCACGAAAAGCGGCTGGGGGTTTGTAAGTTTCTTCTGGTTTTGACTTTTGACCGATGCGGGTTGACTTCTCGGGTCAAACGTTGACCTTCCAAATTTTAGCTAGCTATGGATTTCATCGGTGTTTTAAAAACCGGTTCATAGAGGCCGGTTGAACCGGTAATACCGGATTTCGCATATCAGGCCGGTGTTTTGAGCCTATTTTTGGACGGGTTGCTAGAACATTGAACCGGCGGTTTTTTCTAAAATACCGGTTTTAAGCCCAAGAGATTTTTTGATATCTTGCGGCTCGTATTTTTTAAAAGTTACTTTTAACCTAGCGATTAATATTGAAACGAGTAAAATTTTGAATAATTTTTTTAAAATCGAGTGATTTTGTATTATTTTTTTTATTATGGATTAGCTTTTGGATTATATTTTATTATGGAATCATATACTTTTGGGTTATTTTTTAAGTTGAGGTTGCATTTATATGAAATTACAAGGTAAATTATTCAACCATGTTGAACCTCCCGGTACAACCTGGTTCAACCTCCAGTACCATTTTTTAGCTCAATTCGGTACAAGGTAAAATGGTTTTTGAAATTTTGATTTCATCACTAATATATAAAAATCTTTATATTTTCATAGAGTATTTGTTTTGAAATATGATTGCGTGTGATGTCAATTTCTAACTAGGGTTGTATACGAACTGAACCTTCATTGAACCGTTTGTGAACTGTTCAGCAAGAAGTCGTTTTATGTTCGTTTATTTAATAAATGAACAAGCATGAACAATTTTTTTGTTCATGTAGTTTAACGAGTGACATGAACACATGGCTCGTTCATTCAATACGATCGTGAACACTCATTACTTCATTCATATGATCATATCCCATTTGTTTTAAATAATCATTCAAATTTATTTATGACTAAATACTATTTTAAACTCTATTTAATATTCATATTTAGAAGCCTAAACTTTTATGTTTGTTTATGTTCGTAAACTGTTCATTTAGAATAATAACGAATGATCAATGTGTAAATTTTCAGGCATTCCAAAGGGATTCTCCACTAGCACTCGATTTATCAACCGCAATCCTCCAACTCTCAGAAAACGGAGAACTAGAAAGAATCCATGACAAATGGTTAAGCATGACTTCTTGTTCATCTAAAGCCGCAACAACCAACATTAGTAGCCTCTCGTTAAGCAACTTTTGGGGTCTATTCCTCATATGTGGGATCGCGTGTCTCATTTCTCTTAGCATTTACTTTTATAGAGTGTTATGTCAATACCGTAGATTTGATATTGACTTAGAAAACTCACACGAGATTCCTGAGCCCGAATCGGCTAGACAGAGACTGTCTGCGAGTTTTAAAGATTTAGTCGATTTTTACGATAGAAAAGAGGCCGAGATTAAGGAAATGTTGAAACGGCATAAGTTTCAAGGCGGAAGTCAGCATAACGATACGACTAATTAACGACTAATTAACGTAGAAATTTTGTTGTTGTGTAGAATAGGTAACTTTCCTAAAGTGGAAAGATATATTCTTGCATGTTTTTCACATGTGAATTGCATTCTGTTTTACAGGAAATCAGTATTATGATGTCAAAATAGGGCATGTAGGTAGAATGAATAATCGTATTAGCTTTTTGCCGCATTGCTTGTGCATATAATGTTAGCGGTTTGCATTACGATTTTTTTTATCGTTTTCTAGACTTTCGATAACTGTATATTTTTCTTAAGGGTGTAAATGAAGCAAGTCATTTTAAGATGCTTGACATCAACTTGCTAGAAGCTTAAGTCGTGCTTAAACGATCTCGAGCCAAGCTTAAGAATTAAGCAAAGTTCATTTAGTAAATGTGCTCGAGCCCACCCCCAGCTTTATACATCGAGCACGGATAGACTTGTGTATACTTAGTGTAGTTTGCTTAACATGAATATTATGGACATTAAGACCACCCGGTGTGGGCGTGGAGACAATTGTATAGGGGCGGGATGAGCGTGGAACACTGCCACGGGGCGGTATAGGGGGCAGTGACAGAATATTGGGCGGTATAGTGAGAAGGTGGGGTCAATTGTCACTCTCTCTCACACACAAACACATACACCCACATATGTGTATATAATATGGAAATGGGACTTTAAATCACAACAGGGGCTTTAAGGAGAGGGACTTTAAAGCCCCGTTTTTTACGTGACGAGACATGAAGGGGCTTTACAATGTTCGAAGTGAGATTGAATAGTTTTTAGTTATTTTTCCTTTGTAACTAGTAACGTTAGTATAATGAAATTTGTAGTGTTTTCAAGTGGTGTTACTTTTAGAGGGTAGTTGGATGAGGAGTCTATCAGTAATCCTTATTACCCCTTATTTTTATATTCTTAACATTTATAAAAAAATATCTAAATCTAAACACCTGATAAAAGTTAAGTAACTTTAAAATAATAATAAAAAAATACCATGTGAAGTTTTCCATAAAATTATTAATGTTCTCCAAATTATACAAAGGGTAACTATCGATAATGGTCAATGACTATTCGTCTAGCAATGTCAGGTGTTTATCACCAATAAAGTGGTACGGACTCGAGTCTCACAAAGTGGTCATTAAGTAAATTTTACGTGTAGGTTTAGCGGGTTTGCATACGTACACGTCTATAAGACTATGTGTTGTGGGTCTTTATTCGAAGCCTAATCAGCGTCCATTTAGCAAAGTGTGACATAATATTAGAGGGTAAAACGAAACCCCACAACACATAGTCTAACAAAAACTGTAAATAATGATAATAGTATCAATTTGTTTAAGGTAAACACAATGTTGTTGTCCAATAAAGTGATTAGGGATGATTGAGTAACTAACCTTCACCTTTTCAACTGCTATTCCCATTCATTTCAAGCAACCTTTACAAAATAATAATATTATTATTGTCACTTTCATGTTTAAATTCTCTCCCACATGACACCTGACATGGCTAGTATCTATACCCATAGTCTTACTAAGACTATCAAAAATTCATAATTTATAAATATTATGTTTGGAACCCTGTTCTTAATGGAAATAATATTGTCTTGTTAACTTTATATGGATTTTTATGTTTATAACATGTTGCTATTGTGACTAGATTGGCATTAAGGGGCTATAATATCTTTGCTAGGTTAATGGCTAGATTTTGATTAGGGGTGTTTGAAAAAATCGAATCAGATCGGTTGGGTTGTCGGTTGAGATCCAAACGATCCGGGCTTCAAGGTTATAGCCTGTTTGAAACTTGAAACCTACCGTGTAAAGGGATTTTTTTTTTTGACAAATTTGAAAGAACAAAAAATAAGATTTTTTAAGTGAAACATAGTTAGGCATGTTTTTTTTTTTGGTTGAGGGTGACATATGATATCATACTACAAGACTTCTAGTTCAAGTGTTAACCCTTTTGTTAGACAAAATTTTTAAAAACTAGTTATAATTAATACACCACAAGCATCTTTAAAATGTTTCCTTTTCAATATGTCTAAGTCAATAAATAAGCCATGTATTTGGTTTATAAACTAGGATTTAGGACTCCTCGCTTCGCGACGGGATCATTAAACCGAACAAAGAAACATACGTAAAATGTTAAACAACAAAAGTGTTGTGAGCCGATGTGAAATTAACACGTATCGGGTTACGACATCGAAAGTAAACAAAAGAATAAACTTGACAATGCCAAAATACAACAAACTATCATATATGGAAAAAAATTGGCACATTACAATTGCGAATCGATGCAAATTCGGTTAGTATCGGCAGTACCAACACAGATTGGTAAGCATGAATTAGTAAGCCAAAAAATCAAATTTTAAAGGCATGGTATAAAACGTCGAGACACGAATATAAAAACATGTGATAATTGGATAATTTTAAATTTTAAACAAAGTTTCGGTCATTTTAAAGACCACCCATAAAAATATAAAAACAAAGTTTAAGAATTGTTTTACCGACAAATAAGACATGTAAATCCGACACTTGCTAACGTTTAAGGTTTGTTAAATATACTTAGTTTTTTAAAGTAAAAAAAAAGAAAAAAAAGAAGGAATAGTAAATTGAATAGTACAAATGTGAGGGGGGGGGGGGGGGGGGAGAAATTCCCATTTTAATATATATAATAATTAGAGTGATAGAGATATTTAAAATAAAGGACCTAAGAATTATCTAAGTATTATTTTGAAAAATAAACGAGTGTGTTAGAGACAAAGGGTATACATAAATGATAAATCTATCATATTAGGTTGTGCAATACGGGTATCATATCGCCGTCATAGATGCTGATGCAGATGCCATGTCGGATTTTTGTGGGGATTGAGGAACGAACGTACGTGGAGATATCCACGTTGGGATGGAGCCAGAGTAGGAGGAGGGCGTAGAGCGTAAAGGTAGCGAGACAAGGCGTGAAAACACTTCAACGATAAGCTGTAACTTTAATGTATGTAAGATTTTATTAGGCATGGTTTTTGTTGCTAAATTACTTATATCAAATAAAAGATTTTTACATTAACACTAATACTTACAAAATGCACTGAGAATTTGGTATAGTGGTAGGAGGCATGTCCTCCTTATGTAGAGTCGCAAGTTCGATTCCGGTTTTTTACTTGAGCTGGTTCGAAAGACATCTGGGTGAAAGAATGAATCAGGTTTTTAATCCTGAGTTCAAACCTGACAGAAGACGAGGGTTTACGAATTTCATCCAGTTTCTATGCATCACAGGGTACGGCTTCACGACGGTCGAAGAGTCGGCGTTGGATATGTCCCCAAAATGGTAGTTTTACACTTAAGAAAAAAAAACCAAATTCCAAAATATAATATTATTATAAGAAAGAAATCCTTCCATCGTTCTCCTCTCCACTCTCTGCAACTACCTCTCTCTCAAAATATCTTCACCAACACACACTCATACACTCTCTCTCTCTCTATACGTATACACTATACGCATACACACACAGAGTCACATTGTTATTGTAATATTGTTTCTCTATCTACAATAACAATACTCATACTCACTTTGTCTTACTTACTCCACACACAATCTCAACCTCCTTCTTCACTTTTAAGTTTTAACAAATAATAATAATAATAATAATAATAATAATAATAATAATAATAATAATAATAATAAATATCTCCATTCCATGTGAACTCTATCTGACAACATAACAAATATCTCCATCACTCACACACCTTTTCTATTCGTTACTTTAACCTTTTAATGGCAGCTTCAGCTTCCACAATTCATCACCAGAACCACCTATCAACTCATTATTATTATTATTATTATTATTATTATTATTATTATTATTCATCGATCCTGTTCATCTTACGTGACGTCATTTACGCTTCATCCGGTAACGGTTACAGTAACGGAGGTTCGATCTCGTGTTCATAATACGTGACGTCATTCTACGGTTTAACGGTAACGCTTTCCGTGACGTCATTATACGGTTAATCCGGTAGCGGTAACGGAGGTTTGAGATCTACGGCTAGGACTATTCGATGAATTACAGAGGAGGAGGTCATGGAGGCAGGTCGCCGGTAGGTTTTTGTTCAGTGAATGAAGTTTTCGGAGAGGTGGATGATAGTGTGCGGAGAACCGGAGGTGGAGGAGATAGTATTTCGGTGACGGTTAGGTTTAGGCTGTTGAGGTATATTGATTTGTTGATGAATTTGAGTTGAATTGGTTGTGGATTTATGTATAATGCTGATTATGAGCTGGTTTAAGTTGATTTGTTGATGAATTTGAGTTGAATGGGTTTTAGGTTTATGTATAATGCTGATTATGAGCTAGTTTAAGTTGATTTGTTATTGAATTTGAGTTGAATTGGATTTAGATTCATGCATAATGCTGATTTTGAGCTAGTTTAAGTTGATTTAGTGATGAATTTGGGTTGAATTGGTTAATGCTGATTCTGAGCTAGTTTACGTTGATTTAGTGATAAAATTCGGATTGAGTTGTTTTAGATTCATGCATAATGCTCACTGTCAATTGGTTAGAGTTTAGGCCGTTAAGGTAAGTTGATTTATATATGAATTTGGATTGAATTGGTTATAGATTTATGCATATTGCTGATTTTGAGCTGGTTAGGATTTTGAGAATCAGTGAGATTTTGTTTGATTTGTTGATGAATTTGACTTGAATTGGTTTTAGATTCATGCATAATGCTGGTTTTGAGATAAATTTGAGTTTAATTGGTTTTAGATTTGCGCATAATGCTGATTTCGGGCTATTTAGGGTTTAATCCTTTAAGGTAAGTTGATCTATTGATGAATTTGAATTGAATTGATGTTAGATTTGTGCATAATACTGGTTTTCAGCTGGTTAGATTTTTGAGAAAAATGTCAGTGACATTTTGTTTGATTTATTGACATATAGTGAACGAGAGTACCAGAGGGGAGATGAGATTGCTTGGTATGCAGATGGAGACAAGCTCGTCCGCAACGAGTACAATCCTGTCACTTCCTATGTATTTGGTACACAATTTGGCTTTATCTTATGTGTATCAAGGAAATAGATGAGGATGTGCAAGTCGTTAATTGACAATATACCTTATATGATATTACAGATAGAGTTTTTGGATCATCTGCTGTCACACAGGAAGTGTATGAAGTAGCTGCTCGACCGGTTGTAAAGACTGCTATGGAAGGAGTAAACGGTGCAGTAAAAGTAGATCAAATTAAGCAATTCAATTGCATGAAAATAAGTTGTTTTATATAATGTAAGATTGCTAATGCAGGCACTGTCTTTGCTTATGGAGTTACGAGCAGTGGGAAGACACATACAATGCATGTAAGAGTAGTTGCTACTCCTGTGAAGTTATTATTGAATTATTTCTGAAGTTACATATTGAATAATTTCATCTAAAGAGGGCAGGTAAACTAGAACACAGTTCTTTGTAAGACTTTATTCTTGGCTTGAATGTGAATAGTATGTGGTTATAGGTGATCTGGGGTAGTAAAGGTGGCATTAAACTCTTATAGGTGCTCATAAAATTGTGTTTCTAGTGACCTAGTATGCGCTTATGCTTTTGTAATTAATGAAGCTTAGTGTTTATTAAATATATCTTTGATTGACCATAATTAAGCTGTTATCGGCACCAATTAAAAAACAAGTCAATGGGGAGTAGAAACTGGTCTGTTTGTATAGCTGATTAGATAGTTTCCTGATAAGATTGAGTTGTTTGGTTGATCTCATTGGAGTACATATTACTAGTTCTGTCACAAAATTATAAAGGGAAACACTAATTTGATTGGAGAAGTATGATGTCGCTATTCTGGCTACATAAAGGATTGCTTATGTTTGATGCAATTTATTCACCCTATAAGTTATGCTTTGCTTTTCTATACACGTGTTTGTATTTTGTTCAGAACTCTTGTCAATTATTTTCTCAGGGTGATAACCATTCTCCTGGAATAATTCCGTTGGCTATAAAGGATGTTTTCAGTATTATTCAGGATGTAAGTGTTTATAAGAACCTCATTTTTAACATTTGAGGCATGACAATTGCATACTTTCATATACCACACCTTTGGTTCAGTGTGTATATATACACACGTGTATTAGGAGCATACTTTATGAGTAATGGACTCCTTACATTAACATTGCAGACTCCAGGAAGGGAGTTCTTGTTGCGTGTATCATATCTTGAGATCTACAACGAGGTTAGTAATATTACTTAGATGATTGCTTGTAAACTAATCAAAGTTAAAATCCACATTATATATCACTTCTCTCTGCCGGTTTTTCTTGTCTTGTACTGGCTTTTTGTGAAGCTTATTTAAATAGGCTCAGTATCCTATGCTTACTATGCAGGTGATTAATGATTTGCTTGATCCAACCGGACAAAATCTGCGTGTTCGAGAAGATGCACAGGTTCTTGCACTCACGATAAATTTTCTAAACATTTTTCTAGCTTGTTCTGTGAGGCTTTGTATATAGATGCCTTTGTGACTGTATTCTTGATCATGCTACCTCTTCTTTCATAGGGTACATATGTTGAGGGTATAAAGGAAGAAGTTGTTTTATCCCCTGGACATGCCCTTTCTTTTATTGCTGCTGGTGAAGGTACTGCTGATTCTCACATTCTGATTGTACAATTACAAGTGTGCAAATTTGTGTTTCTCACTTATGTAATCTTCATCTTCTGTTCACTACTTTATGTTGCAGAGCACCACCATGTGGGTTCAAATAATTTTAATCTTCTTAGTAGCCGTAGTCACACAATATTTACTCTGGTATGTGTGTTTTGTTTATTGCTCATTATTACACTTCAACTATGTGTAGGCTTGTGTTTATTCTGCGTATATATTTTTCATTTAGATGCTCATATATTATCTTTTTTTGTTGATTTCGAAGGCCTGATGATATGTTTTATTAGTTCCAGTATTGGCAAGTAATATTCTCGATTTGAAATTGCATGTCATCTTTTCTTTGGTCTAATTTACTACTTTCTTCCACTGGCTCAATAGAGGTGGCAACATGAGTGGGTAGGGTAGTGGCTGGGTTGGGTCGAACCACTAACTCTTTTTGCCTATATTTTTAAAGATTGTGAATAATATATGTATTAAATATAATTAAAGTTATTGTATTGCTAGAATAGCAATATAATCTTATTTGAATAAGTAGATCTAGGACATTATTAGCATTTGAATATTAGATTATTAGCAATATGAGGTTTACGGAGCCGAGGGTCTCTATGGAAGAAACCTCTCTATTCTTTGGGATAGAGGTACGGTTTGCCTACATGCCTACATCCCACCCTCCCTAGACCCTACTTATAGCATTGCTATTTGTGGTATTTTACTGGGTATGATTGTTGTTGTATTGTTAGTAATATGAATTTTGGCACATGTACTTGTTCAGCCCATTTGACTCATTCAACAAACAAAGACAAGCTAAAATGAACCCGCTTTCATATAAATAGGTTGAAGTTTGGATTTAGTTAAGTCACATACTGCTGTGCAATATTAAGTTGGTTTGGGGGATGAAAGGCCCTGATGATCTACTCTCAGCTTCATTTTGTTCTGTTCTCAAGTTATCGTCATAGGCTCATGGTGTTGCAAAGTTTTATTTAAATGAATTCTTAAATTATATTATGCTGTTGAATACCTCCTCAATTTTATAATTGTTGACACGGGTCTTGATTTTCTGTTGCCTATTTACTCGCTCTATTGATTTTGACAACCATTTACAAAATACCGTCTTAAAATTATTTGTATCAACAGATGATTGAAAGCAGCGCTCATGGTGATGAGTATGATGGAGTGATCTTTTCGCAACTTGTATGTACTTTTGATTTTTGGTATACATAGCACAGGTTTATAAGTTTATTTCTGGTTTATCGTTTACGTATATTCTTTTTTAACTTGTTTCTCTATAATCTAATTGATCTTGCGGGATCAGAGAGCTCAAAAACTGAAACAACTGGACTTAGGAGGAAAGAAGGATCTTACATAAACAATAGTCTTTTAACCCTTGGAACTGTAAGTCACTATAGATTTCTAATGTTGCTGGAAAGTTGATATGCATAAATACCAACTCCTATATGTTTTTACACGCTTATTTAATTGTATATGAGAACCATTAGGTATTTAGGTACTTTCAGTTTATATATTACCAAACTGCCAATATGTAGCTAACGCAACCCTGAAATGTGCGATTTCTTGCATGTTCTTCGTTGTCAACATTTTGGTACAATGACAGCTTCTAAAATGTCATAATATTATCATATATTTGTTTTGAGATTGATATTTTTACTTTGTTTTTTGACAATTATATCCAGTCATGTGATCTTTTTTAGGATATTTGTTTCAATTGGACTTGCAGGTAATTGGAAAGCTTAGTGAAGGGAAGGCATCTCATGTTCCATATAGAGATTCCAAGCTTACCCGTCTACTACAGTCTTCATTAAGTGGCCATGGGCATGTTTCGGTGAGTAAAAACAAATTGGAATACACTTGACAAATGTTTAGTTGAATAAATGGGTATCTGATAAATCACTTGCATTTTCTAATGTTTTTTTGTTTTACTTATTGCTCTTATCAGCTCATCTGCACTATAACTCCAGCCTCTAGTAACATGGAGGAGACACACAACACACTGAAATTTGCAAGTAGGGCGAAGCGAGTTGAAATCTATGCTTCTCGGAACAAGGTCTGATATGAAACTAATTTTTTTTTATCATTTGCAGTAATTATTAAACCAAAATTACTAAGTTAGTTGTTATATGCTATTGAAACATTCATCATTCAGATTATTGATGAGAAGTCTCTAATTAAGAAGTATCAACGAGAAATATCCGTTCTCAAACAAGAGCTTGATCAGCTAAGAAGTGGGATGCTTGTGGGTGTCAATCCTGAGGAGATAATGAGCTTAAAGCAAAAGGTATGTTGAGGCCACACATGTATTCAACTTTTTCAGTAAGGCCCCGCCACTTATATCGAAACTACTACATACAAGCATGCATCCAGTTTGTTTATCGTATGCCCTTATGAACCTTTAAAATACAAAATTGTCGTTGTATCTTTATATCAAGAAGCACAATTTTACGTAAATAAACTAGAAAAAAGTATTCATCCTTTTCCAATAAGGACACCCATATATGATATATTGAATTTTTTTTATAGACGGCCCATGAACTGAGTGTGTATCCAGTTTCATTTATACCAATTCGGGCAAAAAAACATGACAGATGACGTTATTACCCTTACAAATTTCAAAAAGAGTATCCTTGTATCATCCTATCAAAAGGCAACGGTCTGTTGCAGAAAAAGTAGGGAGTTTTTTCATTTTACATTATTTTGGCATGTTTTTGGTCTGAATACTCTTTTTACTTTTAGTATGCCAGTTCAAATTCAACAATATATCTATGTTTATTAGTGCTATACTTTAATAGTTAGAAGAAGGACAAGTAAAGATGCAATCGCGGTTAGAGGAAGAGGAAGAAGCTAAGGCAGCTCTAATGAGTAGAATTCAAAGGTTCACAAAACTAATACTTGTTTCCTCAAAAAATACAATTCCTGGATTAACAGATGTATCTGCTCATCAAAGGAGTTTTTCTGCCAACAAAGATGATGTAAGTTACATAGTTTCACTAAGTTCTATTAAGCTACTCCTTTTATAACTTTTACGGTGTTTAGAGGTTTATTATCTGGATATTTGTCTTGCTGGTGTAACATTATGCAAATTTCTGAACTCTGTTCCATCTGAGTTTTCATGGATTTATGTAGCGGTTAGAAATTGATAGGTCGTGACTCTGTGAGGGTTGGTTAACAGGTTCAGGGGTCAGAATGGGCAGGGTTGGGTTTCAAACACTTTGGCCCGTTATTCTTGAATTCTATAAATAATTAACGTATTAAATATGGCTACAAAAACTCTTCTTAAAATAATGATCGAGCATGTTTCTGTATATTTGTCTTATTTGTGTTACATGTCAAGGTGGCTGTGAGATTGGTCCCTTGGTATTAAAGATGAATTAGTTAGTAGCTGGTTTTATGCAAATTTATAACTTATTTTTCTTTGTGTTCCCATGGATATATGTAGACGTCACAAAAGAGGGCAGATTATGTGGGTCGGGTAACGGGTCAAACCATGTCAGGTTGACCTGCAGACAATTTATGTCCCCTTATTTTTGAATTCGATAAATACTAATATATTAAACGTTATTATTAAAGTAGTCACATATATATCTACTACATATATGTATGCATGCATATATTCAATAAAGCAGTTTAAGAGGTTGTGAAAGTTTGGATATTTTGGGCCACCTTTTGCTCGTTTTATTTTTAACTAGCTTTTGAAATCAATCCATTTCTAGGTGAATGATTTGAAATTGTAACCTCTGGATTTATGTCTCTCTTCTGAATTTTTAACTGCTGTTTGTTTGCATCTTCTTCTATGAGGCTCGAGCTTGATCTTTTTGTTTTATCTGCATCTGCTTTAGAACGGTTCTATTCTATTGCAAAGTGAGAATCCAAGCGGCACTCCATCAGAAATATCTTATGAACCCAAACACAGAAGAAATTCCAGCAATTTATCAGCAGCAGGTAGCACCATCACAGAATCAACTCAAGCGGGTGACCTAATTAATGGCTCTGGTGGTGGTGCAAAACAACCAACAGTATGTTTCAGTACCCTTTTTGGATGATTCTAAATAATACCTCAAATAAACCGTTTTTGTTGATAGAAAGAAGAATTTCTAATGTGATAAAAATGGGAAATTGCTTTTAGACTCTTAATCTGTTCTGTATATAAGGACCTCAACAAAGTATAAAAAACACATTGTAAAAAGGCATCAATTTTACACCATTTTTATTTCACTCCATGTCTGCACCAAATATATAAACCAACTCTTTTAACACTTATTCTTACATTGTAATTCATTTTAATTAAATCTGTTTATGAAAAATAAATACATAGTGTTTTAAGAAAGTATGTATTTTATTTTAAGTGAGATGTTTTTATGAATTTATACTAGTTAACTGCAAAAATAACTTAATACATTTATGTACCTTTATAATTTATATTTATTTGATTTTTTGTTATTAGTTAATTATAAAACTTATCAGTAGAGTTTAAAAATTCAAACCAAAAGAATTAATATTCATATTCAATACTAGACTCGTTTTAAAGATCTAAATAAGATTGCTCTGATACTATATTTAGTATAAAGTAATCTTTTTATGTCAAGTATTTACCAATGCATAATATTTTTAGGCCTACGGATTATTTTTTAACTGTTATATTTAACTAAAAGGGTTAAAATTGAACTTACAGAATTTGGTGTAATGAATGTTGTTGCACCAAATATTGGTGAAATACTGAAATGAAAAATGAATAATGTCTCACCAAAAGGAAGGCTTCAAATATACTTCATCTGGAATTATCATTTTAATTTCTACATATTCACTGCAAATTTTGCAGCTTCTGGCATCTATAGACCTTAATACCAGCTTTCTTGCAAACAATCTTTTGTTTGACTATAGGGTGTAATCTCGATAGATCAGATGGACCTTCTAGTGGAGCAAGTTAAAATGCTTGCAGGAGAGATAGCATTCAGTTCAAGTACATTGAAACGTTTAGTAGAGCAGTCTGCAAACGATCCCGAGAGCTCAAAAGCACAAGTAATTCTTGTTTTTACATTTAACTTTGGCATGCTTTTTACGGTTAAGTTATGAAATTCTTTCTTTAATATTTGGCCTTATAGTTGATGCAATATGGTTTTTGAAAGAACATGCCAAACTTTTATGATGATGGGACAGATGTAAGAATTCTATGCTAATTATAAATACATTTATCTTTCAACAGATAGAAAACTTGGAACGAGAAATTGAAGAAAAAAGAAGGCAAATGAGGGTCTTAGAGAAACAGATTATTGAAAGCAATGAAGCTTCAATTTCTAATACATCATTGGCTGATATGCAACAGGTAATTATCTTATTTGTGTTTTTATCTATTCAGTTGCAAGTTTATTATGCTAACATGTCTTTTTGGTGTTTTTTCTTCGTAAATAGACAATGATGAGACTGATGACACAATGCGATGAAAAGGGCTTCGAGCTTGAGGTATGCCTGCTTCCAAAGTTTTCCATAGTTTTCTTTTCAACTGAAAACATATATTATTATGTTTTAACTGTAATATCTGATATTTAGCATTTAATTCAATCTTTATATCCGCAGATCAAGACAGCAGACAATCGAATTCTCCAGGAACAATTGCAGAACAAGGTACGCATGGATGGTTAATGCAACATGTAACTATTTCATTTCATTACATTTGGTTCATGGCGTTGCTAATATTTGGTTCTTAAGTTATACACTTTTTATTTTCTATACTTCTTTTTGTATTGACTCTTTGTTTAAATTACAGTGTTCTGAAACAAAGAGCTGCAAGATAGAATTACAGTACTTGAACAACTGTTGGCTGCAGCGCAGAGCGAGAAAGCCCTGTCATCATCTAGACATCATGGATCTGAAAAATACATTGATGAACTGAGAAAGAAAATTCAAAAGCAGGTGATTATTATAAAGCTAAGCATGGGCTAGTAGTTTGCGTTGTATATTTGTATATACATGTGGATTTTATTTATTTATTTATTTTTATTATATTTTTGGGGTGGGTGGTTAAAATATAGAACTGACATAAAGGGTACTTTTGGTACAGGCCGGGTTGATCTGAAACTCCTGTTGCCCATTTTTAACAATAATCAAAGCATCATATACAATTATACGATTATATATAAAGTTCTCTTCTCATCAAGAATAATTTGAGTGTCAAAATGGGTAATTTTGGTGCAACTTAGACTGTCGCAAAATCCTTTTTGTTCAACTTATAAAACAACTCGTGTCAAATATGATTAAAGAAGTAATTTTTTATTTTTTTTGCATTAAAAATACTATTTGAGCTTCTTTTGATCTGTTTGACTCGTCTGCTTTCAAGTTAGTTTTTATTTACATGTTTGACTTCCATGGTTTATCAATGGTGATACAAATTGCTTTTTAGATTCATAGTTACAGCAAAACCTTAATAAATAATGATAACATCAATAATCAATAATATAAATAAATCAGTGAGTTTATCTATTTAATAATATTGATAACAACAACAATAATAATAATAACAGCATTAATAATATTAATAATTTAGTGAGGTTATTTATTTAATAATAAGGATACGAATAATAATAATTTGGACCTGAGAATTACTCAATTGGGGAGGTTATTCATTTGTCTAATCCACAATCTATAATTATTTCATTTTTCTTGCTCTATTTGTGAGTTGAAAGGAGTAATATAGCGTTGTAATTTAACTAATTTACATTCTAGAAGAAAACAATGGATTATTTGTACAAAATCAGAAACTATCTAAAGAAGCATCTTATGCAAAAGAATTAGCATCAGCTGCAGCTGTTGAATTAAAGCATTTAGCCAATGAAGTAACCAAACTCTCACTACAAAACACAAAACTTGAAAAAGAGTTGGCGGCTGCTTGTGGAGCTAACCGTCCAAAACCGGGTCGAAATGGTCGAACATCGAGTCGGGTCATTGATGAGTTTGACTTTGACTTAGAAGAATTAAGAAGAGATTTGCACACAATGAAGCAAAGGGTAGCAAGTCTTGAGGCTGCATTGGCTGAAAAAGAACGTATCGAAAACGAGTACAGGAAAAAGGCGGAAGAATTGAAGAAAAAAGAAGCGATTTTGGAAAATGATTTGGCGAACGTGTGGGTTCAGGTTACTCAGTTGAAGAAAGAGAAAGAGATTAATGGATCAAGTGTTAATAATAATGGACATGTTGAAAGAAATGAGGTTTTGGATGAATCGGGATTAGATAACGGTGATGTTAGTAATTCGGTTAAAGAAAAGCAGGTTTTGGATGTTCAACAGGTGGTTCATGATGTGCCAAAGGAAGAGCCCCTTGTTGCTCGTTTAAAGGTACACTTTGGTCACTGGTCATATGTCTTATTAGTAATTTAGTATGGGTTGAAATGGGTCGGGTTCACGGGTTGAGAGATACTTAATGCCCATTTAAAGATTTTTTTTAATAAATAATTAATGCGTTAGCCGCTAGTTATTATTATAAAACGATATTGATAATATCTAAGTATTTGAAAATTAGGCTTTACTGCCACCTTAGGCAATTTTTACGCGTTTGACCTATTGGACCAAGTTGACCTTTTCACTTTTTACTATAGTCTGTCATCTGACAGTTAGGTAAATCAAAACCTTAATTTACCAAATTTGAAGTAAGCGAGTCAAATTGTCACCTCTACCTTTATCATTTTAAACTTGGGGCAAACCTCAAAAAGCACGCGATGTGCTTTGTTTTTAACTATTAATGGCTAACTTAGTTTCCAGTTCTTATCAACAGCATGCAATTTGTATGCATTAATGGTTACCGGTGATAAGTATCTCTCATTAAATGACTAAGGTTAGGTGTTTAAAAATCCTTATGGGGTTACTTTTTTGCATGTTAAAGTCCCTAAGCTTATAGACACCATCAAAAGAGGTCCTCTGATTAAGGTCCGGGACTCGATCATGCAAAACAAGGACATTTTTTACGTATTTATCAAAAATATAAGTTTGCAGACTTTTTTGTCGAATTTATTTTTTGTTTTGGGAACTAATGATGTAAAAAACTAAAATCAAACCCGTATATTTGGATTACCCTGCACGTTTTCCGCATGTCTATCATTTTAAATATGTTTTTTTTAAATCGTTCATGATTAATCGATGTGGCATCCAGGCTCGACTGCAAGAAATGAAGGAGAAAGAGCTTATTTACAACAGTCAAAGTGATGCAAATTCTCATGTTTGTAAAGTATGTTTTGAATCACCAACTACAACAATGCTTCTTCCTTGCCGCCATTTTAGTTGTAAGTTGCTTCAAAATTCAAATCATCCCGTATTTATTTAAACAATTTATTTTGCCATCTATTAAACTTAAACAAAATCGGCTTATATGATAAATTTATAATATCTTATAATTGTTTTTGCAGTGTGTAAATCTTGCTCGGCTGCGTGCTTTGAGTGTCCAATTTGTCGGACAAAGATAACCGATAGAATATACGCTTTCACCTCTTGACATTTGCAAAGTACTTTTACTAAAATGAAGGTAAATCAAGTTATTGTTTGTGATATAGTTTGATATTTGTTTGTCCCCTTTTAGTATTTTAAACTATTTTCGTCTCAAAATAGTTGTCCTATAAAAACACGGTTTAAGATGCCTGCATGTTTAATAAGTGCCAGTTTCGCCCTTGAGGCCTTAATGTGTTTAAGATACTAATTGACTAATAAGATATTTGAAGGGTAAAATGGAAAGTTTTGTTATTTATTTTGGAAGTAATTCTTCATGCAACTTAGGCTCAGCTCGTTAATTATTTATTTATTGTTTAATTATTTTTATATGCATTTCTGATTATTTTTATACACTATTTTTATTCATAAGTTTATGTATAACATAATATATATTATTTAATTATTTTGTTCATATATTTTGTATAAATTAATAGCTATTATGTAAATATATATTTAATATATTAAATAAAAGTTAAAAGAAATGATTGGTTTGTTTCAGCTTGTTTAGGATCACGAGCCCGGTAAAGCTCGATATGTTAAGCTTAGGCTTGAGCTCGTTTATCTAGTGGGCTCTAATGTAAATTTTGTTCGATTCGAGCTTTTAGCAAGCCGATCTCGAGATCCATGTCACCACCCAAATATTTCTCTCTCTCTATATATATGTTGGTATCATTTAAGAACTCTAATAAAGTTAAGAACTCTTAGGAACTCTAAACAACCAAACATTTTTTTAATTGTTTTTATATATTAACATTGTTTAAGAGTAGTTTTATCATATTTTATATAAAAAATTTTGATTACATATATTAATCACAAGTTTACATATGTGTAAAATTTATGTACTAACAAATTTACATAGGTGTAAAACAAAACATGGATATGTATAAAAACTAACTTTTAACATTGTAATCGTAAAGATAGATATAAAAAAATGATAAAACTACACTCAAGTAACACTAACATACAAAAGAATTTATAAAAAACGTTAGTTTTTAAGGGTTCCTTCAAGTTCTTAAATAATTTATGAGTTCTGTAATGATATTCATCCTATATATATAGGGAAAAGATCCAATAAAATAATAGCTTATCGTACAATAGGTACGCGAATCCCCTTTTTGGACGAAATCGATCCATGAAATCACATCCCAACATCTCGGAATCGTCAATACATATCCAATTAATCATTGGTTCACCGAAAAAAACAGTTTTGGATCGTTAATCGATCAATTTTTAACCTTTTCACGAAAACCGTTTTTGAGCGTTGTTTGAAGGTTTTAGGTTTTGGCTGAGCGTTTTAGGTTTTGGTTGAGCGTTTTTAGGTTTTGCCTTTGAGCGTCTCGCGTACCTATCGTACGTTAAGGCATTATTGTACAGTATCTCGACCCTATATATATTTATAATTAAGTTTTTTTTACATAGCATAATGCATATTATTTTGTTATTTTATTAATATAAAATTATTGTTATTATTAGTTTAGTATATTAAACAAAGATTATAAAGATATTAGGCTTGTGAGCTGATTCAAGCTCGGATTTTGGCTCGTATATTAAATGAGCTCCAAGCTCGAGTTCATTTAAGCTCGGCTTGATTGGAGCTTTTTGCGAGCCGATTTCTAGTAGTTCACATGCGGCTCAGCTCGTGTATACCCCTAAACCTTTACATACTAAAAATGTCATTTATGGTTTATTTGTTTATTAACTTAATAATTAATCAGATTATGAGTTATGTCAAACAACAATAACAAATACAAAAACTATTATTATTGCAACTAATTATTTGTGAATTAATATTCATGCAGGGGAGAACACAGTAAGCACATTGGGAAGATTTGTTCTACTGCTATGGTTATTTGTTGTCTTGATCATCAACTCAAGCTAGACCGCGAGTTTGACTTCGATCTTGACCGTTCAACAGTTGACTTCAGGCATCGAGGGGATCGATGGGATCATATCAAGCAATGATCCAATAGGAATTCAAGATGGATCATTTGCATATAACTATTTGGTCAAAGAACTTTAATATTGCAGCATCTAGGATCAGATATTTAAAAGACCAAACAGATTACATAAGCGCGCTTCGTCTTGGTCCTGCAAACGGTGGTGTGGCCGCCATTGTTGATGAGCTTCCGTATGTCGAGCTTTTTCTTTCTTACACTGACTGTGAGTTCAAGATCGTTGGTCGGGAGTTTACGAAAAGCGGCTGGGGATTTGTAAGTTTCTTCTGGTTTTGACTTTTGACCGATGCGGGTTGACTTCTTGGGTCAAACATTGACCTTTCCAGTTTTAGCTAGCTATGGATTTCATCAGTGTTTTAAAAACCGGTTCATAGTGGCCTGTTGAACCAGTAATACGAGGCGCATATCAGGCTGGTATTTTGAGCCTGGTATTTTTGGACGGTTTGCTAGAACTTCGACCGGGCGGTTTTTTCTAAAATACCGTTTTTAAGCCCCAAGAGATTTTTGATATTTTGCGGCTCATGTTTTTTAAAACTTACTTTTAACCTAGCGATTAATATTGAAACAGGTAAAAATTTTAATTATTTTCTGAAAATCGAGTCTTTTGTATTATTTTTTTTATTATGGATTAACTTTTGGACTATATTTTATTATGGAATCATATACTTTTGGGTTATTTTTTAAGTTGAAGTTGCATTTATAATTTTATATGAAATAACAAGGTGAATTATTCAACCTAGTTGAACCTCCAAGTACAACAACCCCTGTTCAACCGGCTGTACCAGTTTTAGCCCAATCCGGTACAAGGTAAAAAACGGTTTTTAGAACATTTAATTTCATCACTAATATATAAAAATCTTTATATTTTCGAAGTATTAGTTTTGAATTATATGATTGCTTGTGATGACAATATTTTACTAGGGCTATGCACGAACTTAACCTTCAGTGAACCGTTTGTGAGCTGTTCAGCAAGAAGTTTTTTTAATTTTCGTTTATTTAATAAATGAACAAGCATGAATTTTTTTTTGTTCATGTAGTTCAACGAGTGACATGAACACATGGCTCGTTCATTTAATTACGTTCGTGAATGCTCGTTACTTTGTTCATATCCCATTTGTTTTAAATAATCATTCGAATTTATTTATGACTAATACTATTTTAAATCCTATTTAATTTTCATATTTAGAAGCCTAAACTGTTATGTTTGTTTATGTTCATGAACTGTTCATTTAGAATAATAAGGAATGATCAATGTGTAAATTTTCAGGCATTCCAAAGGGATTCTCCACTAGCACTCGATTTATCAACCGCAATCCTCCAACTCTCAGAAAACGGAGAACTAGAAAGAATCCACGACAAATGGTTAAGCATGACTTCGTGTTCATCTAAAGCCGCAACAACCAACATTAGTAGCCTCTCGTTAAGCAACTTTTGGGGTCTATTCCTCATATGTGGGATTGCGTGTTTCATTTCTCTTGGCATTTATTTTTATAGAGTGTTATGTCAATACCGTAGATTTGACCTTGACTTAGAAGACTCACACGAGATTCCAGAGCCCGAATCAGCTAGGCAGAGACTGTCTGCGAGTTTTAAAGATTTAGTCGATTTTTACGATAGAAAAGAAGCCGAGATTAAGGAAATGTTGAAGCGACAAAGCTTCAAGCCCGTAGTGGGCATAACGACACAACTAATTAACTTTGAAATTTTGTTGTTGTGTAGATAGGTAACTTTCCTAAAATGGAAAGATATGTTCTTGCATGTTTTTCACATGTGAACTGTATTCTGTTTTACAGGCAATCAGTATTCTGATACTAATATAGGACATGTAGTTAGAATAAATAGTCTTATTAGCTTTTTGCCACACTGCTTGTGCATATTATGTTAGCGGTTTGCATTACGATTTTTTTATTGTTTTCTAGATTTTTGATTGGAGCAACCATATGTTTTTCTTAATAGTGTAAATGAGGCAAGCCGTTTTGAAATCAACCTGCTAGAAGCTTAAGTTGAGCTTAAACGATCTCGAGTCAAGCTCAAGAATTAAGCAAAGTTCATTCACTAAATGAGCTCGAGCTTTATACATCTGAGTATGGATAGAATTGTGTATGCTTGGTGTGGTTTGATTAGCATGAATATTATGGACATTAGGACCACTTGGTGTGGGCATGGAGAGGGTTGTATTTTTTTTTTTTGGGGGGGGGGGGGGGGGGGGAGGAGAGGGTTGACAAAATTACGGGCGGTATGCGGAAAATGTGGGGCCAACTGTCATATATATAATACGGTAAATGGGGGCCTTACACCACAATGGGGCTTTATGGAGAAAGGGTTTTAAAGTCCCGTTTCTTACGTGGCGATGATGTGGAAGAGTGGTATAGCCCCTCCACAACACGCAATCTAATGGTCAATGAGGATGAATAGCTTTTAGGTTTTTTTTCATGTGTAACAATGTAACATCCTAAATTCTCGTATTTAATAAAAGAAAGTTGTGTTTAGTTATCGGACCTGAATAATTAATTAGTATTAATAAAGAGCATGGACTTGAATTAATTAAGGTGGATTAAGTGGTAATGGGCTTTAGGTCCATGGGCTTCAAGAGGTATAAATACCCTCTTAAACCAACCTAAAACCCTAAACCCTCATTTATATCCATCATAATCTCTACACACTCAAAAACACACACACACTTCCTTACTACTATTTACGGCCTAGAGAGGAAGAGGGTGAAACGACCAACGAACATAGAATAGCAATAGATCTTTCATATACGAGCTAGATACAAGATAACCAAGCAAAACGCGACCAACCGAACGGATAAAAGGTATGTTTTGATCCTAAAGTTTACGTATTTATAAACGTTTAGCCTTGAAACTTAGAACGAGAATAGATCGGGGGTAAACGAAATGTAAAGTTGTAAAATTGATGCTAAAATGAAACTAATGAACCCTTACACCTGTGCGAATCGATTAAATGGAAAGATATAGTCTTGAACGCTTAAAGGTCCCAACTTTATGCGTTTTTGGGCCAAACCTTATCCAAAAACGACCATAGGATTGATCGCGAGTTGGTTAAATATCACATCCAAGAATTTCACGTTAAAACAGATATGATTTTGGGGGATTAAGATTGAACAGAGGCGGCAGCTGGGCAACTTCGCCTGCAGCTAAGTTCGCCAAGCTAAGTTCGCCTGATGAGAACTTCGCCATATGCTAAGTTCGCTTGATGATAACTTCTCCTGAGGTTAACTTCACTTAAGGTTAACTTCGCCTGAGGTTAACTTCGCCTAAGGTTAACTTCACCTGTTGATAACTTCACCTAAGGTTAACTTCGCCTGAGGTTAACTTCACCTAAGTTTAATTTAGCACTAAGTTGAAATAATCTGATACGGTAGGACGAGTATTGATACATGTAACCTATATACAGTTAGCAGAGCACAGTTAAAGAGAGGAACCACGATAAACGGAGAAAGGAACCGCATTCAGGTGAGTTTCTAGCCCCATTTATGTGTTATGTTTTCGGGGTTGTGTGCATACTCAATATGTTTGTTAATACGCTTATCCTAAGAGATAAGTGTATGCCTTATGTGAATAATGTGAAATGTATGAATGATTGCTTGATGGTACGTGAACGATCTTCGGATATTGCACGTACTGTCAGGTTGTAACGCTATATATAAGGTAAGTGTGATATGTATGCTTATGTGTATGAACGTGATAAAGTTAATAAAAGAAGGAAATGATGGTTGTATGGTTACGAAACGGGTACCGAGCCCTAATAATACTCGAGGTATGATGTATGGTTGTATGGTAACGAAGAGGGAATCGAACCCTACTAATATTCGAGAACTAGGGAACCAAACCCTACTAATATTCGAGGAAAGAGGGTACCGAGCCCTAATAATACTCGAGGAAGGAGGATACCGATCCCTAATAATGAGGAATGTAGGGCGTAATGCTCTTTATAACGTAAGATATGAAAGCAAGTTAGTACAAAAGAAAGTATGAAAGTATGAATGAAAGAATATAAGTTTGTGTGTATTGTATAATGTATGATTAACTAGAACTCACTTAGCGTAGCTGACTTTTAGTATGCACGCAGGTGAGTAAGATGAGGCAGCTCGCTTGAGGGGACACGTGGCGTTGAATAAGAGACTGGCATCGGAAGGCTCAGGCGTGTTATGTTTTAATTACTTAGTTTTCGAAAGACAAGTTGGTTGTTTAAGACAAGTTTTGAATTGTTATGAAATGTTTTATTAAAGTTTTTATATTCCGCGAATGTTTTTAATTTACTCTGATATTAGAACTGCGTTTATGAGTAAATCCAACACGAAAGTAGGGCTACCGGTAACGGGGCCTTACAAACAATAATTGTAACTAGTAACATTAGTATGTAGTGTTTCTTTTAAAGGGTTGTTGGGTGACATATGATATCATACTACAGTACTTCTAGTTCAAGTGTTAACTCTTTGTTAGACAAAAACTTTTAAAAACTAGTTATAATTAATACACCACAACTCCACAAGCCTCTCTAAAATGTTTCCTTTTCAATATGTCTAAGTTAAGAAATAAGCTATGTATTTGGCTTATAAATTAGATTGATATATGTAGATATTTGATATAAAGGACCTAAGAAATATTTATTTTGAAAAATGAAAGAGTGTGTTAGAGAAAAATCGTATACATAAATATATCATATTAGGTTGTGCAGTACGGGCACCCCATCGTCACCATAGGTGCTGATGTAGATGCCACGTCGGATTTTTGCAGGGATGAAGAAAGGGACCTACGTGGAGATATCCACGTTGAGGTGGAGTCAGTAAAGGAGGAGGGCATAGAGCGTAAAGGTAGCGAGAGTAAGCAATAGCTTTAATGTTTGTGAGATTTTATCAGACATACTTTTTATTGCCAAATTAGTTATCAAATAAAAGATTATTGCATTAATACTAATACATACAAAATGCATTGAGAATATGGTCATGTGGTAAGCGGCCAGCCCTCTCTACATAGAGACGTAGGTTCGATTCCGGATTTCCAAATTGGGCCTGTTCGAAGAACATCCAGGTGAAAGAACAAATCATGTCTTTAATCTCGAGTTCAAACCCGACAGTGACAAGAGTTTACAGATTTCATCTAGTTCCTATGCATCATGGGGTATGGTATCACAACGTTCCATAAGTTTACGTACTTAAAATTTCAAATATAATATTATTATAACAAAGAAATCTCCTTTCATTGTTCTCCACTCCACTCTCTATTTAATAAATATTAAATAAACCAAACACCCCCAAATATTAAACTTATGAATAAAAACTAGGTCTTTCGTTGAAAATCAAATCAAATCAAATCAAATCAGCCACCAAACCAAACCCTAGATGGCGCGGTTGAAGAAGAAGACGGAATCGATAGTAGCATCGGAGGTAATATCAAAAAGGCTTCCAGCGAAATCCGACATAGCAAATTGCAGGCTTGTGTCGAGAGCATGGAGATCGGTCATGTCGACAGGTAAGTTTCCCCGCAACAACCACCCGGTCACCATCGACGAATATAAACTCGTCGTATTTGACCCAAGCGTCGATGACTGCGACAGCTACGGGTTCTGCACGTTTTCCCTCGGCGACAAACTCCCACCACCACCCCGTGAAGACGACGACGACTTACCTCCTGAGTTGTCTGTTTTAGCAAGCTTGGATGGATTGTTGGTTCTAGCGCGAAGAAGTGGAAGAAGATATATTATAGAGTATATAAAAACTCTTTAAAAGTGGAAAATAAACTTTTGTTTTCAAAAGATTCTGAAGAATCAGAACAACAAACAACTGAAATAATAAATTTCAGTGAAAATGAAAAAGGTTTTTCATCAGATTACATGATTAATTCTGATCAATTATCAAAAATTAACAAGCTTAAATTTAAGCTTAACTCCAAGCAAGTTTTTAACCAACCTAATAATTTACAAAGTCTTGTTTCAAGAGCTTTTACTAGAAAAAATAAAATCTTCTATTGTTTCAACACCGAAGAAATCTCAGTGGATATAAGAAATACATCTGGAGAAGTGTATTTACCACTTCTAACAAAGGGAGAAATTGCAAAAAGACTTTTGCAAATAAAACCAGATTTAAGAAAGTCCCTCTCTATGGTACATATAGGAGCTGTAAAAATTCTCCTAAAAGCACAATTTAGAGATGGAATTAATTTTCCAATAAAAATGGCTTTAGTTGATAATAGAATTATCAATAGACAAGACGCTCTCCTAGGAGCTATACAAGGAAATTTAGCATATGGTAAATTTATGTTTACTATTTATCCTAAATTTGCCTTACATCGAGATTCAAAAGATTTCGATAAAACTTTAAGTTTCATACATCAGTGTGAAAGAACCGACCTGATGGAACCAGGAAATAAAGTATTTACGATTAATTATTTAATCTCATATGCTTTAACAAATAGTACTCATTCAATTGAGTATAAAGAAAAAGAGAATATAACTATAGAAGATGTATTTTCAGAAATCGGAACCGTAGAAGGAAGTAAGTTTTCAGAACCTTCACAGTTACGAGAAAACTGGGCAATTGATATTGCTCGAAACAAACAAATACTTGTGTCTAAACCAAGACATAGTTATGCAGGAACCTCTTCACATTTAAGAGAAGCTGGTAACAGTGAACTTCAATTAATGAGGTCTATGTCTGAAAGGATAGATAAGTACGGTGAAATTTTAAAAGAAGTTATTGGGATATAATGTCCTCAAAACTAATTTTAAATACTATAGCCGCTTTAGAAGAAGAAATTGAAGCATAAATAAACATATGAGTTCACTCATAAAAATAGAAGAATTAATTAAAGAATTAATTAATAAAATAGACAACATGGCTACTAAAGAAAATTTAGAAGTCATTGCGGCAAAAATTATCAAAGATGTCTTAGAAAAAATTGATAATCACGAAAAAACACAGCTTTCAACATCCGTAAGGCAAAAAGAAAAAATTTCTGAAAAATCTCAGAAATACTCTTTTCCTAACTTCAACGTGGGAAATCCATCATTAGGAAATTCCAAAAGTCCAAACGCGCTAACTTGGCCTTTTAACTCTAATGAAGAAGACCTTCAAAAGTCAAAATAAGGCAATGATAAAAAATTATTTAAAAATAGCCTTTAGAAATATTCAATCTAAAAAGAATGAATATAGAATACTCATTCACTCCATACAAATAAGAATTCATTACTTGATAAACGACATCAATATGGATCCTCATGAAAGGCTTAACAATCTTGCTAAAGAATTCTCAGCCTTATATGATATTAAGAACCATTTACAAGTTCTTAAAGAAAAAGAAATTATATTTTCTACAGCTTAATTCAAAATGAATTCTATTACGCAAAAATTAGAACAAGTTTTTAACGAGCAATTAGATACCCTTCCAGTGGATCAAATTAATGAACTCGTTCAACTTTTGTCTTTAAGTGAAGATGAATGCGAGAAAAAATTTTTTGAAAATAAAAATTTGAACGAAAAATATTTCCCAAAAGAAACAGTTTTGGCTATTCCAAAGCCTAAAACAGAAGAGGAAGAAGATTCTTCAGAAGAAGATGAAATTCCAAAACAAAATACTAGAATGCATCAAGCTAGTACTAGTTATGGTAGAACACGCTATAAAAAAGCAAAAGCTGAATTCTCTATGCCATATCATAAGGGAATACCTAGTGCTAACAATGGAAGCTCTACTGCCATTGACACTATAAAAATTGACTGTATCTTTGACCTCGAAAAAAGAAAAGAGGTAATTGATAAATGGAATACCGAAATTAGCCTGATAATTCAGTCTAATGAAGAAGAATTCTCTAATGCTAAAACCTTGTTATTGCTAATAGAGCATAAGTCCGCGGGAATAATACAAGATTTTATCAAAGGAACCTCCTGGAATGAGGATTTAGATGGTATTGATCTTTTTGAACAAATTATTAACGCCTTATACACTATGTTTTTAGGCCTTGACTTCTTTTCTAATAAAGATTTAGAAAACCAGAAATTGCTTGAAAAAGCAAGACAAAACTTAACAAGAGCACAGTTATGTGACATCTGTCTTTTAGACGAATTCACCTGTTTGTTCGAAACAAATTTATACAAATTAAGTACAGGAGAATACCACTCTTGGGTAGAAGTCTACTTGATGAAAATTCCAATCGTGGGTGAAAAAGCCAAAGAAAGATGGAATAAAGAGAAAAACGGTTTAACAATGCATTCTCTAGGGTTTGCTACTAAAATTGTTAAAGAAGAAATTGCTACATATTGTGATTTCTCTAAGAAACAAAAACAGTTAAAAAGATTCAACAAAAACTGTTGCAGGAAATTAGCAGAAATTCCACAGTTATCTTTCGGCTGTGAGCAAACAAAAGATAAAAAATATTAAAAAAAGAAATATAAAAAAAGGTATAAACCAAAGAAAAGATTCTGGAAAAATAAAAAGAGAAAATTTACTCCTGGTAAATACTTCTCAAAAGAAAAACCTAAGGTTTGTCCTCAAGGAAAAAAGAAATGTAGATGTTGGATATGCTCTGAGGAAGGGCATTATGCTAACGAATGTCCTAATAGACAAAAATTTCCAGAGAAAACGAAGCTTATCTCTATAGCAAAAACAGATGGATATTTTCCCTCTGAAGATAGTTTTGATGATTATATGCAAATATATTCATTAAAAATAATTAGTGATTCATCCTCTGAAGATTTCTCTTCCGAAGAATCAGGATGAATAAAAATCTAATTATCAATTGGGAAGAAGATATTTTACATTTTTTTCCTCAAAAGAAAAATGAGTTAGTATATTCAAACATAACTAATCCTAACTCAATTTATATCAAGGGAAAAATTTTCCTAAAAGGATATAAAATTATAACTCTACACTGTTATATAGACACAGGGGCAAGTCTATGTCTCGCAAGCAAGCATGTTATACCCGATGAATTATGGGAAAATACTCCCAGAAGCATTGATGTAACAATTGCCAATCAAGAAACAATTAAGTTGGATAAAGTCTGTAGAAATCTGATTGTCTATTTCTCAGGAGAACCTTTTATTATTCCAACAATCTATCAACAAGAATCAGGTATTGATATACTCTTAGGAAACAATTTCTGTCAGTTATATGGTCCATTTACCCAATGGCTTGATAGAATATCTTTTCATCTTAATCAGGAAATGATTTTGATTAAAAAAGTAACAAAAGCCTTTCAATTAGGAAAGCCCGGATTTCTTGAATCTATGAAAAAAGATTCAAAAACGAAACAAATACCAGGTACTAATATAACTCAAGAAGTTATAAAACCCGAAGAAAGATATTTTCTAGAAATAAGAAAGTATCAAAAAATTGAAGAAATACTTGAGAAAGTATGCTCAGAAAACCCTATAGATCCTGAAAAATCCAAAAAATGGATGAAAGCGTCAATAGAGTTAATTGATCCAAAAACTATAATCAGGGTAAAACCTATGAAATATAGTCCCCAGGATAGGGAAGAGTTTAAAAAACAAATCAAAGAACTATTAGATCTTAAATTAATAGTCCCAAGTAAATCTCCTCACATGTCTCCTGCATTCTTAGTTGAAAATGAGGCAGAAAAAAGAAGAGGAAAAAAGCGAATGGTTGTAAATTATAAAGCAGTCAATGCAGCTACTAAAGGTGATAGCCATAATCTCCCGTGTATGCAAGAGTTACTAACCCTCTTAAGAGGCAAAACCATTTTTTCAAGTTTCGATTGCAAAAGTGGTTTCTGGCAGGTACTATTAGATGAAGAATCGCAGTTATTAACTGCATTTACATGCCCAGACGGACATTATCAATGGAAGGTAGTTCCTTTTGGTTTAAAACAAGCACCCAGCATATTTCAATGACATATGCAAAACGCTTTAAGAGGATTAGAAGAATATTGTACCGTCTATGTTGACGATATAATAGTTTTCTCAAACTCCGAAGAAAAGCACTATTTTCATGTTTCTTTAGTTCTAAAAACAATTGAAAATATGGGATAATTTTATCTAAAAAGAAAGCAAATCTTTTTAAAACAAAAATAAATTTCTTAGGCTTAGAAATTGATCAAGGGACTCATTGTCCTCAAAAACACATTTTAGAAAATTTGCATAAATTTCCTAATATCTTAGAAGACAAGAAACATCTTCAAAGATTTTTGGGCATTTTAACTTATGCAGAAAGTTATATTCCAAAGCTTGCAGAGCTTAGAAAACCGTTACAGGTAAAATTAAAGAAAGATTATGTTTGGGAATGGAAACAATCTGATACTGATTACATAAAAAAGATAAAGAAAAAATTAACAGATTTTCCAAAACTTTATCTCCCAAAAGAAAAAGATTTTCTTATTATAGAAACAGATGCCTCAAACGATTTTTGGGGAGGAGTTCTAAAGGCTAAAACAGCCGAAAAAGAAGAAATATGCAGAGTATTTCTGCTGTTATTATACTTCAATGATTCTATATATGCAGGGTAAACGATTTTCGTTAGGGAAATCTGATACCATTTATCGGATATTAATAATGTTTTTGAAGAGTATTTTGTTTAAGGAAAGATATATTTCTTTTGGTAAGGAGAAACATATATAGAATCATTGAAGTATAATAACAGCAGAAATAAATTTATACCTTTCAATCTGTAATCAATCTATCTTGCTCTTGTAAATTCTAATCTTCTGCAAGTGACCAATCCAACAACACCATGATTTCCCTAACGCCCTCTTGGCTAAACGGTACTCTCCTTGGAGGCTACATAGGATTCCAGGTTTTACAGGATGAAAACTTATTATGAAGAAGATAAAGGAATAAGATTTAAAAGGATATTTTTATTTCATAACTGTTCTTCCCCGAAAGAAAAACTTCTTGATATCTACATTGTTTCTCCTTTAAAGAGATTTACTCACACATGCTTCTAGAAAATCAAAAGTAAAAGAGAAGGGGCGAGTGTTGATGCCCTTAAACCTAAATCATACTTCTTTATATAGGAGAAGCAGATTTTTACAAATGACCAAAATGGCCTTCTTCTATCGTCATTGATGACGTTTTTAGTCTATATACCCATGTGTTGGGTCCAGGTCTCTGGTGTCTTCTTCCGAAAAGTAGATTCCTTCTTCAGTGGAAGAGCTGCTTTTTGTTAAAGTTGCTTTGCACCATGTGCATTGGTGGTCTTCAATGATTTCTTTTAACTTTTGGCAAAGTTTTTCTTTGGTGGTGGGGCTGACCTCCACTTTATTTTCAATAATTTGTTGTGTGAAATTATTGATGGCTGCCCGTTCGACTTGTGGAAGAGGCGTTGTGCTATAGCTTGTAATAATGCAATTATTGCTGCAATAATTTACTTTGTTAAAGCTTCCTCTCTTGATTTTATCAAGATTGTGAAAGATCCTAATGAATCTTTCTGTTCTGATTGAACTCCAGTTTTCAATGTCTTCATCATCGTTCATAATTTTTGAAGGATTGACAGTTCTTATTTTGGCTAGGCCAATTTCTAGGTGATGGTAGGCGGGAAAAGTACTTCCTTGATACCAATCGGGAAGAGTGGATGTGCATTTGACAAAGATATTTGCATCATTTGCTGTTGCAATCTTCTTTCGAAAGTTTTTAATTGCTTTCTTCATTCCTTCTGTCAATAAACTGATTTCTAGCAAATTAGACGCAGGATAAATAAACTTGATTAATCCAGCAGAAAATGCTAGAGAAACAAGTTCTGGGCTAGAGCCTGGACAAAAGACAATTAGGCTTTTAGTGGCCTTATCTTCTGTGTAGATATGTTCGGACTCAAAATCGTTTTGACTAAGGGACCTTGCTTTGGACCATATTGTCCTGAATTCATCCAGAGATATGATATCCTTTTCTTCTTTTTCTTCAAAACGTGTCATTTTTGAGAAATTTGTGGGAGCTTTTCTGAACTCTATAATTTTTTCTGGTTTCCTGGGTTTCAAAGGTTCAGGAAAAGTTATTACCTTTAGAGGTATTTCTTTTTTGCCGAATTCCGCCGAAAAACGTGTAGCTTCTTGTTGTGCTTGATACAAAGTTTTGTATTTTCTAAACGGGAAGGGATTTCCCGAAGTGTATTTGGAGACTAGAGACCAGTCTTCATAAATACCTCTGTGATCACCGTCAAAAATGACATAGAACCTAGAAGTATCTTTTTCTGGTTTGTTAGCCATTTCTGAGTAACTTGGTCTGAGAGAGACCTTTTCAGTTTTTGGCAAACTGTCAGCCATCAACGGATTTGTTGTGTCTTTACCAGAGCCGTTTGCTTCTGGACTAGATGAAGATTGTGGTTCTTCATTTACCTTATTTTTGCTTTTTTCCAAAGCAACAGGAGTTAACGGACTTGAGTGTTCTTTACCCTTAGCCGTTTGTAAGGGAATAGATTCAGATTGTATCCTTTCGGATTCCTGTTCTGAATTAACAGTTGTTGCTTTTAGACTTTCGTCATATAAAGCTATTTTTTCTTGAATGGCTTTAAGCTCTATAATCAAGAATTTTTCTTTAAGGCGTAATGCCTTTAATTCATCCATGAGAGGATTAAAAAAATTCTTTTTATTTTCTAAACCCGAACCCCCTTTACTTAAAATTTATAAAAAGAGATATTGAATTTTGAGATGATAAATATGAGCTTGTGTGGTCCTTATTTATAACCTGGTAAATAGTGATTTCAATTATTTTGAAAATCACGTGTAAGGCAATCAGCCAAAACGTTTTTTGGCCCCTCAAGGTGCTCAATATCAAAAGCATATCTTGAGAACCACATTTGCCATCTGACGAGGCGTCCTTTTTTATTATCTCCAGAAATTTTTGTTTTAAGGAAATAAGTAAAATTTTTGTTATCTGTCCTGACTAGGAATTTTACAGGAGTGAGATAAATGGAAAATTTTGAGATAGTATTTTTTACCGCTAGTAATTCTTTTTCATTACTGTGATAATTTCGTTCAGCTGGTTTAAAGCTTCCCGAAGTGTATCTGCATATTTCTTCTTTTTCGGCTGTTTTAGCCTTTAGAACTCCTCCCCAAAAATCATTTAAGATACTGATTACATAAAAAAGATAAAGAAAAAATTAACAGATTTTCCAAAACTTTATCTCCCAAAAGAAAAAGATTTTCTTATTATAGAAACAGATGCCTCAAACGATTTTTGGGGAGGAGTTCTAAAGGCTAAAACAGCCGAAAAAGAAGAAATATGCAGATACACTTCGGGAAGCTTTAAACCAGCTGAACGAAATTATCACAGTAATGAAAAAGAATTACTAGCGGTAAAAAATACTATCTCAAAATTTTCCATTTATCTCACTCTTGTAAAATTCCTAGTCAGGACAGATAACAAAAATTTTACTTATTTCCTTAAAACAAAAATTTCTGGAGATAATAAACAAGGACGCCTCGTCAGATGGCAAATGTGGTTCTCAAGATATGCTTTTGATATTGAGCACCTTGAGGGGCCAAAAAATGTCTTGGCTGATTGCCTTACACGTGATTTTCAAAATAATTGAAATCACTATTTACCAGGTTATAAATAAGGACCACACAAGCTCATATTTATCATCTCAAAATTCAATATCTCTTTTTATAAATTTTAAGTAAAGGGGGTTCGGGTGTAGAAAATAAAAGAAATTTTTTAATCCTCTCATGGATGAATTAAAGGCATTACGCCTTAAAGAAAAATTCTTGATTATAGAGCTTAAAGCCATTCAAGAAAAAATAGCTTTATATGACGAAAGTCTAAAAGCAACAACAGTTAATTCAGAACAGGAATCCGAAAGGATACAATCTGAATCTATTCCCTTACAAACGGCTAAGGGTAAAGAACACTCAAGTCTGTTAACTCCTGTTGCTTTGGAAAAAAGCAAAAATAAGGTAAATGAAGAACCACAATCTTCATCTAGTCCAGAAGCAAACGGCTCTGGTAAAGACACAACAAATCCGTTGATGGCTGACAGTTTGCCAAAAACTGAAAAGGTCTCTCTCAGACCAAGTTACTCAGAAATGGCTAACAAACCAGAAAAAGATACTTCTAGGTTCTATGTCATTTTTGACGGTGATCACAGAGGTATTTATGAAGACTGGTCTCTAGTCTCCAAATACACTTCGGGAAATCCCTTCCCGTTTAGAAAATACAAAACTTTGTATCAAGCACAACAAGAAGCTACACGTTTTTCGGCGGAATTCGGCAAAAAAGAAATACCTCTAAAGGTAATAACTTTTCCTGAACCTTTGAAACCCAGGAAACCAGAAAAAATTATAGAGTTCAGAAAAGCTCCCACAAATTTCTCAAAAATGACACGTTTTGAAGAAAAAGAAGAAAAGGATATCATATCTCTGGATGAATTCAGGACAATATGGTCCAAAGCAAGGTCCCTTAGTCAAAACGATTTTGAGTCCGAACATATCTACACAGAAGATAAGGCCACTAAAAGCCTAATTGTCTTTTGTCCAGGCTCTAGCCCAGAACTTGTTTCTCTAGCATTTTCTGCTGGATTAATCAAGTTTATTTATCCTGCGTCTAATTTGCTAGAAATCAGTTTATTGACATAAGGAATGAAGAAAGCAATTAAAAACTTTCGAAAGAAGATTGCAGCAGCAAATGATGCAAATATCTTTGTCAAATGCACATCCACTCTTCCCGATTGGTATCAAGGAAGTACTTTTCCCGCCTACCATCACCTAGAAATTGGCCTAGCCAAAATAAGAACTGTCAATCCTTCAAAAATTATGAACGATGATGAAGACATTGAAAACTGGAGTTCAATCAGAACAGAAAGATTCATTAGGATCTTTCACAATCTTGATAAAATCAAGAGAGGAAGCTTTAACAAAGTAAATTATTGCAGCAATAATTGCATTATTACAAGCTATAGCACAACGCCTCTTCCACAAGTCGAACGGGCAGCCATCAATAATTTCACACAACAAATTATTGAAAATAAAGTGGAGGTCAGCCCCACCACCAAAGAAAAACTTTGCCAAAAGTTAAAAGAAATCATTGAAGACCACCAATGCACATGGTTAAGCTCCTGATTTTCAATCCATTGACGCTTTGGGCCAGCGAGTTGCCACCCCTCCCTGATTTCTACGCCTCTTCTCGGGCAGATCCTGTGGGTTTCTACATTGACGCGGATGATGATTACAATTACAAACTTTTATGTTTGAGTCTCTATGAGACTGGCGGTCCCTTTGGAGCTTTTGTCTATTCCCACAGATTGAGATCATGGACAGAGCGTGAATTCAGCAACTCCTCAACTACCCTGGAGAGACCCTTGCCACTTGGTCTCCCCCTACTACCTGGGGCCAACGCCTTAATTTATTATGTCTGGCTTATTTTATTATATGGACTAATACAATATTATTGGGCTGAGGGGGTTTTGTGGAGGTAACCCTAACTGGGCTAGGCCCATTAGGGTACCATGATGGTGGCCATGAGGCTCCCTATATAAGGAGGTCTCCACCTCCTTATTAAGGGTTGGTTGTTCTCAATAAGAGCCACCACCATAACCATTTTTGTGTTTGTAAACAAGGGATCCTTGAGATTTCTTAGCAGTCACCTCCACACCCCCAAAAACCATTGCAGATCTTAAGCTACCGGAGAAGAAGATCGAGTCGTGGTTCGTTCATCTCGAAGACCGGGGAACATCGTCATGGATCAGGTCAGATTCATTTCATGTTTCTACATTGGCGCCATCCGTGGGACCGGCAACGAACCACGTCTTGTTTTTCGTCTCGGTCCTCCGATCTGTTCATCAAATACTCTAGGTTCTACGATTTCTTCTTTCAGATCTGTTCTATGTAAGTCCAAAAATCCGTAGATCTTAAATATTTCTAGATCCGGAAATATACAAGAAGAAATACCACAAAACTTTGGGAAAAACCCTTAGATCTGTGTGTTTTATAAGTGAAATATACCAGATCTAGTTATGATTTTTTCAGATCTGGGTTCGTTTGAGCAATAATCACCTTTCATATTCATAGATCTATAAATCCTTTCAGATCTGTTAGTTTTTACATAAAACCTACCTGATGTGGATATTCAGATCTGTTCCACGCGCGCTCAACCCTTCGCCATGCATGCGCGCTCAACTCCGCCATGCATGCGCGCTCCATGCATGCGCGCTCAACCCTCCGCCATGCATGCGCGCTCAACCCCGCCATGCATGCGCGCTCCTTGCATGCGCGCTCAACCCTCCGCCATGCATGCGCGCTCAACCCTCCACCATGCATGCGCGCTCAACCTCGCCATGCATGCGCGCTCAACTCCGCCATGCATGCGCGCTAAACTCTCGCCATGCATGCGCGCTCAACCCCGCCATGCATGCGCGCTCAACTCCCCGCCATGCATGCGCGCTCAACCCCGCCATGCATGCGCGCTCAACTCCCCGCCATGCATGCGCGCTCAACCCCGCCATGCATGCGCGCTCAACTCCCCGCCATGCATGCGCGCTCAACCCCGCCATGCATGCGCGCTCAACCCCCGCCATGCATGCGCGCTCAACCCCGCTATGCATGCGCGCTCAACCCTCCGCCATGCATGCGCGCTCAACACTCCGCCATGCATGCGCGCTCAACACTCCGCCATGCATGCGCGCTCAACCCCCGCCATGCATGCGCGCTCAACTCCCCGCCATGCATGCGCGCTCAACCCCGCCATGCATGCGCGCTCAACCCTCCCGCCATGCATGCGCGCTCAATCCCGCCATGCATGCGCGCTCAACTCCCCGCCATGCATGCGCGCTCAACCCCGCCATGCATGCGCGCTCAACCCCCCGCCATGCATGCGCGCTCAACCCCCGCCATGCATGCGCGCTCAACCCTTCGCCATGCATGCGCGCTCAACCCCCGCCATGCATGCGCGCTCAACTCCCCGCCATGCATGCGCGCTCAACCGTCCGCCATGAATGCGCGCTCAACCCTTCACCATACATGCACCGAAAGCTCTCGCATAACGTATGTTAGCCTAATAATATCCCAAACGGCCACGCGCCAAACATAAAGGTCGGGAGCCTAATAATATCCCAAACGGCCACGCGCCAAACATAAAGGTCGGGAGCCTAATAATATCCCAAACGGCCACGCGCCAAATATAAAGGTCGGGAGCCTAATAATATCCCAAACGGCCACGCGCCAAACATAAAGGTCGGGAGCCTAATAATATCCCAAACGGCCACGCGCCAAACATAAAGGTCGGGAGCCCAATAATATCCCACATGGCCACGCGCCAAACATAAAGGTCGGGAGCCTAATAATATCCCACATGGCCACGCGCCAAACATAAAGGTCGGGAGCCTAATAATATCCCACATGGCCACGCGCCAAACATAAAGGTCGGGAGCCTAATAATATCCCAAACGGCCACGCGCCAACGTAGGTTGGGCACACCTCATAATTTGCCCGAGGATAGGAACCTTGTAATACATCCACTTTTAGTTGATATGTTTTTGCAGGTTCGGCTACGAGTCGCACAAGCACATATGACATTATTATTATCTGGCCGTTTGTGCCTCCATTATTATTTTGAAGACAAGCCGGGATAGTCATCCTGCGTAGAAGAGGCCCTTGTGGGCCAGTCATTATCATCATATTATAGCTCATAAGCCGCAACTCGCGCATGCTTCGTTATTTTATAGCTCGTAAGTCGCCTCGCGCGCAAGCTTCATTATTTTTATAGCTCGTAAGCTGCCTCGCGCGCAAGTTGCATTACATTATTATCGAGATGCGCACTCTATCTTTTATCAGGCCCCGCGCCACTACTGTTATGATGCGTGCTATATCTTATTCATGCCAGTGCACCATTATTATCATAAGGATCACAACATTTCACCATCATGGAGGAAACCTCTCAAAACTCAAAGACAATAAAGACAAGGCCGAAGAAAGAGGAAAAAACCGCCTCATATCCTAACACACCTTATGAAGTCCAGCGCTCCACCTAAACGCTTGCACGCCTAGGAGCAACACTGGACTTGGGGGGCTTGTAGGGGTATGGTACTAAACCCGGCTTACGACCTTAATTTATTATGTCTGGCTTATTTTATTATATGGACTAATACAATATTATTGGGCTGAGGGGGTTTTGTGGAGGTAACCCTAACTGGGCTAGGCCCATTAGGGTACCATGATGGTGGCCATGAGGCTCCCTATATAAGGAGGTCTCCACCTCCTTATTAAGGGTTGGTTGTTCTCAATAAGAGCCACCACCATAACCATTTTTGTGTCTGTAAACAAGAGATCCTTGAGATTTCTTAGCAGTCACCTCCACACCCCCAAAAACCATTGCAGATCTTAAGCTACCGGAGAAGAAGATCGAGTCGTGGTTCGTTCATCTCGAAGACCGGGGAACATCGTCATGGATCAGGTCAGATTCATTTCATGTTTCTACAACGCGGATGATGATTACAATTACAAACTTTTATGTTTGAGTCTCTATGAGACTGGCGGTCCCTTTGGAGCTTTTGTCTATTCCCACAGATTGAGATCATGGACAGAGCGTGAATTCAGCAACTCCTCAACTACCCTGGAGAGACCCTTGCCACTTGGTCTCCCCCTACTACCTAGGGCCAACGCCTTTATTTCAATCTCTCATTTATTGATTGCAATGATAATCGCATTGGCCGTAGCCGGATTATATGTTTTGATGTCAAGACCGAAACACATTGGAAAAATCCTCATTGTCTGCATAACCGGCGGACTTTGCAGCATCCAGAAAAGATATATTGGCGTTATCTACTGTTTGTGTAAGCGCCTTTGCAAGTCACACACTCCCAGCTAGTAAACGGCTGAAATTTTCAAATATAACTAGTTACACAAAAGCAGTCAAAGTTTTTGATAAACCTGCAAATACAACTTATGATTAAAACAACAGTATGAAAAAAGTATAACAAATAAACCAGTAATGCATACCTTCTTGCCAGTACATCATTATGAGTATACAAGATTCTTGTAACGGGGTGAATAGGAGAAAGTTGAGAGTTGATCAATCTACCATCCAAAGTAAGACATGAAACAAAAATATGACTGATGCTGCTGCTGCTTATTTGGTTATAAATTATCAACTTAGTAAGTTGAACCTAAAATCCAATTTGAGAATAATAAATAAAGCTTATAACTTTGTAGTAAAAATAATAATATATCCAGCTTTTGTGTGGACATTTTTAACATATATCCAGCTTTTCCGGCTTTTATGTTATAATACTTTCATTTGTCTATAGTCAAACTTATTAACGCCATCCACCAACTTCTAGTTAGTACAGTACTTACTACAACTTTGATGGACTTTTTTGTACTTTTCACATGCTTTTAATTATATAATGCCATATTATCGAAAACAATATGGTTTTAGAAAAAGAGACTGAAACAGGCTGAGGTCAAGCGAGTCTAGTCGAGCTCGCGATTGGCTTGTTTGCACCCCTCGATATTGTTATTAGACCACAACAAAAGTGTTTTATTTAAAAAAAGAAAAAGCTAAATTAAATTCAATGATACAGTAAAACTATGTAATAATGTATTTTTCAAATAACCTCCACTCTTTATACAGAAATTAATTAATAATCCGATGAAATACATTGAAACCAGTAAACTGAACGGGTGGGTCGGATCCTGAAGCCAGCAATTGAAGGAAGGTTTGATTTCTTTTTATCATTTTATTATTATTGTACAATTAACACTAAGCCTCTACACACCAGATCCCTAATTTCAATGTTTTCTTTTTCTTTTCTTTCTAAATTTGTATCCTTTTTTTTTATTACTAATTTTCATATAAAAAGAATCCAATTACAATATAGAGGCAGGTAAGCGGGCAACAAGCTGCGCCGCCACCCCCCTTTTAAATGACAAAACAGATCCTACTGAAAATAAAGTTATCGTCCCTCGAGTTTCAGTTATCGAGTTCGAGCGGTCATGATTATTATTTTGGCAATTTGTCTTTAAATATTTAATGTTTATTTAATCTAATAAGTATTATTGTATGTAAAATTGTTGATAAAGTAATATAACCTTATGTTACATAAGAAATTATAATTAAAAAATATACAAAAATAATTATAATATATATTTTACAAACCTTGGCGAGTGCTCTTTATGGTAAACACGTACATGATTTGGAGGAGCGATTCGAGATGACATCGAGACAAAAGGCAGTTTTTGCTTGTCTCAAGGGGGCTCATGCCCAAGATTTTTTTGACTGTTGTGCCTATTGAAAGTCTTGGGCAACGGATGTCGGCAGTTGAATACAGAATCATCCTTAAATACCGGCTCATGATTCCTATTTTCCCTCAAGACGAATCATGCCCAATTTGTAAAAAAAGTTTGTTTGGATAAATTTGATGAGCATGCCCTCCACTGTAAGGAATTGTCGGGGTTCAAGTATCGTCATGACTGGTTAAACGAGCTTGAGCTCGGCTGTGCAATGTGAAATAAATGCATAGAACATAGAAGTCTAAAAGAGGTCAAATTTAGAAATACACAAGGCTCGACCTTATGCTCGATAACTAAACAAGCTTTATCTGAGGCCCAGACTCGTTTCAAGCTTTTTATTAATCCAAGCTCAGCAGCTAGACTTATTTGCACCCCTAAACCTACCCAACCAACCTAGTCGGTTTAGTTTTTGTCGTTTTGTCATTTCAATCCAAAAGTTTGATCAAAACAATGTTGTCAATTGTCATAGGTACAATTTAATGAAATATTAGGTTTCTAGAAAATTGAAATCTTGCATGAAAGCATAATAAGTAAAAGTCAGTAACCTGTGAAAGGATGATTGGGCCACCATGTGACTCAAATAACTTCTCATTTTTCATCATTTGCACTATTTTTGTGGTAAATTTTTGCATTGCATTCTGCATAATAAACAATTATAACTATGTCAACAAACTGTAATTTAATTGATTATTAATTTACATTAAGGTGGAATTATAACTATGGGGAAAATTAACATATAAACTTAAAAAGAGTGTTAATTGTGTAAATCAGGTATGTCTTATATATAATTATATATATAAGCATGGTTGTAAAAATCGCGCCTAGGCTCCGAGTACTCAACGAGTAATCCCCGCCTAGGTCGAGTTCTCGGCGAGCCATCCCCGAGTACTCTCCGACTAAGGCCGAGTACTCCCAACTCCCCAGTCGGCCGCCTAAGGTCCGCCTAGCGACTTTTGCAACCTTGTATATAAGTAGTGTAAGTATGTAACTACAACTTATATGTTGTAACTACACCACACTATAATTACACTATGTTGTATATATAATTACAATACTTGATTCACATAGGTAGGATATTAATTTAATTTATATTTAATACAAACCCTTATAACTTTATATATATAATTAAAAACCAACTCTAGAAGTTTGGTTCTTTATAGTTTTGCCACTAAAGTTTTAAAAATTTACCTTTTAGCCCTTTTTAGTTTAGTTTTTTAGAGTTATGTCACCTAAGTCTTGAACATTTACCGTTTGGCCCCTCAACTTTGATAATGAAACTTTTATTCTTTCAACTTTTGCCACAATACTTTTAGCCATACAACTTTGACGACAAAACTTTAAGGTTTCCAACTTGAACCTAAAAATGTTTACACTTTTAGGATAAAATTTTTAGACTTTCAATTTCGGCCACCAAAAACTTTTAGACTTTCAACCTGGGACACAAAAATTTTACATTTTTACGATAAAACTTTTAGACTTTCAGTCTGGCCACAAAACGTTTACCATAACGTATCAAACCTATACCGACCAAGTTCTCGTCCCCCCCACCCCTCACCCCACCCCACCCCACCCCCCACCAGGCAGTAGCTTTTGAACATGTAATGCGTTTAACTCGTTTCGTCGCAAATACCTGTTTATTATTAATAATAGAAAATAGCTTCTATCAAGGCCGTCTCCGAGAATTTAAATACCTCGGCCGAGCCAAAATAAAAAGGCATGTAGGTCTTAACGAAAAAATTTTATTCGCCAATGTACATTGATAAAACTTTTATCGACCGATTTATTATAAGCAGAAACCATTCTGAGCATGTAATTATCTCATAAAACATTGCAGATAACCTTATGTTTAACACCAAAAAACATATATATGTAATATGTATAAAAAAATTTGTGCCCCGAAACTTATGTGTGATGGCCGATGTTGCGGCTCGCACACCCTCCGAGCCTTCCCTGGCTTCTATATTAACTTGAAAAATAATAATTAAGATAATGTTTCTATCAATGTGTTACGTAATCATGTGGGTCTTCATTCGGTGGCCTTAATGATCCATCGTCATGCACACCTAAAAGTATTTATCTTCATATATATAAATTTAATGTTTAAAAATTATGAAGCTTAAAATAAACAAAAGATAAATGTAAGTAGTTGAAAATTTGAAAGGAAAAGGAATCTTGGGAACATTGGTTTTTATTTGAAAAATATATTATTATTTTAATATTATAACCTTTTTAACTTTTTGATACATTAAAATATTCCCAAAGATGTAAGGAAAAATATGTTCAACAGTTTGAACCTAACACAGAATAAATATGTTTACTTTTGACTCATTAAGTTGGTAATATTTATTTTCAGTTAAAAAAATGGTAATATTAATACCCATTAAAATTCATGATTTGAAAGCAGTAAAATTGACAAATGTACGAACGAGATTTTATGACAACTTTTTCAGTCTATATGACCTGTATAGACTAATACGCATTATGACACAATTCTGGCATACACTGTTCGTATAACCCCTATACGACTCGTATAGCCGTATAGGTGGCACCTGGTGTTTGAATAACATACGCCAGATTTAAAGGTATAGAAAGTAAACCTTGAAAGGTTCATTATCAGTTCTGAAGCTGATCCCAGGTACATATTTCAACCAAACAGGAAAACCCCTTCAACAACATTAAAAAATAATTATTAAAACCATCAAAAAATTAAAGTGTTTTTATATAATAATAGTAATAATAATAATAATAATAATAATTACCCAAAATTCCACTCTGCACAAACAAATGGTCCAATTCTCAGATGCATATACAAGCCAGCTTTTTGAACCAGCTTTACAAACCGTACTAAATCATATCTTCCTTCAAAGTTATACTGCAAATATATAAAATCTAACAACATTTAGTCATATTATAAGTTAAAAACAACTTAGCATAATTTAAACACAATTTATCAAAAAACTAAAAATAATAATAATAAAATGTAAATTAAAATTTTAAAGTATTAATATACAGAAAAGATAAATACATTTTTTTTGTCAGGTTAAAACTTAAACGAGTCATGTTCATATCAACGCGAGAAAACACGTATAATCCATCAACATTTAGTCACAATAAAATTCAAAACAAATTAGCACATTTTAAACATAATTTCTTAAAATATAAAAATTTAATATGTAAATTAAAATTTTAATTTATTAATATACAAAAAAAAAAACTTTTATCAGGTTAAAACTTAAACAAGTCGTGTTCATATCAACGCGTGAAAACAAACTTTTGAGTTTGTTTAACCTGTAAACACGACCCGTTTAACTGCTTAAATTAAAACCAACAAAAACCAACAAAAAATTATTATTATACAAAATCATAACTATAACTATAATTATAAATATATATATATATATGTGTGTGTAAAGAAGAACAGAGTACATTGCCAGGTGAAGGTTCATGGCCATTCCAAAAAACATAAGTATCAATAACATCCAATCCTCCATCTTTAGCTTTTTGAATTAAATCTTCCCATATCTGCATCAAGATTCCAAATTGGTTTTTTATTATTTTTATTACAAAAAAAAATCAGTTATTTTAGTAGTAGTAGTAATAATAATAATAATAATAATATTGTGAAGAACAGATTGATTATTATTACTTCGTGCTTCTAGGATAATGTATAGAACCAGAAATGAGTATTCTTCTATGACCATTGATAATAAGAGACTTCTTGTCATATGTCACACTGCATTGAGTAAACTCAATACATGATATTATTATTATGAATGAAGTGTAGAATAGATGAACATATTTGGAAGCTGAGTTAGCTGACATTTTTTTTCTTCAACTATGGGTAGAGAGAAGGTGAGACAGAGAGAATTTAGAAATCTTTATCTTTTATAAAAACTTGTGTGTGTGTATATATATATATATAATTATAATGTTATACATGGAGAGAGACAGAAAGAATCATTTGTAGCAGTATTTTTTTTTATTACTATATAGCCAAAACAAATCTAAACCATTTAAATTTTTTATTAGTGATTTATGTTTTCTAAAAGATATATTTAGTTTAAAATGTCAGTAATAACTATTAAATATTTGGTAATTATTATTTATTATATATCATAACAGCAGTACAATACATAGTTCAAGATGTATTTATTAATGTGGTGTAATGGTAGATTTAATGGTAAAAAACCTGAGTTTCTTAATACAATTCAGGTTCAATCTTCGCATATAACATTTTGAGAGGGGGCATATATGGCTCAATTAAGGAGGGGTCCCTCTAAGTAGCCTTCTTTTAATTATTGTGGTTTCCATTTTTTTCGTTGGACTTTTATTCGTTCGTTTGATAAGTGTCGCATCTTGTTTTTACTGGACGGGGCTAGCAACGACTAGTGGGCTTTTGTTTTCACTAAACAGGGTTATCTGGGACTCGTGGGATGATTAAGGAAGTGATCCCTCTAACTAGTCTTCTTTTAGTGACTCTTATTTAGTTATGATTTAGATTGCGTAAAAAATTTTTGTTTAAAAAAAGGCTTAAATGAGTCAAGTTATTGGATTTCAACATTAAAATTCTTATTTTTTCCATAAAATTTCCAAGCATAACCGGGTGATCGGTGAGGCCGTCAACCACCTTGTCCTCCTATACTAGCCGGCCATGGTTATGGGCACTCTCGTGGAGGCGTAGTGGGCCCCCAACTCGATAAATGATCATATCAATATTGTAACTTTACAAATGTGTCATTTAACTCTAGGTAAGTTTTTTCTTAAAGATTAAACCGTATAAATGGTAAAATTGTAAAACATAATGACATGACCATAAACAACATGTTAATCAAGCATATATGAATCAATCAACTGTCAAAAAAAAACATAATAAAAAGTGTAATGATATACATGTCCAATTATATGTTTTAAAGTATGTATGACTCACTCAATTTTTGACGTGTGGCATATATTTTCTTTGAACTTTTTCTTTAATTTGTGATGCATCTTTACTTTTTGTTAAATTAGTGGGATTCTTCCGTGCTTCGTAACGGACATTTGATTGGTATAAGCTTGGTTCAAAACATAGATAAAAACACATCAAGGGTGTATTCAGAATTCACGTAAAATTTACGTACATTGCTATATCGTGACATTTCAGAATCTAATTAGTTAAATATTATAGTTAATAAAAATATTAAGTTTAAGAAACATTGTATTGAATACAACCTATGAAGGCATGAAGCATAAGAAACTTACAAAAGAGAGTATAACAAATCATGTCAAAGTTACAAGCCTATGATACACAAGTCTCCCAAAATTGTATATTTTTATACATAGTATTTAAAATAAAAATCATTTTCCAACATTATAGCAAACTACAAACTTACAAATTTTATCTATAAATAAGTAAAATGTTAATCATAAACCAAACCACAAATACCTAATCATCAAAATGGATCATCCCAAGATCTCCTTGGGTATGTACATTAGTTGATATTTTCTATCAACCCCACATAATTATTCCTACATTAAAAATATAAGCTTTAATAACAGCAATATTATAAAAGCAATGACAACTGTAAACAAAATAAAATTATGGGCCACCTACATGGGATGCTTTTGTTTTCTTTGTGTGTGTGTGTTTCTTTTTGTGTTTTTTTTTTAATTTTACAAGAAATTCCCTTTTATTCAAGAGAAAATCAAATATAATGTTGTATTAAAACTGTTTTTATCATATGATTTATTAGGGATATTTTTCTTAAATTATTTAAGCAATTTTAAGTGTGTATTACATAAGTTTTTATTACATAAATTTTAAGTCTTTCATACTCTTTATTTTAACTTTTTAAGAGAAATAAAATTCTTTTAAGAAAATGATATTTTAAGAAAAGTTGGATTTTAATAATCAAATTGGCTGATAATAATTTATACAGTCAATATGACCAATGATACTTTAAGTTTTCACTTTCATTACCATTCATTACCAAAAGTATATCTCACTCTAACTAAAAAAGTAGCTTTGGTGATCATAATATATAGTTTACTTATTGCGTATCTTAATCAAAATGTCGCAAATTCCACAACATACCTGTCACATCCCCATTCTAGGCCTAGGGGTATGATCCATAGTTGGTACAATATTTGTAAATAAATCAGAGTTACGGGTTTTAGCGGAAGACTTTATAAAAACAAAGGATCGGTATTATAAATATTTACAATACAAAAGACGAGACGAAAGTCTCGTTTTAAGTTTACTTGTTTATATGTTTTACAAAACCACCATATTTTATATTTACACAAAATTATCCGAGCAATCGGATTCTTAAGCTTCTTCGTCTTGCAAGCTCTATTCCTGATTACCTGCAAAATGTTAAATAAAATACGTCAGCAACGAATGCTGGTGAATATGCTGACGCTAAAATATTTTCTTTACTTAATTACCCCTCGAGACCACGTAAGTCTCGGTCCATCTTAGCTTAGGAATAATCAAGTTAAAACAATCATCATAAACTTGAGTCTCTGCACTAGGTCACCTCAGCAAAACACCGCAGCGTTTATGACATAACTTAGGTACCATAAATATACACATGACCATTCCCCACTCGGACGTAACTTAGGTCCGGCCCATCGTGGCTGGAGGTCATGACCAAGCGTGGTGCGATGTGCCCACCGCGTTCCACATATGTAAGGATCCAGAAAAACGTATACCATAGCCTGAGGGCTGGCTTATACTCTTATTTATAATGTTTTTAGAGACACGTAGCCTCATGTAAAGTTTTACACATAACACGTTTATTTGTTTGAAAACAAGTTTGTAAAAGTGGGGCGTATTTACCTTTCAATGGGATCGGCTTCCAACACCGTCCGTTAGTCTTTCCTTCGCTATCTCGCACCTATATAGTACGAGTATAACATTCATTAGTCGGATACACGATCCGGCTTAAGACCTTTAGTCTCATTCATCTCGATGAACCTTTAGTTCATTATCTTTTTTTTTTACTTTAAAACCTTTAGTTTTAATAGAAATTTATAAACCTTTAGTTTATTTATAAAAATCCGACGTTTCTTCTTCATTAAGAAACATATTTCTTTCTTTATTATTTAAGTATACTCATTATACTTAAATAATATATTTTATAACAAAGAATATTTATACACATATATATACTCATATATATATATATTTTATTTCTCTTTCTTTATTTTCTTTGTTTACCGAGAATAATATCGACTTGGGTATTAAGCCTTTATAATATTTTATTATTATTTTGGTCGGGCATTATACCTACCTTGCTTGGCTTAGAAATACCCTTCACACTCGGGCAACACTTCGACTCTATCCTTCTTATCAACACACGCTTTGATCAACCCTTGACACGCCTATCGAGACACCAACTCTTATAGCACGTACTTCGAGGTAGCTATCGGGACGTCTGGGCAGCACCTCCTCTTTACTCGGAACATCGTCGGGAAGTGGCACGTTTATCGAGGTGTAGGGCACGAAAAACGAGGCAACGAAACACGGTTTTCAACTCGAATCGAGGGCACGTTTTACGAGGTGTAGATAGAGAGTAGTGAGAGAGTAAGTGTGTGAAAATTGGTGTGAGATTATGAAGATCCAGAGGCTGCTATTTATAGGGCTGAAATCGGACCCCATCACGGTACACGATGGGTCCCCTGGCTGGCCCGTCGCGTACCGTGACGTAGGCCTGCGCAGTCATCCTATAGACCTGCCACGTGTCAACACGTGGCAGGCGCCGAGCCACGTGACGACACGTGGTGGACGTGTTGCCACGTGGTGACACGTGGCGGCAGGCGTTGCCGCCGTGTGCTACGTGGCACACGTGTCAGACTACCCTATCGCGGAACGCGATGGGTGTCTCCTCTGGCCCATCGCGTACCGCGATAGGTCAGGAAATCAGAATTTACACTTTTAGTCCTTGTAGGTTAAAAATTGACAGAATTGGTCCCTTGACTTTGGAAATTGACATTTTTGGCCCGAAATTTACGTGATGTTACAATACCTACACAAACTCACTAAAAAAATTATAAAGCTTTGTATAACAAAACACACACAATGTGTGTATGTGCACGCTCACGCACAATGTTTGTGAGAGGGAGGGGCCCACCTCCTCATCTGAACAAGGTCTGCAGATACGGACATCACGTCCATAAACCTGCTCCACATCAATGTGGTCCGTGGAATCATCGACCATTGCCTTCCACCTCATCCGGACGTTCCTAGCGGACGATCCATACGTTGTGGTTGCTCTTATATATAATACTTAAAAGTAACATAAACAAGTGTTTAACTATACTGGTCTAGTTACTTAAAATTTGATTGTGTAATAAACATTTCTCTTTATTTCCTTGTGAATACCCCAATATAAAAAAAATGTCTTATTTCTTAACATTTTAGTGGATAATAAAAATTAAACTACAAAGAAGATGCCCAAATCCTGCACACATGACACATGGTAAAGTGTGTACTTGTAGTCAATTTGTTTGTACATCATAATAAATGTTATGATGATTTAAGAAGATGCTCAAATCCTGCACACATGACACATGGTAAAGTGTGTACTTGTAGTCAATTTGTTTGTACATCATAATAAATGTTATGTGAATCATGTGACATGAAAAAAAACACTACTGAATACCAATAACTTGTCCACTGTTATGTTGGATAATATATGTGTGTATCTATATATATATATTATATTATGTATTTTAGAAGAAGTTGTCTAGTATTTATTAGTCACAGTGCTGGGGTAGAATAAAAAATACTGGTGTTGAATTTTTTGTTTTGGCCATTCAAGAATCATGACTCAACCCAGATCTAGATTAAATCTCTTAACAATAAAAAATTAAATTACTTCTGAAAAAAACTATTGTTATTAGTATATTTATAGGAAAAATCAAATTCATTTCATTTTTAAGTTATGATAGGTTATTACTTATTAGTATCATCATAAATAGTTAATAATATACAAACCTGATTTAATTTGATTTGTTTTGTTTTGTTTTGTTTATTTATAAGTAAATTCTTATCGACTATCTATTTTTTAATGAATTTACTAAAGCGTCTGTTACTTTTTTATGTATAATACGTGAATAAAGTTGATACATGAAATTTATTTGCGTATCCATTACTATAGATGTGAAATCTTATTTATATGTTTATTAGCAAGGGGAAAATGTGAATTTTAATTAGAAGATTTTTGTACAAGATGACATAAAAGTATGGCAAAAAATGAAAATGGAAGCAAAATTGAGACTAGTCATAATGTTGTGTCCAAGAAGTGGTTAATACTTCATAGAGCATGGGCACTAAAGGGGCTTTTTTTAAGGGTATTCATCTATATCCTTTTCTATATCTTCTTCTACAATACCCTTGATTTTTCATATTTTTAAAAGTATTATTATGCTACTAGCATTTACGACCCGAAGCAAGTTGCGAATAGGGGTTACCAGGCTTAATACCTATAAAAATTTTCAAACAAAATCGTGAAAATTTACAATACGAAGCATAAAAACGGGGGGTGTCCAGTAGGGCTAGCAAATTGGATACCTGTGTTAAAACAGTGTGGTGTGTGATTTTTTTTTTTCATCATTTTCCCTTTTGATACATGAAAAATAAAATTGTTTTATAGTCATGAAATATAAAGCAGTTAAACCGTAAACGAGTCATATTCTTGTTTGATACGTGTATTAAGCGCGTCATTTCTAACATGTTAAACCCGTTAAGACACGAATTGCTAGCCCTATGGACCAGAACACCCCCGCCCCTTCATAAGCTGTGCCCATGTCCCGAACCGAAGTGAAAATAACCTAGCGGTTTGTGGTTTAACTGGTCCGTCCGATAATTCATGGGTTACTATATGAATCATTGTTATTTCAAAATAATCTTAATTTTATTGTTGTGGACAAGATTATAGATTTTTCTTGTTGGATTATGTTATTATCATAGGTCCCATATTCACCTAAAGAAAACGTGTTTATGGATATATTTTAAAACATAAATCATTACGTGTATGATAATGAATCATATCAAAAGGACCCATTTTTCAATAGTTTGTATCATCTTATTGGATTCTTTCAATATCAATATCAAGGTGTGTATTTAATGTATTTTTTTTGGTACGGTTCGAGGTTTAAGTAGAGGTGTTGTTCGGGTTTTTTAATTTGATTACGGGTTTTTTAGGTCAAGTAATTCGGGTTTATGTTATAGAAATAGTACCTGTTTACCAACCCAAATAAAATATGGGTTAATTAGTTATGGGTATTTAGTTTCGGGTTTATTGAGATCGATTTCTAAGAGCAAATGAGACTTAAATTGTATAAACTAAAAAGAAAACTTCAAATCTTCATATGTTCAAACAATGGGAGGAAAACTAGATTTTTTTATTGTTTATGTAAGTACATGTATAGCTGACAATTTTTTATGTAAATTCGAGTTAACCCGATTAAGCTTTTCAACCCAATTACCGAACTGCATATTGCCTTTGGGTTTCGAGTTCCAGGGTCCATATTAATTGGCTTCAAGTTGTTCGGATTCCATCTAAGTCGGGCTCTGGTTAATTCGGGTCAAGTTTGGTATTCGAGTAGAACGACACCCCTAGATTTATCTCACTACCCCTACGTAATATTTTGGAATATATATGTATATTTGAAATTTTACATATAAATTCCAATCCAGCTAATCTCTGGCAAGGGACCCAAATGTATCAAAAGCAAAAGGAATGGAGACGTGTTGATTTTCGGCATATGTTTTCTCATGCTTAGCATTTTTTTCTGATTTCACCTTCAACACAGCATGTTGGCCGGAGAGTAGACCTCCCTTCAAGGGGGGATACGCCATTAAGGTATATACAAGCGTGTTTCCACATGTCCATCCATACCCAAGAATGTTTGCTGGTCAGAGAGTAGACATTCCTTTAAGGGTATCCGACAGAATATTAACAGGAGCTTCATTTTGTTTTTTGATACATTTGGGTCTTTTGCCCCCGAAGCTATTACGTTTCTTAAAGAGTTCAACGGTCGTGCACAGTAACTTATCGACGCCAAAAAACTATAACTTTTGTTTTCATGGGATCGGATTTGTCATTTAAAAGGGGATCGAGGCGTAACTTTACCCACATCTCTATTGTAATTGGATCATTTTATTTAATATATGAAGATTTAAATTAAAACTAATCTCTAGTAATCCTGATTAATCGATTGTCCCTACTTCACCGCTCGACTAACGTCCCAGTAATTTTTACAACATTGGATATATGTGTGAGCATAGAGTTTTTAAGTTTAACCACAGTATTCAATATTCAAGTGTGACAAATTATTAAGAAAAAATTATTAACCAAAAATATATAATGTAGCAAATGATATAAAGAGACGGTGGTGTTTGATAAGAAGGAAAGTCTAATAAAGGAATAAAGCAAACCGAAAATGATGCAATTGTTAATGATTTAAATGCATGAAATGACAAAAGCAACAACATGTGGTGTACCAATTAGCACACCTGGCTTCCTCATCTCATGTCTCTTTCAATTATTATTCATTAATGTAAGTTCTTTTCTTTTTAAATAACCGACGAAACCTTCAAATGAACTGCTGGTTAAATTTATTATATCGGGATACACTCACCTAAGACTACTGTTCGTAAATACCCGTCTAAAGGCACGACAGTGCGGTGGAGATAAAATTCTTTCAGTTTAAGAATTCAACTAGTGAACCCCACTTACTCGCCTAGTCTACCATTACTTGTGTTGCCGAAACTAAATGATGGAACATGAATCGAACATAAGTCACATGAAACACCGAGTTTTTCTCTTATCGCTCTACCACCAGCTCATTGTCAATTAATATAAGTTCTGCACTTCAATACTAATATATCACATGTATTACAATAATGTTAAGTAAGGGAAAGTAAAAAAAATGTAGTCTATCAAGTTTTTTAGATGAAATTGGTTAAAAATAATGTTAATGAAAAGAAACAATTTTCTTTTATGGTTAAAGTTCTCCTTATTATTATTTTTTCAAGTTTCTGTTTATTAGGCAAAATAAAATTCATACAATTAAGAGACTTTTACGAGTTTGGTCGGTTTTAATTAAACACTTAAGCTGAGCTAGTAAATACGGTTTCAGACAATAACAAACCAAATGGTTGTGTTGGGTGGTTGGTTGGACCAGCCGGACTAGCTAAATAGTCCAAAAATGGTTAGGTGCGACATTTACGTCGGTTTTTTTTCAAGATACTTAATCATATTGTTAGTTCTAGCTTATTTCAAACTTCGATATATGTAAACTCAGTCAATTTGGACTTTGGTTACATGGTTACTCTAAAACCAATTGATTTATTTATATTTGGGTGCTTGCTCGGTTTCAATGGCTTATGAACTCCCTTGCTTATCTCGGTACAACATTTTTAACATCAGTGACGAAAAATGACAATTTCAAGTATTAATAAACAAATTTAGTCTAACAAAGTTGGTTAATTCGGTTTTAAACATCTAGTTTCACCTCATGTATGCATGATGCTCCAAACTAAACATTAGTATGTAGCATATTATTACTATCATTTTACATTTTAACATTCATGAATCTGACACTAATGAGATCAATATTATTCTTAACCAAATATGATGAGCCTAAAGAGAAATGGCTTGTAGGTCATCCAAATGGCCATATATTTGTGCCCATATTCATTTGTTTTCATATGGCCATATTCCCACAAATAAAGACATGTGAAGACCGCCAATATGATTTTGCTCTTAGCAATATCATAATATGTTATGACCCGACCTGGCCCGGCATGGCATATATAATGAATGGGTAACGTTTACGAGATTTTAACAACGTTATAATACGAAATATAAACCTCAACATACTCGGAGTTGATGTTGTGAGACGTTTATATGGTAGATAGATATGTGTCGAGATTTTTGTTAAAAAAAGAAACACCTATGAATTTCTTGACTGACCCACCGGTAGAATGATCTACACTCGGCATTTTGATCTTTGGATAGATGGGAGGGAAACACGTGTGTGTGTGTGGATCTGACATGTCTGTCAGCCTACTTTAAAAGTTGTTTCATGCAAAGTGACTAAACACGAGAAAGTTTGTTTTGACAACATTTGATACTTTAATTTCCTCGCGCATGAGGCTGTGAAACTATTTAGCAGAGTACAAACGGTCATGCGTAGTAATATTATGACATATGACTCAAAGATCTATCAATATGGCTTTTAAAAGACTTGATTTTACAATCCAAAACGTACTAGTTACACAACTTATTGTAACGTAAAAAAATAATATAAAAAAAGTAAATAATTAAATCTAATAAATGATAAATAAATAACTATTAAAATACACTTTTAAAAAGGGCATTTTTGTAATTTTGTTAGTAACAACTCTACTACTCTAGACCTATGAAAAATAATAGTAATAAACATATTAATATTAATCAATATTCTACCAACTACCACCACATTTAGTGTATAACTTAAGCAATACCTTGCACGGCATAGCACATGAATACACATATAATGTCAAAATCAATGGCTTCTGTTTCAAACTCAATCCACCAAAGCCACCTATGCATTAAAGACTAGTAAATTAGACCTCTTATTTAGTGTGGGCCCCACCATTTGATGCTATGTAAACACCCTAGTCCAACCAAATGGTCCCAAATCTATAAATCAAAGTTCCATTCAAGACTCCATCAATGTTTCACTTTTTATTGCACAAGAATAATAGTCACTTAATGGTGTTTCAATTGTGTATATTGTAGGCAATGTTTTTAAAACTGGAATTTTACGCGTATCAGACGTAGTTAAAAGAATAGTACAACCGGTTGAACTGAGTTATACCACTGATTGAATAGTTTACCTTGTACATTGATATAAATTTAACTTCAACTAAAAAAATAACCCAATAGCATATGAGTCCATAATAAAATATAATCCAAAAGTTAACTCATAATCAAAATGCACTCGATTTTCAAAAAGTAATCCAAAAGTATACTAGTTTCAATGCTAATCGCTAGGTTAAAAGTAATTTTTAAAAAATATCGGCCGTAAAAAATCAAAAATCTCTTGGACTTTAAACCGGTTTGCCTGTTTAAACCAATATTTTAGAGAAAAAAAAAACGACGGTTATGTTTTAGCAAACCGTCCAAAAATGTCAGGCTCAAAATGCAGGTTTGATATGCGAAACCCGGTATTACCGGTTCAACCGGCCGGTATGATCCGGTATTTAAAACACTGATTGTAGGTCTAAATGAGTTAAAACCGCTCGTAAGTTAGTTGAGATTGTTCGTTAAAGACTCGGGTTTAAACAAGGCCAAATTGAGCATAGTCGCATAGATGGAAGCTCAATGACAAGTTTGAGCCTGAACTTCACAAAACCTAACATGACTTGATTTATTATCTAAAAAATTATTAAAAGACTTTTAAATGATGTATATCCTGTTATTACAAATGTAAATTAGTTGCTTTAGACCCACGCGTTGTGACGAAAACTCAATCGGTATGACTTCGGTTAGCTATGGTATTGGTTTGTACAACTATAAAAAACTCGTTGGGTTGTTTGTGTAGCTTAATGCAACTTGAGAATTAGCATATTAAAAAAGTTGTGAGGCTAATTATGTAACTAGTGAAACTTGAGAGTTAATAGGTGTAACACCCCAACCCGGAGTGGGTTGACGTGTCACTATTACAGATATCAAACCAACCTAAGTCACATTATTAAACCAAAATGAATACACTTTTAAAAGGCTTGAACTTAATTATTCTCTCTCATCACTAATTTCCCCGAGTCCCGGATTACCTGAAAACAAACTAAGAAAAACAAAACAAGAAAATACGGATGAGCCAAAAATTGTCCAGTCGCGGAAAGAACAATAGTATAGGTAAGGACAGACGCAAGAGAATAAATATACGGACTTCAATTCAAACTCGAAACCAACTTTTTTTGCCGAAACATATACTTAAATAAAATTCAGAGGTATGATCCGACACTTGGCCAGAACATAATCAAACGCATACGAAAACATATCAGAACTATAACAGAAACACCTAGAGCCAGAAACATATAACATATAACTTGTAACATATATAACGTATGACGTGTAACATATAACTGAACTAGGATCGATCCATACGCCTAAATGGCCAAAGTACTACCAAAGTACTAGTTAGAGACGCCGTGAACTTTTAAAACACACTGTCACGAAAAGTGTGTGCTCGGGTAACAGAGTACTAAAACTGAAAGGCAATATAACCGCCGAACATATAGCATATTAACGAAAATTCATATTATTATTCGTAGGGACACGCAATAATGAACTAGTAACCAAAACGGATAGCAAAACAAAACTATATAAAAGTTGACAACATATAAAATGTCCAAAGACCCAACGAATCGTATCGATAGAGACAACTTGGTGATACTAAAATATAAAATACCGACCGTCTGTACTACAAAGTAATGGATTAGAGTTTATACCATGAGTAAACGAAAACGAAGTAACGGGATACAATTAATACTAAGAGTGAACGAAACCAGAAACCGTACTACGAAGTAACGGACTATAATTAATACTAAAAGTAATAAAAACAGAAACCGTACCTTAATGTAGCCAAGCATAGCAAAAACATGACAAGTAAATTTATCTCAATAACCACCAGATCCTACACTTTATTAGTTATAGTTTGAATTAGATTACAAACTTGAATTATGATTTCTGATTTGTGAACCGACTAATTTCCGACGACCAATTGAGATTGCTTATTATTATCTAGTTAACAGCCATGGCAATTGATGACTTACCAAAAGGGTCTAGTATATAAATTGTATTATTCATAAAGGAAATTAAAACAGATTAATTATGAATAGTAATTTAGTAACAGTTTTATATAATAAATCTAGTCATCAAAATATGAACCATGAATTTATCATGATAGATAACTTAATTGTTTTAGCTCTTTTAATGGTACATATATATACGTACAATTGTTTATAAAAACAAAATATCGTATCTTAACTTGAGTCATTCACTAGGTTACTTAGAAATCAAATACATAATGAGTTATATATAATATAATGATTTTGTTATCATATTTTCTTTCACCTGATATGCATGAAACCAAAAGATATAAAGCATCCAAGTTATGTGTGTGAATTTTTATGTCATGTAACTATCTTTTTCAACCCTACAATATGAACTCAGTTTCATGGTTATATATAATACAAAGAAAACAAAGTTTTATGGTTTTGATGAAAAGATTATATATTTAAACGAGTCGTAACCCCCAAGTCTAGCTTTAGTCGTTGAGAATTTGATTAGGATTATCACATATCTTTATTTTTATTTTTATTTTTATTTTTATTTTTATTTTTCGGAAAGGAAACTTGTTGCAAGAATGACCCCTCTACTTCACTTATAAAATAATTTCATGATTTACACTTTAAACCATCAAATTGGTGTTTACATTAGTTAACTCAAAACTTTAACATAAAATAACCCAACTTATCATTAATATTGGCAAATAAACTAGTATTCATATCTGAAATATTTGATTATTAACATTCTGATCGGTTCTAAGAGATATTAGCTTTGCTAATAGTTCGAAATTTATTACTTTGAAATTTTCGAATATTACAATAGGTGTGTGGGTAACATTTGTGTAACTAAATGAAACTTGTAAATATAACTAGATTTTGACCCAGGCAATTGGTAAAACCTTAACGTTGAAACATGGGTGTTGGCAACAACTGCGAGCGTTGGTAAAGCCCGAGCGTTGCATGGGCGAGTTGACGTGAATTTAGTTAGTATCGTTTACGTTCTTTACGATATAAACATCATTAGTAAAACCTTAGTGTCCAAAAAAAATATTTGTCAAATTAACATATAAAAAAGTTAAATTGTTAAAAAGGATGTTTGTTTGGTTGGTAAAGTTGGCTTGTGATATTTATCGGTCATGGGCATTGAGTCGGTAACTATACACGAATTTCGTCGGTTTTCGTCACACATATGATATCGAAATTGAAACAAATAAAAGAAGAAACAAAATTGTCATTCGGTTGGCTTCCGTTATGTTCGTTACGGTAACAGAACAAAAAAAAACAAAAAAGAATTGATATGGGCAAGTACGGTGCCGCCAAGTGGCCCAATGGCTGCTTAGCGGCACCAAACTTTATATTTATATATATTAGCTAATGTGTATATATTAGTTTGGATCAAATATAAATGAAATTAATGTGCTAATTATGATAATCAAATAGTATAATTATATATACAAGTAGCATAACTACTCTATAATCTAATTACATAATTAATCTACTTGTATATATATATTTACTATACTTGATTCTCATAGTTAGCACGTTAATTTCATTTATATGTTAACTTTCTCAATATAATTTAATGTGTACAAATGATTATATATGTGCATAAATTAAAAATATATATATATAACAAATAATAAATGAGCCAAAGCTCGAGCTCTCTTAAATTAAATTAAACAAATGAGCTCAGACAAGCATGAACTATGATAATAAACAAAGAAAATCATAAAAAAGATAATATGAATGAATCTTTTCAAAATTTTGAATGGTCCAAACTTTCAGTTTCTAACATGTAGGAATAATAACTTGTAATAAGCACAATTTTAAGTTTACACAACATACCAAAACTATGACTCGAACCACCATCCGAGCCATCTGAAACCATGTACCTAAGACTGGAACCATCTTCCGAGCCGTCTGGAACCTTGGTTTTCACCTTCACTTTTGTTCGTTCGGTTTCCCGAGAATTTGGATCGATATTGCTCGATAAGCATGTCAAGTTTATCCACCGTGTCTTGCCCTAAAGGGTCCTTATTTTTCCTTCTTTTGTTTGAGCCTGTATCGCCATTACGTGACTCTTTTTGATCCCTTGACCTCTTGTTATTGGGCGCAACAACTACATTCATGGGCTCGGGCCGGGCTGCAAAAAGGGCCTCCAATGGTTCTTTAGAGCCCGTATTGTTTTTCTTGGCGGGCTTGGTTTCAGTTTCTGATGTCTTATCCTTCCTATTTTCTGGAGTTTGACGTTTTCTTGACGAGTTGTTTGACCGGTCAATGGGTCTGCGAAAGTTGGTTTGATTCTCTGGGTCACCATCATTGTTACCGTCATTGTTACGGTCATGATTACCGAATCCTTTCTGTTGAGATTCGATCTTCTCGTTACGTTGCTTCAATTTTTGGGCGTTGTCAAGAGCGAATTCCACAATTGGACGATGCTCGGGAGTGAAAGTTTCTGTGTTCCACAAAAAACGTTTGGAAAAAAAATAATTAACGAAGATTTTTAAAAATGTTTGATCACCGTACAGGGTCAACATTACAGCCTTACAGGACACAATTTCAACCCGGGCTATGATTTCTCTTGACATATAAGATCAAAACATTACTATATAAAAAAACCATGTAAAAAAAAGACAGTATATTATTAATTGCATAAACTAATATAACTTCTATAATCTTATTTGACACACCAATAATTTATCTAAAAGTTTTTTCAGGATCAACCTATAAATTAGCCATTCTGGACCGAACCTATTTTGAATCATATAAAAGGTTTATATTTTAAATAGCATGAAACTTGGTAAATCACTTAAATCAAAAAATAAGGTTATGATTGAATTTAAGTGATTTACCAAGTTTCATGCAATTTAAAGAAATTATATCGTTTGTGATTATATTGAAACTATTTTTTATAAAAAGTTGTTTCGTGTCACGCAACCTGATCAAGACGAAAGATAATTTTGACCCGAACCCAAAAAGACAACTTAAGTCAACCCACCCATTTTCCCACCTCTATTGACAATCAACTAAAATAAAAACATACCAGGATTATTATTAAGAACTCTAAGAGCCACAAGTGCGTGTTGATGTTCTGAAAACTCGACAAAAGAAACCCCACGGGAATGATTCTTTGAAAGTTCTTTTCCTTTGATAGTATCTTTCAATAACTTGATCTATACAAAGCATTACTAATATAAGAAAAAGCAATGTGGAGAAACTACAATACTTATAGATAGACAATTTTGACTCGATTAGTTGTAAATTGGTCAATTTCAGTTATTTTTATCTCACAAACTGATATATTAATTAGATAAAAAAATAAAAAATAAATAAAAAGGTCAAATAGGTTACCTGGCGAATCATAGGCTTTTGTTTTGTAGCACGAGATGTAACAGCATTTAAGCAAAGTTTTTTAAGCTGTCTATCAATCATTGACTTTGGTACGTTGTATATAATAAGTCTCGTTTTTGAAACATGAAAATTTGGGGATTTAAGTTTAGTGGCCTTCTTTTGTTCCAACCTGCAAATTCAAAAAAAATATAATTATGTAAATACTAATAATCAAAAGCAGATTATCAACTGCTATAAAATGAACCATAGAAGTTAGTGTTTTGACTTGTGAGTGTTAAGTGAATACACATTTCTTTCAAAAGGGGGTGGCGGCGCAACTTGTTGCCCGCTTACCCACCTCTCTATTATAATTGGATCCTTTTATTTAAGATTATTAAATTTAAAAAAAAATTAAGATATTAAAAAATGAAATGACTAAAAAAAGGCACGTATTGTGAAATGGGAATAAAAGTCTCAAAATTAGGTTAAAAATAAGGATAAAAAGATAAATTTCGGTTCACTTATATTTAGTTTCATCTCAATTGGTATGAAACTATTATTAGACCTAGAGAACCAAAACAAAAGTTGCAAAACTTGACCAAAAACAAAGTTGCAAAACTTGTTTAAACTGATTATTTTATACACTTACGATCGACGTTTCGACATGTCACTCTCTGAAACTCCTTCAGCAGCTGGAGTTCCCTCAAGAATTAAACCTTCCTGATAAAACAAAAATAGCATCATTTGTCAGGCCCGAGTTAACAGTGGTCAAACGAGTCACCAGAGTCCCACCCATCACCCATTCTGACCATTTTGTCCATCTACGAAACAGTCAAAAATAATTATAACGAGTCACCTTAGCTAAATACAGGTTACGGTGATCAACTTCTTCCTTTATTTTCTTTTCTGCTTCTCTATTCTGAGCTGTTTTTTTATCTAAAGCCCTCATAACGTTTAACGGTCTGCCTTTGAGAATAATCCCCAAACCAGCTACTGCATTTGCTGCTTCAAATGCAGCATTAGCACCATCAATCGTTTTAAATTTAAGAAATCCAGTTCCCCTTGGCCTCCTACAAATAATTACAGCATTTTTTGTTAATTAATTATAATAAAGAGTAAGCAAAATCAAAATAAATAAATTATTAATCTAGACTGGTAATATTACTTGGTGATTTCATGTCGAACGAGAAAAAACGACTGGATTTCACCAAATCCTATGAACCGTTGTTTTACTTCATCATTAGTAATATCAAAAGGAATATTGGAGATAAAAAGTGTTCTCGCCACCTCTTCGTCTGTCTCAACTGGTTTAACATTTGACTTTTCGGATTTGGTCAACGTTTCAGACGCAGTGTTTTCATTCGATGAAATGAAATTGTTTAAAACTTTTCTTGCAGCGTCTGCTTCTTCATCAAAAGTGGCTTCTTCTTTGACTAAATCAGCGTCGTCCGACTCGTCTGACATGTCAGCATCTGTATCAGAATGCTGTGTGTTTTTGTCCATTTCTTCATGGTCATCTTCAACATCACTTTCATAGTCCCCTTCTTCACTTTCTTTATCTCCTATAAATACCTTAAACTTAGATTATGAAAGTTTATATTGATTTAAAAAAAACAATCTAGCAAATTTAATATATCAAAATATTGGAAAAATGAAAGCAAGTGTAAAGAGCAAAGTTACCATCTTCTAAAGTAGCTTGAGAACCAGCTGTATAAATTTTCTTTGGAACAGCCCAATCAACAGCAATGGGCCTTTTACCAAAGTTTTTGCCATTAAATTTCTGTATTGCCTGAAAAAAAAAACAAGTTTTGAAAAGATGTTAAACATGATTGCAAAAAAGGTAGGAAAAAAACACAACTTTATGCATATCATTATCCTTACATTTTCTGCATCCTGCTTGCATGTGAACTTAACAAATGCAAATCCCTTTGCCAGCCTAAAGAATGATAAATAGTTTCAAATAAATATGATATGAAGGCGTAGGAACCCTAGATATAAAAAATAAAAAAACGGATGTACCCGGTATCAGGTTTTTTAGGAATAAAAACATCCCATACAAGGCCTGCAGCTGAGAACATTTCTTTTATCTCATCAGCACTCGCCTGTATATAACTTTAATAAGTTAGAACTCACGTCTTGTAAACAGTTAATACAACATAACTATAACTTAATTTACCTTAAAAGGAAGATTCCTTATAATAAGCTTCCATTTTTGTACCTTGGATCCCTGGTATCAGTTACACAAACCATTAGACAATCACAGGTTTATAATAATAAGTGACTGTAGCAATTTATGCACATAGAAACTTGAGCTTCTTATAATAAAACTTTTTAAAAGTTTATAAATTTGTATAAAATTTTAACAAGCTTACTTCTCCACCTAACTGGCGGGCCCACACTGTGCCTCCGTTTAGATTCTTCTGATGCACCCTTGCAACACAGGCCCGAGCAGATTTAACACTTGTGTAGACTATAGATGAAGCACCTACTCTGCATCCATCTTGAACAAGTCCTGAAAAGGTCAACATCAAAAATAAGATTCTTTGAAGTATTATATAAAGATGATATTCATATATATCTCTTCTATATTTCATAATACCATATCAACCCTTGAAATATTATATAAAGTATTTACCATGATGTGAAATTTCTTCTTTTGGAAGAGGGTAAGTTATGGAAGACACGGTCCCACATTCTCTAGCAAGCCTGTGAACAGCCTCTGCCATGTCATCATTGAGAAGTCCACCAATTATAACCGTCCTCGCAACCCTGTTTATAGCAATAATAATTAGAGATTTACAGTATAAAAGTTTCAAAAAGTAAATATCATAAACAGACACATGTATCATCCAATTAAATAAATGGATACTGAAATACCTTTGCTTTTCTGAAGATGCCCCCTCTACACGTTCGGTCTTCGAGGGAACTACTGCTTTCTTCGGCTTATCAACTTTTCCTGCGTATTTATAAAATAAGGGGTCACTTTATTGATAGTGGAAGATTCTAGTGGCGGTAAATAAAAACTGTGATTGTTGAAACCTTTTTCTTGAGAATCAGATTGCTTCTGCTTTACTATTGGTTCCAATGAATCATCCTCGACATGTTCAGTCTTCAACGGGGTTACTGTTTTCTTTGCCTTCTTACTTTTTCCTGGATATTTAAGAGGGTCACTTTAGTACTTAGCGATAGAAGAAGGTTCCAGTCGCAGTAATTAAAATTGTGTGATTGTTGAAACCTTTTTCTTGAGAATCAGATTGCTTCTGCTTTACTATTGGTTCTGATGAATCATCCTCTATATGTTCGATCTTCAACGGGGTTACAGCGCTCTTCAGCTTCTTACTTTTTCCTGGATATTTAAAAGATGGGTCACTTTAGTACTTTAGTGATAGTAGAAGATTCAAGTAGCAGTAAACAAAAACTTTGTGAATGTTGAAACCTTTTTCTTGAGAATCAGATTGCTTCTGGTTTGCTATTGGTTCTGATGATTCATCCTCTAGATGCTCGGTCCTCAACGGGGTCACTGCTTTCTTCGGCTTCTTACTTGTTCCTGGATATTTAAGAGGAGTCACTTTAGTGATAGTACAAGGTTCCAAAAGTATCGATTCAAAAGGCGAGTAATTATAAGAACCTTCTTCTTGAGTATCATGTGCTAATTTATGCTTTAATAAGGGTGTTGATGAGTCATCCTTGTCATCCTTTATATCATTAGCAATATCATCATCGGCATTCTTTGCATTAATAGGATCACCAGATGGAATCGCTGAAGTTGAAAAAGTATGCGTAAAATCAAATGTTTAAACAAGCAAGCGTATTTAAAAAAGTATGCATAAAAACAAAAGTTATATGAACCTTCATTTCCTTTAGATCGTCTTTGTTCGCGTGGGGCCCTGTGCAATGCCTGTTTAACTCCAATGGTGCGACCTCCAACTGAAGAACCATTTTTCAGCTCAATTGCACGCTTGGCATCATCAGTCACAGCACTGTCGATGAAAATATAAACCAAAAGTAAAAAAGGTAGCCCATTTACAGATATATGAAACAGAATCTAAACATGTTTGTATAGTAAGGTAGATGAGTAAACAAAACTAAAAAAAAAACAATATTGCCCTGACAGACTTACAATTGAACAATAGCAAAGCCACGGTGTTCATTCGACCCTGTAAAATACAAACACATGTAAAGTTTTCAGTTTCTAATAATAACAAGGCTCGAATTTTAAACAACATTGTATTCAAAAAAATTATATCTTAGTTTAGTATTTTTGTTTTGTAAAACTGGGTACAGACTAAATAAACATATTACTCTATTCTTACCAACCAATTTATAAAATTGCCACAACTTCATGTTGGAATGTTTTGTATTAATCATAATGTTTCCTATTTTGGTCAAACTTTCTGAAACTATTTATTGACCATTATCATAGTTGAGAACTACTTATGTGATGATTTATGTCTAGCCAATAATCAAACATGACAATTTAATGTTTCCCATTTTGGTCAAATTTTCTGAAACTATTTATTGACCATTATCATAGTTGAGAACTACTTATGTGATGATTTATGTCTAGCCAATAATCAAACATGACAATTTCATTAAATCAACAGAAATAGCCCTTACAAAGGCAACGTTATTTAGCAGATTTCTTGGAAGGTCTAAACTACAAGTCAATTTTCAGCACCTAAAATTAAATGCAACTATAGAACTAATAATCATATTGTGCATTTTCCCTTAGAAATTATCCCATCATTTCTTCCCGCTTCTCGATTCAATTAACATTAGATGGCACTAGCTCATGTAAATCTGCCGAATTTCTTGTAAATTCTAATGAAAGTGCAACTGTTATTCTGAAACCGCAAAATTATTAGACTCGTTAATTAAATTGCACAGTTCGCTTCGTAACTTCATATAGCCAGGTATTATCATTTCAATATATCTCAATGAATCAAGTCAAGTTTACAATACAATGCTCTCCTCATTATATAGATGATGAAGAGACATTAAGAATAACAACAATAACTGACAACAAACTCTATAACCACAGGTCTAACTAACTCCATCAAACTCAAGAAAAAGCTGTACATGTAATGGTGTTATACTTCATATTATAACATCTTTCAGCTCATGAAAAAGCTCGATCGAGCCCGAGTGCAAGCTCGAGCTTAAACAAGAACGTTTTTTAAACTCATTTAATAAACGAGCCCGAGCCCGAGCCCAAGCTTCATTTATCAAGCTCAAGCCGGCTTGCGAGCCTAAACAAGCCTGTCATTCATATAATTTTAGTTATATATATGCATATATACGCATAAATTTATATATATATACACACACACAATAATTATTAATTAGTGTATATAGCTTTATGAACATAACTCGATAGTATATACTATGTTATATATAATTAGAAATGAAAAAATATATACATAAATAACTATAAATACATATAAATATTGATCAAAAAATAGTAAACGAGCCAAGCTCGAGCTTAAAAAACTATTAACAAGCTCGAGCTCAAGCTTGAAAAACTATTGACGACCCCGAGCTCTGCATATGTTAAACGAGCCTGGTCGAGCTCGGGCAAGGCTCGGCTCAGCTCGGCTGCACCCGTAAATTACAATAAACACATTCAATCTATATAACCTTACCTTTCTCTGTAACCATAAAACACCTTCTAACCGGTCCAACATCATTGAACGTTTCTTCCAACTGCAAAATAATAATAATAATAATAATTAGGTCAGTCAAATTAATTTACTTACAGTTTAATAAAAATAATAATAATAATAATTTCACACACAAATACTGAAATACATACAACTAATACATAATAATAATACCTGAGAATTAGAGAAAGTGTAGGGCAAATTGGTGACGTAGACGGAGGGCGGACTGTATTGGCTTTCACCGTTCTTATTCTTCACCATTGATTTGTGATTATTATGAAATTGAAGCTAAAAATTGAAGGTATTGAATGAGAATTAGGGTTTTTGAGATTTTAGTGGTTTTGTAATTGTTAATTGTAGAACAGAGGGATTTGGATTGGATGGATACGCTGAAGCCCACGTTTACTTTGATTAGTAATAATTAAGCCCATTTACTTGGCCCAATAGCTAATCATCATGTGCACAAATCGGGTTTTTCTAATATATGGTTTCGGGTATGAAACCGGGTATTCAAAATTTGGTATTGGTCATAGTCGGGTGGGGTTTGGGTCCGGGTATTGTCTCTAAAAGTCATACTCTATGCATGTCGGGTATGAAACGGGTATTTTAATACCCTATTTCCGGGCATTGAAAAATCCCTATATTTGGGTTTTTTTCCGGATATTTTTCGAGTATATATTGGGTTGTTTAAGAGGCTACACTTTTTGAGGTATTTTTGTGATATTTTTAAAGTAATTTTGGGTATAGATACGGTATTTGAAATTTTATGGTCTAAGGTATTGGAAAAACCTAGTTTCGAGTATGGACCTATATCTGTGTTTTTCAGGTAGGTTTTCAGGTATTACCAGGTACAAATCGGGTCCGGTTTCGAGTTTGGGTTCGAGTAGTAAAAAACTCGATATAGAAAAAACAGGTTTCGGGGGGGGGGGGGGGGGGGGGGGGAGGTTTAACGGTTTTTAGGTCAACATCTTAGCCAAACCCTTTAACAGCAACTTCTGATTATTGAAAACCAAAATGAATTGCTTAAATTCAAAACTAAACAAAACCCAATCGTTTTGTTTCACGATTTGAACTCATGTTGTCCTTTGCACAAATAACAACACTTCAAAACTTTAACCTTTTATTTCCCTTATAATCACCAAAAGAAATTCAACTTATTTGGCAATTTCTTTTAGAAACTAAAACTATATACATTTTTGTTAAAGTTTGCTTTGCATTATATGTTGTTTTATTTTATTATTAAGTTATTTGGAATGGATTGATTGAACTTCAAATCTATGTATATAATGCGTAGTGCTAAAACACAAATCAAGAGTGATATGGAATGCACCCCGGATGTTTGCTTCTAGTGGCCATGGACGGCCAGTCCACATCATATTGTGTTTATGTGTTTGAACGTTATGTATTGTTTTGTCCGCTTTTATAGATTGATTTGTATATATTTAAGCTCTGGTTACAAGTTAACTTCAACCATGCTTGTATGAAACTTATAATTTTGATCTTTAACAAAAATGGAAAAGTTACCTTTTGATTTTGAAAAACATGGATGATTCTTGTCTCTTTGGTTATAATCTTTGTCTTTGTTCATGCACCATTATATTGAATATTGTATTATTTGGACGTGATACTTGAGTTTCGCTTGTATGAATAATAACAAATGCAACTTAAGATGATTTATTCATGGGTATAAGTAAATAACAAATGCAACTTAAGATGATTTAGTCAGTGTATACGTATCTTTGGTAAAAACAATTAAAATTACAAGTTACATAAGTCATAACATTATCAAAACAAGGCACTAATCAGCCTTTTAAACACTCTTACTGCAGAACTTATTAATCTTCAACTTGTGCATCCTCAAGGTATGTGTTCGGGTGCTACAGTCTTCCCATTGATAACACCGTCTATTATAGTTTGTTGTGTTGTTGTACCATATGAAACAAAATGAGTTATCTCATAAGACTCGAATTTTGTTTTAAGGAATCCACTTTTTATTTATTGCACTCTATTTTATCTCGGTTGTAATAGTAAGACATTTTATTGCTTTCCTTTTACTTGCGTATTGTAGCTTCAATAAAGCATGTCTATTTAATTCATATATAAACGATATCTACAACTATAAATTAAGTAGGTTGAAAATTGATGACACAATGTCAACATTCGGGTTCGACCCATATAAGGACTAGCCCATCAGACCGATAACAATCCTACCAATAGGGAAAAGTATCCATGTGTATCCATAGTAAACAATTAACGAGTTTTACTGTTGACTCTTTTCTTTCGATGTCACAAATCGATACTAATCGAATTCGTGTCCGTTTTTAAAAGCTTTTAGGAGCTTTTAAGAGCTTTAAGCTACAAGCTTTTAAGAAAAAACTCAAATTTATTGAAAAGTATTGTTTGGTTAGAGTAGCTTGAAGCTTTTAGGTTAGAAGAAAAAACTTTAAACTAAGGTAGCGCTTGGTATGTAGGAATGACAGGGGAAATGGAATGATTCATTACGTGGGAATGAAGAACGTGGTGTTTGGTTACTCGATGGAATGGAATCATCCATTACACATGGAATCTCACTCCATCAAAACCATTCCTTCCCACCCCCTTCTTTTTTTTTCATTCCATTCCTCCCTTACCCTACTTTCTCATCACCACCACTACCATTGCAACCACCACCACCACCTGACCGTCACCGTCGCCACCACCTCCGCCACCGCTACCATACCACCACCTTACCACCAGCGCTACCACCACCACCTAATCATAATCGCCACCACTACTGTCGCTGCCTGACCACCACCCTACCATCGCCATCACTACCAATGCTACTACCCCCACCCCCACCACCACAACATTCGACTAACCGCCACTGCCACCATTTTCGTCGTCGGAGCTACCACCACCGTTTTGTTCCTACAATTTTTTTTGGATACCAAACAACATAAGATAATTATTCATTTCATTCCCATATGTTAACCAAACAAGATAATGGAATGGTAATGATCCATTTCATTCCCTTGTTCATTTCATTCATTCTCCCATTCCATTCCTTCTTCATTCCATTACTTCCAACCAAACATACCCAAGCTCCAACTACTAGTGTTTAGAAAAAGCTAGAAGCTTTTGGTATTTCAAATTTTACAATTTTAGTACTTTAACTTTCGTAATTTTTTGTTAATTCATATAATAATTACATATTTAACTCATATAGGGGGGAGGGGTAGAGGACGACCTAAATTGACTTGGGACGAGATGATTAGACATGATTTGCTATACCTAAACCTCTCAGAGGACATGGTTGAGGATAGGAATTCTTGGAGACTTCGAATTAAGGCTAAGGATTTTTAGGAAGAAAAGAATACCTTAGAGGTTTTTCTTTGTTTCTTTACCTGATTTTGGTCACACACCATTATGTCTCTCTTCTCATTTAGTTCTATATGGTTATCTATACATGTATTGGTAATTTTACTAAATGTTATTATCAATTTTACTACTATTGTACGTTGATGCCACTTATTTTCTCCCACACTATGTTACTTTGAGCTGAGGGTCTCACTGGAAGCCACCTCTCCATCCCATCGGATAGAGGTACGGTGTGCTTACATCCCACCTTCCCCAGACTCTACTTATAGCTTTGCTATGTGTTGAGTCAAACAATTGACCTAAGGGGGAGATTGTTGAGTCAAAGATTTGACCAAAATGAAGTACATGGAAGATTAACATCTTCTCAACCTCCTCATAATTCGCTAAGTATGAATCCGGGCACACCTTAGACATCCGAGCATGCTTTTACTTAGCCGGGTACGATTTTTTATCTATCGGGCAAGGTTATCTTCAAAAGTCTTCTTTAGTGGATATCCGAGCAGGGTTTGCAAATTAGTGCATTGCCGGGCAAGGTTCACTAGTTTATGTAAATCCGGGCAAGGTTCACTTTGTCAAGCAAGTCTGTTCTTCAAAGCCAAGTAAAGTTCACTCCCGAGTAAGCTTTTGGCTAACCAAGCTCATGAAGCCAAGTGATTGGAAGACCGAGCAAGGTATTCATTAATAATAGTGGTCCGAACAAGCTTGATGTATAAATGAAATATCTCTAAGTAACATCGGGCAAGGTTCAACTCAAGCAAGAAACAGTACTCCCGAGTACACTTTGTTAATAAGTTATTTTATAGCAAAGAGTTGAAATTGATCATTGAAGAACAAGGTTGCTCGTAAGAGTTTGTCGGACAAAGTCAAGAAGATTGAAGTCTACCCGGTGAGTATTTTACTTGGTAAAATACTCTTCAAGTAAAGTCTACCCGGAAACTGATCCCGGGCACACTTTTATGTTACCAAGTTCTGAAGGATGGCAGAGTACACAGTGTACTCGGAAAATGAAGATTGATGCAAAGCCTACCCGGAAGACTTATTTTACACTTAGATTATTTTGAATATGTAATTTGATTATGTACGCTGTATTTAGGGTTTCTAGAAGGAATGACAGCTGTCCAAGGGTGTCAGGCCTATAAAAGGAATAATTAGGGCATACCTGAGGACAGAGACACAACACGGAAAAATAGGCGGCTGAATACGATAATATTTATTGAGTTACTGCCGTTTTTCCTAAAAAACCCTAAATCAATGATCCACTTTGTATGATGAAAATTATATAAATGGAAATCTTTTGAGTGAATCTTGTTTGTGTTATCTACCTCTAATTATTAATTGCAACTATCATGTTTGTTATTGATTCCGCCTTTAACAAACAGTAATCTTTCTAAATATAGCAACCCGTCATTAACTCCTTTGTCGACACATCGATCTGTGTGAGTTATGACATGATTAAGTAAAATCCAGCTGAAATCGGGGACCTGACACTATGGGTGGGATTCCACTGGGTATGATTGATTGATTGATATATTTAACTCATATTCAAAACCAACTACCCTATGACTTTTTAAAACATCATAACTTTTTCGCACGTTAATATTTTTTTTTTAAAAAAATTGCATCATAAAAACGAGGATTTTATTCTCTTTAATTTGAGTATCATATTGTTATACTTATTTAACTTTAAAAAATTAACATATTATGTGAATATTGGTTAGGATCGACAACAAGTCGAGTCAGGCAATCCCGGGTCATGTGTAAGACCAAATTAGGGTTGGAACGAGTTGATGCAAAACGGGCTAATTTAGTTCGGTTCATGTTGGTACGGTTTTGACTCGAAAGGGGTAAATCAGAATAGGTTTCGGATTAAAACGATGCACCGCGCGATCACTCAACTAGTTTTATTAAAAGCTCCAGCTAGTATACCAAACACCTAAATATTTATAAAAAGCTATAGTTAACAGCTTCTAGCCATTAACTACCAGCTAGTTTTGCCAAACATACACTTAAAAACAATACCAAGACCCGAACTCAACCCATGTATGACCAATACCCAATTTTCTAATCCACGCATACTCGGAAATGAAACCGGGTAAGTAGACAGTAAGGTTTTGAGTCCATTGAATATGAATACGAACCCCCATTCAAAAGAGGCCCAACAACCACACACACACACACAAACCGTTCATTTCCATTAACCTTCATTTCCTCCCGTCTATAGTCAAACTGCGTGTAGACGACGAACACTCACACACACATACTCATTCGCCAGATCTTTTGGCGCCTTTATTAATATTATTATTATTATTATCACCTCTCACTTATTCACACACACACTCAACCGTTTCAATGGCGTCCGTACAACAGTTATCTGCAATCAAGGTATACTGTTTAACCGATTCGATTCAACTGTTATTAGGTTTTAATTTAATAATTAGCTGTTTAATTAGATGAACTCGTTGTTGTTGTTATATCCAGGGCGCTAAGGTGCTTATGGTCGGTGCTGGTGGTATCGGTTGTGAGCTGCTTAAAACCCTAGCGTTATCAGGTTTTGAAGATATTCATATCGTAAGTCAACTGTAATAGTCTACGCGCTGTTAATGCGTGTTCTGTTTATTGTTGTTATATTATTATTATTGTTATTATTATTATTATAGTTATTATTATTATTAGAGTTATATGTTGTCGTAAGACGAATTAGGTTTTAGTTTACATTCTCTGTTAGGTTTTAGTTTACATTCTCTGTTAGGTTTTCAAGTGTCTAGGGTTTTGATTGTTGAATCCTGGTGAGGTATTCATATTGTAAGAGGAATTAGGTTTAATGTTTTGAAGTATTCATATTGTAACAGGAATTAGGTTTTGAAGATGTTTATATTGTAAGTCAACTATACTAGTCTACGCGTGTTAGTGCTAGTGATGCTTATTGTTATTGTATTGTTACGTGTTTTTGTATTTAGTTGTAAGAGGAATTAGGTTTTTGAGTACCTAGGGTTTTGACTGTTGAATTTTGGTGAGGTACTTATATTTATTTTTATAATCAAAGATAATCAGCTTATTGAAAACAACTTATTTCACTCTAAGGGTAACCTATAATTTTTAATTCTCAAAGGATGATTAGTTTGAAATAAGCAATCTCAAAACTACTTATCATGACAACTTATATCACACTAAACTACTAAAGTAAATAGATAAAGATAAGCACTTTTTTCGATCCAAACACTAATTTTATACGCATTAGAAAACACAATAAGCAGATACGTTGTTTAAACAACCATCTCCAAGTCTCCCCCCTGGACCATGCAATTTTTTGCTTATGCAGTTGATACAATGTTTTCATGTTTCATTTTAACCATTGTTTGCAAATTGGTTTTAATTAATTGCAGATTGATATGGACACAATTGAAGTGAGCAACCTAAATAGGCAATTCTTATTTCGTCAAGCACATGTGGGTCAATCCAAGGCAAAAGTAAGCAGATACTATTCTTTAATTTTTATTGCTCGATGATTGCTTATTGAATTTTGTTATGTGCTTTTTGGTTTTTTCAGGTTGCTCGTGATGCTGTGCTAAAGTTTAGGCCCCAGATTAGCATTACACCTTACCATGCTAATGTCAAAGATCCTGACTTCAATGTTGACTTTTTCAAGCAATTCAGTGTAGTTTTAAACGGGCTTGACAACTTGGATGCTAGGCGGCATGTGAATCGCCTCTGCTTGGCTGCTGATGTTCCCTTGGTGGAAAGTGGTACTACTGGATTTTTGGGTCAGGTAACTGCTGTTAATCTTTTTCTTTTATTTTGGGAAAGTCAAAACTTGACTTACTGTTAGGTTGTCTCAAATGAATTTGGCTCTTTGTTAATCAGTCAATGATCCTTTTTTGTATTTCTTTCCTTCACTTTTTTGCTCTTGACATGTTTGCGAAATTTATTGGGCCTAGTGACAAGCATAATAAGGACTGGTATACACATGCCTAGTATGTTCCTTAAGCAAAATGTGATAAAAGAAGCTTTTTTAATTGTTTTCATTTATTTTAATTTCATTATAGGTGACTGTGCACATCAAGGGTCAGACAGAATGCTATGAATGCCAGCCCAAACCAACTCCGAAGACATATCCTGTGTGTACTATTACAAGTACCCCATCAAAGGTATTAATATGATCTTCACAAATATATATTACTTGGGCATAAATGTAATTTTACAACTCAGAATAATAGCCTCATTCTTAAAGGTAGAATGTGTTATCATGGCTTTGAAGTATAATGTATATCGAAACTTTCTAGTTGTTTGTCCTGTCCTTACAGCTCAGACTACAATAATTTGCCCTGCTCTTATAATGTGGGCTAGTTTATAACAAAACATGTTTGGATCATAACAGTGATAGTGTTTTGGGTTTTCGGTTGAACCATAACACATTTTGTTTAATCTTTTCTGTACAAGTAATCAGTGTTTCAAGTATGTTTGTGAAAAATGCATTATTTTGATAGTGATCCAAGCTTTTGAATAATATGATTTAGGAGGTATTGTGCCTTAAAATACACTTTGGCAACTTTTGTATCATTTGACTGATTTTGTTTTAAACTGTTTTTAACATTACATGTTTTGACTTGGTTGAGATAAATATCAACCGTAACTTCGTAATCATTCTTTATAAGTAATGGGTTGAAAGTTAAAATTGCCACCCTTAAGTTCTTAACTTATTTCTATTCTCTTTTATGTAATTTTAATGGATTGCTACATTCTTGCAGTTTGTTCACTGCATTGTATGGGCAAAAGACTTGCTATTTGCAAAGCTTTTTGGAGATAAAAACCAAGGTAATGATCTCAACGTGCGTTCTAATGACACTGCCACCTCATCAGAGCATTCAGAAGATATTTTTGAACTAAGAAAAGATGAAGACATCCAACAGTATGCAAACAGAATTTATGATCATGTTTTTGGTCACAATATTCAAACTGCTCTGTCCAATGAGGAAACATGGAAAAACCGCAACAAACCTAGGCCTATCTATGTTAAGGATGTTTTGTCTGATGAACCAATTCAACAGAATGGAAACACAGACAAAGTTTTGGTGAATGATAATTTGTCCTCATTGTCTGCAATGACATATTTGGGTTTGAAGAATCCACAAGATGTTTGGTCTCTTAAGGAGAATTCTAGGGTTTTCTTTGCTGCACTGAAGTTATTCTTTTCCAAGAGGCAGAAGGTTTGTATCAGTTGGATGATTTATTTAACTCAATTCTCATTTTAGCCTTTTTATACTGACCTGTTTGGGATTAAATGTAACCCAATTCGACCCCATATATAAGTAGGTCGAAATCGCCACCTCTTGTTATGGAGCAAGAGCAAGATTAATAAATTCTTATTTACCGTTTTCTGTTTTTTTGGCAGGACATTGGGAACTTGACTTTTGACAAAGATGATTCTCTAGCTTTAGAATTTGTCACTGCAGCTGCAAACATTCGAGCAGCTTCTTTTAATATTCCTTTGCATAGTCTTTTTGACGCTAAGGGCATTGCTGGAAATATAATTCATGCAGTTGCAACAACAAATGCTATTATTGCAGGACTGATTGTGATAGAAGCAATCAAGGTGCTGCAGAAGGATGCAAAGAATTGTAGGTAAGTAGTCTTTTATGCAACTCAAGTCAAATTTGTTTTCAATAAATATATCATAGTCATACTTTGATGTGACAATATGCACAGGTCGGGTAACAGGTTAAAATATATTTGGGATGTAAAAGGCAAGTTTTAATGTGGCTGAAATGTGGCAGGTCGGGTTGGTTTGCCTGAAAATGTTTTTTTTTCTTTTCAGTTTTTAAGTTTTGAACGAATACTTAATGTGTTAAAGTTAAGATAGTGTGGCAAGGGGTCTGGTAAAAAAAGTAGTGACTTAAGGGACAAAACATAGCGGGTTAATGCGTAAACTTTCCATTATATATATATAAATATAGATAACCTGTTTTGATTGTTTTTGTCTTTTAAAAACCTTTAATTCACTAATTGATTTAACACATTTAAGATAAAACACAACCTAAGTCTTTTTTTTTGAAGTTTTGAATAAAAACTACTGTCTGCAATTTTTAGTTATTTTGCTAAATAGAAGTATTTTGTTACGATAAAAGCTGCACTTTTGTGCGACTATCAACGCCTTCAATCTGTCTGACTCATTTATATTTTAGCTAAATATTTTTATGTCCCCTTTTTGTAATAAAACTCAACCCTTTTGTCTATAACATTCATTAAGGAATCGGGTGAGATTGTCTCCTTTTTTGATATAATTTTTAATAACTTTGCAGAATGACATATTGCCTTGAACATCCAGCAAGGAAGATGCTTCTTATGCCTGCGGAGCCGTGGGAACAGAACAAATCCTGCTATGTTTGTTCTGAAGTAAGTTTTAACATTACCATTTCCATAAATGACACATTTGGATTATAACATTAATAGATATAAACTATTAGTGGCGAGGAAGCTTTATTTGTTCAAATAGTTTTATGCTTCAAACAGAAGTAAAATTTGCATTTTTTTTTATTTTTAGGCTACTAACTTTAAATTATGCACAATTTAGAAACCATCTGATAGAAACCGAAATCTGAAGTACCGAAATAAAATGATTTGCCACATTCGAGATAGGCTTGATCTCTAAACAAAGGTAACAAATCCTAATTTTGATAAAAAAAACTATTCGACAAGTCTACCTTTATCTCTACAGTAATTTAAAAACAAATAAGATAAACTGTCCACAATTATCTTCTACATATCTTGTAACTGATTAAGCACGTGGGTATGTATCACCATCTCACGGTTTTATTCCAGTTTCCGCAACAGACTCATGTTAACTGATTCTACCGACTTGTCACGGGATGCCACGTATGAAAATATGGCTATCTAGAAGACTAAAAAATATTTATATATACCAAATTGAAGTAATTTTTTAATATAATATATTTGAAAATATTTATACAAGCTTTTTTTAAAACTAATTGTTAATTGTCACATCAGGTCTTTGTGACATACAAATATAGACTAAAATGACAAACCTTAAACCAGATTAGCACTTTTTTAAACTTAGCAACTAAAAACAATCAGACATTTGTTGCTACAGTAAGTAGTAAATGCAATAGATGGTAAACAGATTTTATTTAAACAACATCAAGGAAAAGTTGGTTGCTAATTTGCACCTAAAGTCTACGGAATAAAATATTTTCGGTTTGCATTTTTTTTATTTTTTACTAAAGTTAGACCCATTTTTTATTTGAAAACAGACACCATTATTGCTTGAAGTCAATACCAATCGTGCCAAGCTGAGGGATTTGGTGGAGAAAGTTGTAACACCAAAACTTGGTATGAGCTTGCCATTAATCACTCACGGGTCAAGTCTTCTTTACGAAGTTGGTGATGATTTGGAAGAAGATATGGTCGCTAATTATGCAGCAAATCTTGAGAAGGTGTGTTTTTTTTTTCACTTTTTCGAGAATAGGAAACTGTTTTTTAAAATGCTAGCAGCTCTTTTTAGGAATATTAATATTATATATACGTGGAGTCAACTCATGTAGTCAAATACATAAATAAACGTCTAATGATGAAAACGAGCTAGAAAATATGGAAAAGACAAAAGTACTTTTTATGATTCGTTAGCGTGCATAGATTATAGGTGTCTATTCAAAAAGAGTTCTAAGGGCATTTTAGTCATTCAACATGTTTTTGGCATGAATAGGTATACATGGAACTAGATACATACTTGGGTTGCCTAAGTAGCTCTAATATACGCGCGGCTTTAATGAGAAAAGTTAAATACTTGGTGGTCTCAACATACACTCGTCTGGTTAGGCCGGTTTTGACGTAAGTTTTGGGTCAAACCACTAAGGTTTTAACCGGATGGGTTAGTTGTGTCAGCCAGACTAGCCAAAACGGTTTGGTTTTTAACCTTTTGAACCCGATTTCTTATTTTAAAAACCGTTAAAACAGACCAAAAATGCCCCTAACCTTTTACGTATTTGGTTTTTCAGCCAACCTAAGTACTAAGTTATCCTATTATTGCCGTATATAATAATTTGTTTTAATTTTTTTTCTATCATTATAATGATCTCCATAGGTGTTATCTGAGCTTCCATATGCAATCACCGGGGGGACAATTATTACCGTTGAGGATCTTCAACAAGAACTTGTATGCAACATCAATATCAAGCACAGGTTTGTGTGGATTAAACAGATTGTCAATCTTTATTGGCGTTGGGTCCACAATATTTTCCATATTATGTCACAATGATATATTGAATGTTAAGATTAGAGATAGTAAAACAGGTCGGGTCGTTAGGGTACATGTCAAAGGGGGTGAAAATTTCTTACTGCCATACGATTACGGGTCAGATTGGGTTAGACTAGAACTCTTTTTGTATAAAAATGTTACCGTTTTATTTTTTATTTTATTTTTTAATGTAGTAAGCGTATATGATTTTCAGTAACCAACATTATAACTAAACTGATTTAGGTGGTTTTTTTTGTTTAAAGATGTTTTGGTTGGCTCTAAATTAAAATATTTTAGCTAAGCAGTTAATGCGGAAAAATATCGGATATATATCTGAGATATCGGTTATTGCAGTTTAATATCGGTGGGATATCAGTAATTTTAATATCATGTAAAATTCATATATATAGCAATTTAACACTATTAATTCAGTATAGTCTCCTACCGTTAACAAATTAACCTTTTGCAAATTGTAAAACACTAACAATCGTAGCAAGTTAGAATTGATTAAGACTTAAAACACTAACAGTGAACACTAAAAGTTGATAGTTAAGACTTAAAACACTGATATTGGGAATATCGGTGATATATCGGTCAAATATTGATCAATATCGTTGATATTATCGGTACCGATATTCTGACTAATATTTCGCCAAGGGACCGATAGTGATATATCGGCGATATCAATTGCATAGTATTTTAGTAACCAACATTGTAAATATAACTTTTGACCAGTTTTACCCATTTTACTAGTTTATATGTAGTCTAGTTTATAAACTCCGTATTTAGCGTGTTTTTTTACTCGTTTGATGAAATAAACATACTTGTAAAGTGTCAAGTATGTTACACTTGTTTTTGTTTTTGTTTTTATAACCCGTTTGCCTCGTTAAAGGTAAAACGAATTACCAGATATTATTTGAATAATTTATACGTGTTTTAGGGAGGAATTTGACGAAGAGAAGGAACCGGACGGAATGGTTCTTCACGGATGGACACCAGCGGCTCCTGCAGCAGAAAACAATAAGGAAGCTACCGACGACAACGGTGCCAGCACATCATCGACATCCAAGTCAGCACCTGAAGCCATGGAAGATGACGATGATGTGACAATACTCGAACCAGGAGTCGAAACAGTTTCCGCAGCAGGAAAGAAAAGAAAGCTGTCTGATGGACCCAATCTCGAAACCCCGATTGATGAAAAACGAGCTAAGAAAATACCCGACCAGCTTAAAAACGATGATGATGTCGTCGTTATGCTTGAGGACGGGAATGACGATGACATCAGCAGCGTAAGCGTTATACAATAAAAAAGCTTATTTTGAGATTTTAATTTCTGTCGGTATTATGGAATGGTGAAGCCACCGGTCAAACTTTTTGTTTCGGTTCAGTAAGATGGCTCATTGTCAGGTAAAGTAGGTTCGGTTATTTTAGTTTTTTTAACTTTCGACTATTTTAATTGTCAGTTTGATGCGTATGAAACTCTGGTTTTGGCGTAAGTAGAACTGAACCCGAGGGTTGTAACAACAGGGACATTTTTAACTTCTTTTTTAACCTGGTGTGATTAAATCCTGACCGTTGGTTAGTGAATCTATACTTTTATTGATTTCGATTTTCAATCATTGAGAAGAGAAAGAGACAGGTAAGGTAACGTAAGCTGTCTTTTTTGAAACTCGGATTCATCATCATCATCATCGTACTCAGTATATCCCATCAATAGCAATGCTATGGTAGGGTCTGAGGAGGGTAAGATGTAGACAGCCTTACCTCTATCCCATAGGGATAGAGAGGCTGCTTCCGGTGAGACCCCCGGCTCGATAGTAGTTTTGCATCAAGCCTTGGACATAAGGCACATAGCAATCAATCATCGGGACACCGGCTGATCGGTGCATGTGCCCTTGTCTTTCGGCTATCAACGCCATCACATGATGCCTGATTAACCTTCCGCCACTTTTAACGTTATTTTCACGAGATTAGTAAAATAACGTCAAAATTAGTGCAATTTTACTTTTGCCCACCCGAGGGTTCACACATATATACATTATATGCGCGCACCGCAAGCAGGGCGTGAAACTCGGATTCATGTATTGATTTATTATATTCGTGTATTTATTTCATGACACTTTGTGTGAATTTATTAGGTTCCATTTCATATAATATGTGCTTAAAACTCAATTGCGATGGGTCTTGTTATGAAGTTGGTGCCGGCTATTTTTAACGGCACAAGCTAAAATGGTTGAAAGCTACAAGAATTGCTACGAATACTTGTGTAAAGTGTCTATCAGATGGCAATTTTGCCTGCTAAATAAATAGCAATTGAAACATATTGTTTATGTTTTCTTTGTTCATTTAAAATTGATGTTAAGAATGCTTCTTTATTTATTAGATTAGAAAGTAGAAATTAAAACTTAAATATACCAATCAAAGTTTGTTAGAAGTTTAAACTAGACGTGCACAAATCGGGTTCACCTTGAAAACCCGAACCGGTTCGGAACCGGTTTTTTTTACACCGGGTAGAAAATGACACCGGTTCCAGTCAGGAACCGGTTCGGTTCCCGAATCGAACATATGCCTAGAAATGCAAACTTTTAGGAACCGGGTAGGGTTGGAACCGGGACCGGTTATTACGTAAAAACCGGTTCCACCGGTGTTTTTTGAAATTCAAACATTATAGCCGTTAGAAACCGGTTCCAACGGCTATATAGCCGTTTTGACCGTTGGAACCGGTTTTATTACTATATTTAGCTAATTTTCATTCTATAAATATCAATGTATGAGTGTGTACTTGTTAAACCACTTCCAAAACTATAAAACACACTCCAAAACACAATTAAGCTTAAACCGACAACAAATGGCAACTAATGACGACGTTGTTATGGTGATCGAAACAACAAGATGCCCCGATGTTTGGGTTCATTATGATTTGTGTCTAATGACCGACTCACATGAGATGGCACGTTGCAAATATTGCTCGAAGTTTCTTAAAGCAGGGTCAAACTAGACATTACGAAAACATACGAATAAGTATTGTCGAGAAAAAAGAAGTTTGGATGCTAAAAAAGCGGAAGTGGGAGAATCGTCCGGCTCTACAACCCAAAAATAAGTATTCCCGAATTAAAACGACGGACTTTGTTTTTTAAGTTTTAGTTATGTTTTATCGTTTATGTTTTAATAATGTTTGTAATAGTTATTGTTTAAATAAATAAAATGTTCGTCGTTATTAAAAAAGTAACAAAAAATTAATCATGAGTAACAAAAGTAATTATAATTAAACAAATCAAAACTAAATATTAGTTGAACAAGTTACAAATAATTTTACTGAAACAAATAAAAAACACAAATTACAACTTGATGATATGTGCAACACATCGAACATGAAAAAAATCCCCGAAACAAGGTGGTGAATATTTAATGATAAATTTTTCGGCCGCCTTAGTATTGTTTGAAGCGTTGTCAAATGAAATCGAAAATATTTTATTTCTCAAGTTGTAAGTCGTTATAACTTCATCAAGTAATTCAAACAATTTTTCGGCGGTATGTGGGAACGGGAAGTTTTCAAAAGCGATGGTGCGTTTCATCAATTGCCATGTCACCGGATCAACCCAATGAGCGGTGACACATATGTATGATTCGGGCAACCCGTGTGGTGTCGACCAAACATCGGTAGTTAAACTAACCATGGCTTCTAAAGAATGAAAAGACTCGATTAACTCTTTTTTAGCACACTCCCACAACCTGATACAATGACGTCTTAAGGTAGTACGACTTACATGTGTGTATCGCGGTTTTAGAGTTTCTCGAATCAACGACGTCAAATCCGGGTCATCAAAGTGGTTAAACGGCAAACCTCGTTGAATAACGAACTTTGCCATTCTATCTTGAACTTGAGTCGTGTTGTAACGAAATAGTGTACCATCTTTACCCAAGTCAATTTGATCGGTCGCGCCAATCCCTTTCAACGCCTTGCAATATGGCTTCTCGATGTGCTTTCTCAAAGTAGAGTTGGAATCGTGCTTTAATAGTGAACCACATAGTTTTCAACGAGCCTTTTGATAACCTTCGTCATCCACAATCAAATCCCAATTCTTCCATATGTCTTCGTTGCGGTTATGGTTGACTACCGTAACAACCCTTGGGTCCTCCGTAGCAGGAACGGGGGCAACAAAAACACTCTTCTTAGCCTTCTTGTTAGTTTTTTTGATGGGTGTCATAATAATATTTAGTTGGATGGTCGGGTAACGGAACGGGTTTGCTAAAGGAGTAGTATTTTAGTTTGTTTTTGAGTTTGGTGGTGAAACAAGTAATGGAAAACAACTTATATATAGTTTTTGGGCTACAAGAACCGGTTCCAACGGCTATTATTTGTCTCAAAAACCGGTTCCAACGGCACTATTACCGTTGGAACCGGTTACAATGGCTATTTTGTGTCTCAAAAACCGGTTCCACCGGCTATATTACCGTTGGAACCGGTTCCAACGGCTAGTTTGACCTGTGTTTGACTTTTCAAAAAAAACCCGCCGGAACCGGTTTTTTCGGGTAGGAACCGAACCGATTACAATTAGGAACCGGGTAGGAACCGGGTTGGAACCGATGGGGACATACAAATATGAGAACCGGGTACGATTTTCGGGTACAAAAATACCCAAACCGGGTTTTGGGCCAACCGGGTAGGAACTGGAACCGGTTCCGGTTCGGTTCCACCAGTTAGGTTCCGGAACCGGTTTTTTTGTGCACGTCTAGTTTAAACCACGAGTAAACACTAGAAAAAAAGTGAAAAAAAAATCCATACCCGTCAAATTATCCGCTCATGATTTTTGACCGATGAAGGGATGTGATCCTCCCACACCACCCTTACATGCCTATACGGCTCGTATAGGCCTATACGGCCGTATAGGGTACACATGCCTGACAAGTGGACAAAAAAACAGCTTTTTACAGCCTATACGATCGTATAGGCCTGTACGACCGTATAGGCATTAAATGTCTCGTATTGCATTCAGACAAGACCATAAAAGCTATACGGTCGTATAGGGCTATACGACCGTATAGAAAATAAAAGCTATACGATCGTATAGGGCTATACGACCGTATAGAAAACATTTGCATAAACATTCAGACTACCTTAATCGCTGCCGGAAAACGATTTAAAAAAAACCTCAAATTTTGGGGTGCATTTTTATTTTAATGTATGTTGACTAAATGTTAAAAAAAACCTCAAATTTTTATTATATGTAAGCAACAAATATGCCTAGACAGTCTTGAGCTTTTAACGAGCTAAGCTTGAGCTCAACATTTAAACCCGTTAAGACAAATGAACCAAATACGACTCGTATAAATCACATATATTGTATATATGGTCATCATTTTAAAAAAAAAAAGTGTCTATAAACGAGCCAAATACGACCCGTATACATCACATATATTGTATATATTCTCATCATTTTTTTTAAAAAGTGTCTATACGGCCGTATAGGCCTATACGACCAAACGATGGCAGACAACCTCTGACACGATTAAGGTCCTATACGACCGTATAGCCCTATACGAGCCGTATAGGACAAAAAATGGTGTGTGAGGATCCATGGTGGTGTGGGAGGATCCCATGCCATAAAGAATTGGCTAATGTGATTGTTGGTAATGCTAAGCATGCCGTTAGAGCTTTCACATTTAATCCATCTAATTTTGTGAGGGAGATTATTATAATGTAGAGAATAGTTTAAGGTGTTGTTAGTTGAGGATGAAGAAAACGCATTGATTTTTCCGTATATTTGAAAAACTACTGTTCGCTTCTTTTAATTTTTTAATATTTTTTTTGAAAGTGGTTGTGAATAGAGGAAATAGAAAAAAGTAATGATAAATGTAAAAAAAAGTATTATTTAATTGAAATGAAAAGATATAAGATATTGATTTTAGATTTTTAGTGTAATTGTGGATTTGAAGATAAGTGATAGATTGTGAATGCTCGTAAGACTTTTTTTTGCATTATCATACGTGTTGTATGACATCATATAACTTGTAACTGAGAGAAATTTTATTATGACCAACTCATTTTCTAATATTTTTAAAATTTAAATAAATAAACACAAACAAACAGACATGCCTAATAAAATACTACTCATAGGAAGTTACTAGGAAGTTTTGACAAGAATCGGATGGAAGCAAACCTTCCCTCTATCCCGGAATATAAAGACCATGTGAGTTGAACTCCACACCGTAGATTACATGACTTTTATAGTTTCAGATAGTGAAATATGTATGAAAAGAGCATATTGACAATTCCTACTCGAGTCCTACGTTAAAATTAAAGACCAGTAAGATTTGGGTAGTAGTACCTACCATGGGTCAGACTGCTTTAAAAATTGTTTCATGCAAAGTGATCAAATATTAGAAAACGTGATTTGATAACCAACACATGTTTATACCATTTGCATTTGATATTTTTGATTTCCGTGCTCATGCAACCATGAAGCTACTACCCGCGTCGAATGAGTTATACATAGTTTATGACTCGGATCTATCTATGTATGTTTTAAAAGACTTGGTGTTCATTTCAAAAATAGCTAGCGACACAACTTGTCACCCCCAATATATATTTTAACTGAACCTTGGTGTTTGATGAGTTATAAATATATCCTAATTCTAATACGTAAGAACATATAACTTAACTGTTTTCTAAAACGGTAACCGATATGACTTGTCCAATTGTATGTCTAGTGTAGAGGTGCACAAACTACCTGATTCTGGACCCGACTCAGAACCGGTTCCTACCAGTACCCGACCCGCGGGTAGGACCATGTATAGGATTTCTTCCCGGAACAGGAAATACCCAGTCAAAACCCGATCCTACCCTTCCGGAACCCGAAAAAAACCCGGTGGAACCCTACATGATATTGATATAAGCATATACTCAAATCCATAATATATGAAGCAATCTATAAACTCTAGCCAATACATGCACACTATCCCCCATTTCAAATCAATTTACAACATACAAATTACAATTTAAAACAAAATGAATAAATCTAAAATCATATTATTTTCGACACCTGTATATATAGTTTGGCCTATCCTTTGAACCCGACACACTTTCAGCGCCCACAACGACGAAGGTGAAATAAGAAACATTTATGTCTTTGTTTTTATCCCCTACCTAAAAAACCCAAGAAAATTAATCAGACCACCAAAATACATAACTCGTTTTATTTATTCAGTCTCGACCCATATTCTAAGAATAAGAAACGGAGTTTTAAAGCTAATTACATAACATATTAAAAGTGTATCTTTAATGCACTCATTATTCAAAGATTACTAATATTATTGTAACAAGGGAAAAGTTAACGTATAAACTAAAAAAACGTGCTAATTGTGCGAATCAAGTAGTGCAAATATGTAATTGCATCATAGTGTAATTACACACTATACTGTGATTACACTACACCATGTTGTATATATAATTACACTACTTGATTCGCACAGTTAACACGCTAATTTAATTTGTATTTGATCCAACCCCTTAGAACAAAACTATTTAATCATAATTAACACATTCTTTCTTTTAGAAGAGTCTAAATTTGACCAAAGTATTAACACGACCCGTACAACAAATGACATGTGTAACCCAAATCTATTTAGATGAGTTAGTTACACAATCCGCCTGACGCGTCCATCTTGCGACCTCTAATCCTCTATGTTTTAGGATAAAACATAAAAACAAGTCGCATGCAAAAAAAAATTTGAAAAATTTACTACTTCCCATTGCAAGTCCCCGGAATCAACTGATAAGTAATATCTTAAACGAATTAGGGGTAAAATTGGCATTCTTTAATAAAAACGCATCTTACATCGTGAAGTGTTTGTTTGGTTGTGCAAAATAACTTTGTGATTGGAGTAATCATATCTAAATAAGCAAGGTAACAAGAAACCTCCATGTTCACAATAAAGCACTAGTTAAATTAATTAAGCACTAGCTAATTAACGAGTTCTTTTGTTCAACTTAATATACCATGGTAAAAAAATAGGTCACGGGTTGTTTCGTCAATTTACTATTGGATGATTTGAGTATGAAAAGAATGATGGAATTTGGCTCTAAATATCCATGTTTATTTCTTTATTGGTCAATTCTCTTATGTACGGAACAGTGGTATTAAGCGGTGGTGATCCTCATCCCAAATAAACTATGGCTTCTTCTAACTTGACATTAATGATCTGAGCCAATGGAAATCGGCTAATATGGCTTGAAATGCCGAGTAAGAAAAAGACACAGTAGAGTCAGGGTGTGGATCACCGCCGCTCGGATACCGCTAGTTTTGTACAAAATAAAATGACAAATCATAGATGAATAGATGAACAAGGATATTTAGAGCCGATTTTGATCATTCGTGTCATTATTAAATCATGCAAGAGCCTTTTACAGGCATACGAAAGGAAATTGAGAAATTAACCGTTAAACCATTATATGTATCAAGAGATTACGTGTACATGGTGTAAGTAACTTGTGTAGTGTACAAATCACCGTGTATTTATATAATATTAGTAATAACAATGATATAATAATAATAATAATAATAATAATAATAATAATAATAATAATAAATGACAAGACGTGTACCTTTTAAAAGCGAAAACCTCACTCCTTGCTCGATTTGGACCAGAAAAATCTTTTTTTTCTAAACCCGTTGTCTGAAAAAGATCTATTCGGTTTGTATCCAAAAGAAAAATGTCTTTTTAAAAACGGTTTTGCTGTACTTGAAGAGCTTTTCATGCTAGAACTCGACCCCATCACGGGACCCCTGCCGTTTGTAAACTGATTAAAAATACCAGAATTGCCACCATCAACCACACGACGACTTAATTTCTTTCCGATTTTGCCCTTGAAATCCATTTCACCCGACATCTTAATAACCTTTTTTTCTCCCAAAGTACAAACGGGACATGCGGGGTCATACTTATTAATCTCGGATGTCATGTTTTCCAAACACTCAGCGTGATAAACGTGCCCACAGATCAGAACGGACACAATGGGAAGCCCGTTATTAGCCATGACTTTATGGCTGCTCCAAGAGGACCGCTCGGTTAAAAGCTTGGAACAGATGCCACATGCCACAATCTCAACGGTTGGAGAGGAAGAAACCCTAGATCGGCTAAATCTATCACGACTAAAGCTCATAGCATCACTGTCAAAAGACCATCTATCTCTATTTGACCAGCTATCTGAAGAACCGCCATGGGACCCGATGTTTGACTTATTAGTCCACCCGGGGTGGTGCATAAAAGGAGAACCGTCTTCGGATATTGAGAAGTTTGGTGACATCATGCCTCGAATTCGGCTATCTGATACTTGACGGAGTAGATGATGGTGACCTGGCGAACGGCGGGACCATCTTGACGGGGTCAAACTTGACATGGGCATGAGTTGACTTTGGGAAGAAGACAAAGGAGATGCTGCTGACAAGGATGAAATTGAATGCGCTGGGGTCAACATGTTGGTTGGAGACAGTTCCGTAGCTACTGGAGTTTGGGTTCCCCTTGGATCTTTCGCCTTCAAAGAAACGAGAAGTTTATAGTAAATATATGATATATGTGTGTGTATGACTGAGTGTGTATATATATGTATGTATGTGAAACTTTAAACTTTTATGAGCTATATACATGAAATCAACCCCATATATATATATATAAATTGTTTTGTAACTAACCTCATGAAGATTTTTGGAACTCAGAGTATCTGCAAGACCAAGCAGATTCATTACATTAGCAAAAGAACAGACAATTATATGATGCAAATATATATTAAATAGTGGTAAATTTCTTATAATTAAAGATAATAAGAGAAACTAAGTTCAGAATATGACCAATACACGGTAACCATTTGCCTACAATACCTAATTGTATCATGTAACATTCAAGATGCTCAAGTCATGTAGCCATTCATTTTCTACAGGTTAAACACACATTAGCCATGATTCTGTAGTTAGATTTCGGGCCACAATTTCACAGATGGAAAGATTTAGTGAAGTATTGAGGCCACAACCTTGACAGATTATTCGAATGGAATTGTCTATAAGATTAATCTCATTATATACCTATGAAATATATTTATCTGGGCCTTGAAAAGGAAAAGACTAAAAAACATATGCTTCAATATGTTTTAAATGCTTAACTGGTTAAAATATTTAACAAAGAAACAACTACATTCCCATGTAATAGTCATTTGTTTCAACCTATCTTTTACAACCCGCTCCACATTGCAAAGATACTAGCGATAACATAAATATGTGGCTAAATAAGACAACTTTCATGCATGAGTTCATCAAATAAGTAAAGCCCTAATGGGTCAAACAACGAGCTCAAATGCGTCAAACAAGAAATTAATTGAATTAACACTTGAAACTTAAAATACAAAATCATTTCATTTGTTGTAACTGATAAACTGCAAAAAGACTCAACCAAAGTAACTAATACTAACAGTAACATGGCAACAGGGTCAATATTTTAACAATGCTTGTAACAACCCAAATACATGCGATGCATTTTTTTTAATGAAGATAAACTCACATAATTGAGGAAGCCCAATCTCTTCAGAAAGTGGTGATTTTTGCCACGTCAGACTTCTAGAGCTGTCCAACGGGCTGCCTTCTGTTGCATAAGCAGTTTCCACAGTTGTATGAGACTTATTATCCAACCTGTCATTAATGGATGAGTCTTCACCTGCCACACGCCCACGGTTATCCCACCTAAAGCTCCATGATGGCGAATACCGATCATTTCTTGTAATAATAATATCATTACTAGATCGATCTGTTATAGTTCTATCTTTAGCAGGAACACAACAGGCGGACCCCATCCTCACTCACATGAAAATTTGGAACAATAAGTTCAATAACCAACAATCCCACTAGTTATAATAATATGTTATTGCTTGTACCAATTATTGTTTCCCGTGATATCTGAATATTCAATAATATGATATTTAACATTAGAGCTTGTAATAAGAATAAAATCAATTCACATGCAAACCTGCAACTAAAAGGGACATATTCTACTTTTGCAGGCTTACAGAATCAACAAACTGACACAATGCAAAAGGTGTGATTAAAATAAAAAAGCTAGATGCATTCCTCCCCATGGAAGGAAGGTTCATGGAACTTTATATAAAATTTATTGGAACCAATAGGCACGATTATTGAAGCATAAAATATGTCTTTCGTTAAATAAGTAAAGAATTTAACAGTCTATTCAAGAAATACATATATTCTCTTTTAATTTTAATGCTAAAGTATCATTTCAGCCATTAGTACACGCTCAATTAACCAAAAGTTGGACCTAATAAAAAGTTAAAACAAAAGTAAAGGACAAAATGAACATATTTAAACTCCAAAATGCGACAACTGTTAATGATGAGATAATTATTACAATGGTAAAATAGTAGTCTTGGTGCCCAAAAATAACACAATAATAATTACATACTGCTACCACCTGCAACTAGAGATGCAAATACCGGTTAACCGGTTTTTGGAATTTCGGTTACTAACCGTAACCGGTTATTGGTCAAACGGTCAAAACAGATTACGGTTCCTAACCGGTTTTTAGTAGAAAATCCATAACCTGCGTAACCGGTTCGATTTGGTTATTAAACGATAATAACCTATTATAATTAACCTTATTAACATATTTTCAGTTAGCCAGTTATTGATCGAAAACTCCTAACTGGTTCCAAACCTATAGTTATTTTCGGTTACAACCGGTTTCTACTATATCGGTTAATAACCGGTTAGAATTTGCACCTCTACCTGCAACCTCGAATATCAATACCTAAATATTAATGGAATTCAATTACGTAGCCCGAAACACTCAAAACTCATCAAAAATTAATCTAACGAAAACGTAATCACTCTAACAATAAGCCTACACGATCCTAATTACAGAGCAATCAATTTCTGGATCCTAATCTTCTTCACGATCAAAACTATACAAAATTAATAACAAAAATTAACCTAGAATTCACCTGAAGTGCAATCAACTAGCTGATTTGCAGAGCGAACGAGAGCTTCGAGTCTGCAGTCGACGAAACCCTAGAAACACAATTCAAACACCTCAGAGCAAGCCAATATCCAAAATTATGAAATAAACAATTAAATAACTGACAATTTTTCCAAACTAACATAAAAATTAACACACCGAATCATCTAAACCACTAAATTCAATATATACATAACATGTAACCAGAAACGATTAAGCAAAGAATGATTATTCCTAATTAACATAAAACTAACACACCTAATCATCTAAACCACTAAATCCAATCCATACATATGCATATACACCTAAATATTAACGGAATTGAATCTAACAAAAACCTAATCACTGCCGATCAATCGAACAATAACAATACACGTTCCTAATCACAGCGCAATCAGATTCCGGTAATATTATTAACATAACCTAACCTAATATTCACCTGAAGTGTGATTCAACTGCCGATTAACAAACCAAACAAGTCCGCAGTAGACGAAACCCTAGACAAACAATTCAATCACTTCAAAACAAGCCGAGATCCAAAATTATTGCCGATAAAACGATTAATCGATAAAATAACAGATAATTACTCCTAATTAACATAAAACTAACACACCTAATCATATAAACCACTAAACTCAATACATACACACATACACCTATATATTAACGGAATTCAATCTAACAAAAACCTAATCACTCAAACAATAACACTACACGATCCTAACCACAGCGCAATCGATTTCCGGTAATATTATTAACAAAAACTAACCTAAAATTCACCTAAAGTGTGTATTCAACTTGCTGATTCACAGAACAAACGAGTTCTTCATCACCACAGTAGACGGAACCCTATAAATACGATTCAAACACTTCAGAGCAAGCTGAGATCCAAAATTACTGCTGATAAACAATATATCCAAATTAACACACCTAATCATATTAACCACTAATTGACCACTAAATTCAATACATACATATACATATATACCTAAACACAAACAAAATTCAATTAAAACTCATCAAAACTGATTCTAACAAAAACCTAATCACTCGAACAATAACACCACACGATCCTAATCACAGCGCAATCAATTTCCGGTAATATTAATAACAAAACTTAACCTAATATTCATAATATTCACCTGAAGTGTATATTCAACGGCCGATTTGTAACACGAACGAGAGCTTCGAGTCCGCAGTAGCTGAGATCCAAAATTAACGTACCTAATCATATTAACCACTGAATTTGATAAATATACATACATATATACATATATATGTGTTGAATATGAATACCTGTGAGAGTGATATGATGAAACCCTAGGTTTTGAACCGTACGATCGATGTGTGTGTATTTGAGTGTGTGTTTGTGAGTGTGTGTGAGAGAGAATTGGAATCTGTTAATGGTGGAGCGAAAGTCGTTTTTAGATGGGTTGCAGACTAACGGCGTTAGTGATCTCCGTTAGATAAGAAGTTGTATTGTTGTATGCATGGTTAGTCCTTTTAAGTTATAGATGATGCTACTTTTCTAGGGGTGTGTAAGGTTGGTTTAGTTCAGTTGTACGGGTTTAATTATAACTTGAACCGACTTTAACCGATTGCTTAATTATAACGACTAGTCAAAACAGAATGATCGGTTAACAATAAGTTCGTTATGGGTCATTTTCGGTTAAGTTAAGTGTCCAATGTATTTTTTTTAATGTGTTTTCCCTTTATTCTAGTTTAAATTGGTTCGGTAATTGTGTAACAAGCTCAGTTATGAAGTTTCAAAGTTGAAATATGTTGGTTTCAAGCTTAGTTATGGTGTTTCAAGCTATGTTGTAAACAATTGCAACATAAATCTGAATGTACGAATTTGAAAGTGAGGTATAAAGTTGGAAAAACACAAACATACGAGGTCCGGTTTGGGTTAATTTGGTTAATGAGAGTACATTAGTCATAACCTAACCAAATGGTCGGTTAGTCATATTCAATTAACCATAATTATTGGTTTTATTCGATTATGGTTAGCAATTCCTTTTTTTTTTTTTTGTAAAGGTTCAGTTTTTGCTCACTCCATGTTCAAGAAGTTTCACTATTTTTTCTATCATTTGTATGAGATATAAAAACCCAAACATGACATGAGTTTTGATGAGTGATAGAAAATGATATAATGTTATTGCGGTATGTATGACTCGACTTAGCCAAAACGAAAATGACCATTTCCCAATTCATTAGTAGTGAATTATGTTATGTTGTTGTTTTACTTTCATATTTGTGTCTATTTTCATTTGTTTCTAGTGTTTTCATCCTTGTGTTTGTATTTGATTTTGGGTTCATGTTTGTGTTGTTTTCGTGTGTTAGATTTTTAAGGTTCAATATATGTGTGTGTTTTTCATTTCTTAGAGTTAACGGAAGTTAAGCTTATACCCAAAACTTTTTATAAAACTGAAATCGGAAACTCTAAAGTTGTTACAATTGAACTTTAATAAAAAAATAATAATTTGCCCAAATGTAATTTTTTTTTCTAGGGGTGTAAATGAGCCAAGCCCAATCTCGTTTTGACTTACCTAAGCTTGAGCTCGACTTCTTTCGAGCTCTTTTTCTGAATCTCAAGCTCGCCATGTAAGTTCAGGCTTAGCTCGTTTATTATTTATTTAGTAAAATACGTTGATAATTACCTTTATATGTTTAGTAAAAAAAAGATTCGATGACACGAGCTTGAACATGTAATGTGAATTTAATATTCAAAAGTCCAAAAATGTAAAACTTAAAATTTAAAATACTTCAAGACTCGTTAAGGCTCCACAAGCTTAAACATAAATCATACAAGTCTCGAGCTCAGACTCAATACCTAAACAAGCTTTATATGAGGCTTGAGCTTGAAAAAACTCTTCTCGTTTCGAGCTTTTATCGATCTGATCTCAAGTAGCTCGTGAGCGACTCGACTCGTTTGCACTCGTGTTTTCTAATGAAATTGTCTAGGCAAAAGGCTAAAACTGAAAATAACTGTTAAAGAGGGGACTAAAATAAGAAATATAACATTTAACAAATCTATATGACACGTTTAACAAATCTATATGACACGTTATAAGCACACCTTATAATAATGCACACAAATTGACATAAAAGTGGGTAACCTTCTTCTCCAAACTAAAGTTATAAATCCAGAAATAAAATTTCTAAATTAAATATTGTGTTGCTATTATGACTTGTACATGATGCAGTAAAAATGATACACAAATCTCATTTTGAGAATTTTAAATGATTAAGAATGTTTTGGATGCATTACAAGACTAATGACTGCTAAACCACAAGAGTAAATTTGATTATGATATAATGACTTTTATAGAGAAGATAATTGCAACAAGAAAATAATATTTTTTTTATTATATAACCCTAGACAAACTTATTTTCTTTTAATTTTGTTAAAATTATCGGTTATGAGCATTAAAGTCACTGTGGTAAAAGTGTACAAAACTTTTGGTAAAGGTAAATTGGCTTAAAGCTAAAACGAGCTTGAATCAAATTCAAGTAGTAGCTTCTTTATATACGGTTTAGATCAAGGACGGCAACTCTTTGATTTGGGTTAGCTTTGATTTGTCCTATTGTTTTTCTCTTTTATTTATTATGATATGAGAGAAATCATACTTGGATTGCTACTCGAAAAGTTAATTCATCCATCTCCAATTTAGAATTGAATCGTTATGAACAAATTTGGACCAATCATGAATCGAAACTATACGATCTAGTATTCTTGATTCCAATGTTTTTATATTAGGGAATAACGATGACAATGAGTAGAATATGACACGGTTTAACATAATTTCGGTTTGATAGTCGATTATAAAACCATGTCCATTACTCGGTCCCATACCCTACATGTTACTCAAAACCCACCGTGTTTGTGGACGTATATTCATTTGTCTTGTATGGTTAAAACACTAACCATTGAGATGCTTGTTATCTGAGCTTGATACTAAACCCTTTATAACAATCGACTTGAAATGTTAATTAAATTGTATTTCTAACCATTATCTAAAATTTCAACATAATATGAATTTTTAAAGAACACATAATATATTCAGTTTAGACGAATAAAAAGCTTTATTTAATTAGACGAGTACCACTTAACATTATAACCGCTCAAACCCATAAATCTTTTAAAACTAATTTTATATATAATATTATACATGTGTATACGTCTTATCTTGTCTAAGTTTTACCTACCGAAATTCTTTTGTAATCATTAAAGCAAAATCAAATCAAATTCGTGATTTTTTTATAAAACAATAGAAGAGTAACACGCATGAAGACGTGATGACATTGTCAATGAAATTAATATATTGAAGTCGGTGAGATTAAACGCATCTAAGTGTTGTACTTTGTGCATTAGTGATTGTACGTTTGTGTCGATAATGTGACCAAATATTCCATTATATATTGTCACTTTCAGTCAACATATAATGAACTCCTATTTTGTTTCCAAATGATTAATTTATTCACAAAAATAATATTATTTTATTAACAAACGTAAACTTACATACACTTTAATGTACAAAAATCCAATATTTGTGGGATTATTTTGTTTTTACCATTGTTTTTATTAAGCGACTTTTATGTTAAATTCAACTATCATATTTCATATTTATAAAAAAATTGTAATATTTTACTTATCTATTTTATTCATGAAGACCACTTAATATATTTATAATGTTAAGATAACTTTTTTAATAAGCACATGACCGTGTTAGCCTCGTGGAGGCATTAAATAATAATAATAATAATAATAGTTAATATTATTCAATAATACAAATGAACCCGTGCAGAATAATATTATAAATTGTATTGTTTGATGTGAAAAGAGAATATTGTTTTGGGTGTAAATGAGTTAATCTAATTGTAAGTTAATCGAGGTTAGCTAGCGAAAAGCTTGAATTATGCTGATATTAAAGAATTCAAACTGCTCGGGCTTGCTAAAATTTTAAATTACGTCAGGATTAAACGAGCTCGCAACCCATACTCGATTCTAAAAATAAGTTCGTTTAATAAATAAGCATGAGTCCGAACTTCACTTATCAAGTTCTAGTAGGCTCACAAACCTAAATGTGATGATTATTTATATAATTTTTAATAAATTAATTACATATCTACATAATAACTATTATTATATATAAATTTAGGATAAATAACTAGATAACATATAGTTATATATAAAAATTATAATAATAATATAAAGTAAATAATAAACGAGCTTAACTCGAATTTGAGAAAATATTACTCGAGTCAAACTAAATAGACCTCTTATAAGTTAAACAAACTGAACTTAAGCCTAAGCGAGTTGGGGCTCGACTTGACTTGTTTACACCCGTAGTCACATTTGTAAATATCTAATGGGATGTAAAGGAATTTGTGAACCAATACATATATAACTCATATATTTATTACTGTCAATGTGGTCTAGGCTAATCTAAAATCATATAAATATATACAAGCATAATGTATTTCGAAGAACAATACATAAACATGAACAATAACACACCAATATTTAGATGTGAGGTTGAGCTAACATGTTCATTGATTAAAACTGAACTTATAATTAGTGCTTTCAGTTTTTTTTTTTAATAAATATTTTGTTTTGATTATAAATGGCCCGATTAATTAGCTTATTGGAAAATGCGGCTTGGTTAAATCGTTTTGCCTCAACTCACAGCTCTCATTGTGACCAAATTCGGCATAATTTCAATTAGTAGATTGAACTATATGTTGGGAGTGTAAATATTGTCGATTATTTTAATTTATGAAGGAGAACAAGTGTCATGTACAATCTTATTTTTAAAATATATAACAAACTTTTTCGAACCTTATTCATTGGTTATCATATCATAACGAACCATCGGTTTCTCAATCAGTTTGGTTTAATATTATTTCGGTTTGTAGTTAAAATAATTTCAAAGTTACTTAAATCTATTAGTTTTTCTAATATTATGGAACTTGGGGCCTGATGGGCTAGTGGGCTCCAGATAATCTGAACTAACCGAAATAATGGTAGAATCCTCAACTAACCGATTATGTTTATATTATTTATGCGTGCAGGGTACTCAAATTATAATGGCTAATTGACTTGTTCTAACTTAAAGCTCGGAGGACTGGCCGGTATACGCACATGGATCAAGACTAGGTCGCTGAATAATGACGGCGGCTAGGGTTTCCGGATTTGTAGGAAATTAAGCGATTTTCATTTTCTATATAAATGGGCTTGGTGAAACGATATAAGACACATTTTAACACACTCACTACACAACATATGTACTCTAGCATTCGTTCACATCAAGTTCTCGAGTTGTAATCAACCTTTCACATTAATACATTAAGGCAGGGTATAGTTTTCCCTTCCGGAGATTTTTTTCCAAGGATCCTCACCGGGATATATCCAAGGTTTTTCCTCGCTAAATCGTTGTGTCACCCTTTACTTTTACTGCAATAGCTTAGCTCACTACTGAAAAACACACTACCTCACTTCACTAATTTGCTCAATTATTGCTTCGGTGATTTTTAACCAAAACAAATTATATTATGTTTAAGATTTGTCTTAACCATTGATATGAAATGCTTTATACAAAGCGTTAATTATTGGTATATTCACCAGCAACAATGCTAACGTATTCTTTTCAAAATATTTTTCAAGTAATCATACGAAAGAGTAGGCAATGAAAGTTGATAGCTCAAGGACTGATATATAGTCTCCAAGACATTGAAACCTTGCTGAAATTTAAAAACCCTCGTACAGATTCTGAAAGAAATGTTTTCAATGGCTTGTTTTTGTAGACAGTTGTATTGTCACCCTAAGTTAGCATAAATTATAGTTAAAACTTAAAAAAGTGTAAAACTTTTAATTATTCCATTTTGTATAAAAATGTATTATATCAGGTACTAATTATTAGTCACCCGCTTGAGGTCCTGAAACGGAGGTGTGTCACCAAATTTCGTGTTTGTCTTCTTGATGCCCTAACAATGGGTTCCATAAAACATAGTTGGACAAACTGAAACCCGATAAAATTAACTTTTGATCTTGTTGAGAGCCTCTTGTCACACAAAAATCGTGTGGTTGCTCTCCACTTGCATCAACATGCCTAAACTTGGTTGACTACATCACTGTTAATTTTCTCTTCACTTTGAACCATTGGCCCTAAATAGTTGCTAGGTTGTATGCGGAACCACCTGTCCTTCAAAATTACCCTCATTCTCGTTGGCACCACTGAAGTTACATATACTCGGTTTTAGATTGACTTGAACGTAAGCTTTTGCGCTTCAAGGCTGCTCACCGCCCCTCTAGCCTCCTGTTAAGATCCTGCTTGCTTGCTCTCCGCCACTAACACAATATCATCTGCAAAAAGTACGCTCCACGGGATGACCTCTTGAATCAACTTTGGCAACTCATCTAAAACTACTGCAAAAAGAAACAGGCTCAACGTTGACCAATGGTGAATGCTCAACTCCATTGGCCTCCACATGGAAGAAGTTTGTATCTCCACCACTGCCTAAAAATCTTGATATTGAGAAATCTATCTCCCTTCAAGATTATCCAAAATACTCGACATAGATGGCAGAATGCATATATGTATCCATTACGGAGTATCAAGCATGCATATATACTCAAAACATGCATGCGTTGCAAACCCTAAATACTTCACAAGTTCACATAGATGCCATTATATATATTTATGTTCATATTCGTACTTCATAGACTTAATATTAATACCAAACACACATCCATAGTTTATCAAAATAAATTACATGCATGATGCATGCTTACTGGGCAGCATGCATAAACCCTAGCTACAAAACATAGTAACATATACTTATACTTAAGAGTATTATATCAAAAACTTATAGGGTAACACATGTGCAATACTCCCGAGAGATCGATATATTTCCCATTTTCTGATTTTCATTTTGCTAATTTCATCGCTTAGAACACGAAGCGAAGCACTAAGATAGATGCTAGTTGGGTATGAGTTTAAACGGGGGCTTGTGGAACGTCGGTGCAGGATCGGATCGTCCATAATCTTTTGTATTAGCCCTTAGCAACCTCTCATGAATGATATCTTCCCTCTCTAAATTTTGGTCATCTTCTGAATATAAAGATTCCTGTATATATATATTCATAGTTTCATACATACAAATATTTATATATAATTAAAAACACAAGAAAATGATGCAATTTATGTTTAATACATGAGGGATTTAATTAACCTGATCTTGATCATTGGCATCATAATTCATCATGGGAGTGGAGGATTCACGACCTGTTGATATAATCACATGAGTTTTCTGATAACGGATTCTCATGATTAAAAAAAAACATGATCAAGAATGATTCATCGAAACTAGGGTTTTTATATTTGTGCATGTTATAAATCACATGAGTTTTCTGATAACGGGATCTCATGATTAGAAAAAACATGATCAAGAATGATTCATCGAAAACTAGGGTTTTTATATTTGTGTCTGTTATAAATCACATGAGTTTTCTGATAACGGGTTCTCATGATTAGAAAAAAACATGATCAAGAATGATTCATCGAAAACTAGGGTTTTTATATTCGTGCATAAAGATTACTTTAAAAGAAAAATAGTGAAGTATTTGATGAATTATCAACCTTCACATGATGATGATACAAGTAATGCTACAATGATACAACTTAGGAGACAAGTCTTCAAAACCATCATTAGCTTGCTTGCTACTCTTTCTTGAGAGCTTCTTTTTTTGATTAAAGGAATCAAGAGGCAATGCAAAGTTTGTTTATGTTTGTATACATGGGTAGCAAGTTATGAAGTTAATTAAATAATTAATATTAAATAGTAACACTAGTGGTGTTGCCTTTTGGGGATAAGACCTAATTAAGAAATGATAAATAATTAATATTTTAATGTAAAGACTTCTATCACGATGAAATGTTATTTTCTATGCTTAACTTTTGGATTAATAATATAACCTAAAAGGTGAGAGGAAACCACTTTGCTGTTGTTGGGGCACTATAAGTCTATATTGTTACTTTGTTAGTGGGAATTTGAATCTTAAAAAAGATTAATATAATGTGTTAATGGTTAATGGGACCCTAAGTCAAAAATTAAACCAATAATATTTTGTCCTTTTTTAGTCTTTAATTTTATCGGTTGAAGAAGTGAGACTTGCAACCTAAAGAGGTGTGGACTTGAAGGCTAAAGTATATTGATAGATTGATCTCATTACATTGGATCTCTAAATATAGGAAAGTAGTCCATAAGTTCATATAAGGTGTCTATTGTTGGATGTTTTTGTGTAATTAGTTTGATTTTTCGACTGATATAAATAATAATATACATGAAACAAGTCAGGAGATGCGTGATGTGTGTTTTTTTAAGTTTATTATGATGTTAGGGGCCTCCCTAACCAATAGGGTTCCAAGGGCAACACCCCCAGTAAGTCAGTAACAGAGTCCAAGTGACATAGTCCGTGGCTAAGGTCAGGCTAACTAACAGTTTCCAAATGGAGCTAAATTAAGTAAGTTTTAAAATGGAGTTTCCAACGCTAATACGCAAAAAGGTTTCCCTGTTCATTTGATCGTTTTCTTCTTATCTCGAATTTTCACATCCACATACTAAATGTGTTTTTGTAGTAGTGAGTAGAGTATAATTGTATTTTTTTATAATCTTTGAGATAAAATGAGATATTTGTACTAAACATACACTATGAAATGCATGTTTTAGTAGTGAATAGGCCAAATGAATGATGGGAGATTCAGAGCGGGTAGAGGCGGGGAGCACCAATGTGCTGGCCCGGCCCAAGGGTGTGGCAGGGTAGTCGACGGCCACATGCCCGACACTCTTTTAGGCCCGAATTTTTTTTAAAATAAAAATCTATTTATTTTTATGAAAAAAATATGTATAATTAATGTTTCAACACATTTATATAAACACTAGCTTGCTCTAGTGGCAAAGAGGTATGACATATAATCAAAAGGTTGTGGGTTCTAGTCTTATTTGAGACAATTTTAAGTTTACTTTTATACAAAAGCATTTTACACACCTTAAATCATAACCAAGTAAGCCCACTTAAAATTACATTGTTTAAACACAACAAAATGCTCATTTTACTTAAGGCCCAAAAAAATATCGCCTTTGACCAAAAAGAAATCCGTCTTCTCGGAGCCGGCCCTGCCAATGTGGATGAGAGAGAGGAGCACCCACTAATCCCAATCGGAGATGCTATAGGGTCCGTTAAATCTTTTTAAGTCGACACAATAACACTCACATAATTTTAACTTTATGTTCTACTTTGATTGAGTTCTAGCAGCAAGGTTTGAATAATGGTTTTAATGGATTGATGGGATTCTGGTGTAATATTTCAGACTGAAATTAAAAAAAGGAACTAGAAACCACTTCAAACCATTAGGGTTTTTGTTTTGTGTAGTAGCAAGGGTTCCAAAAAGATTAAAAATGATTTTTGGGTTTTATTTTAATTATATGGTTAGTGCTTTCAATTCAATTCAATTCAATTATACATATGGACAAAGACTTGGTACCAAATACCATCGAAAGGATAGTGATGGACAATAAAGCACCACTCACTTCATTCTTTTTTCATCTTTTCTTTTTTATATATTGTAGCAGTTTTTTTTCTTTTCCTTTCTTTTTTTTTTGGTTTCTATTGATGATTCTATGATATTTTAAGTATCATAACTAGATAGTAATTCGCAATACAATGAGTTGAAAAATAGGGTGTTTATGTTGTTTAACTTAGAATTATATAGTAATTGAGTTGTTTTAAGTTATATAATTATATGGAAATTAAGTTGCCTAAGAGTTTAACGACATTTGGTTATATAAAGAACCAAAAAAGGCCGCTACCATCGTGGATGATAGCACATAATTGTGTAAACCCTAACAAGAGATAAAACTCGGGTTTAACCGCGAACTTTTATTTTATATTAGACATCTTTAGTGTTACATGCACCATTATAACGGAGATGGTAATAATAAAAATACTTTTAAAATCGGGATGACAGTGATAGATATAGTGACAAATTCTTTTTGAAGGTTGTGAGAGATATCGTGTGACAAAGGAGTGTAAATCTTTTGAATTAGGTTAAAGAATGGTTAATGTTATACTTTAATTATCCACCATTTGCTTTTCAACTTTATAAAAGTTGGTATAAAAGTCATTAGTATAATCAAAACAATATATCCATCCGCATATTCAAAACAATGAAACATATCATTTCAACTTCAAGTATACATATATAGTGTATGATCAAAATAAAATAGAAGTTAAGGTTGATGGTTATCTTTGAGTTTATAGTGTGTTTTTCATTAGAACAAAAGTTGTGTAATTATAATTATTTACAAATAACGAAAGTAAAGAACGTCAATAGTAGATAAATTCTGGTTGCGGAAGGATTTTGGGATGATGATTTAAGAATGGGAGCCAAATGAAAACTTTATGGATGTACATAGGGGTGCAAACAAGCCGATTCGCTTGCGAGCTACTCGAGATAAGATCGATAATAAGTTCGGAATGAGCCAACCCTTACCAAGCCCGAGCGTCAAATAAGCTTGTTTAGTTATCGTGCCCGAGTTTGAGCCTTTTATGTGAAGATCTTTTAGGCTTGTCGAGCCTTAACGAGCCTCGTGTATTTTAAGTTTTTACTTTTTTGGGCTTTCATGTATTAATTTCGCACTACACAGCCGAGCTAGAGTCGAGCTTTGGCTCGTTTAAGGTACTGCACATGAGCTCGAGCTAAGCTTAGGCTCGTTTAAGGTTTTTCTCAATATATAAAAATAATTAAAATTGTGTATAAATTAATTATAGATAATAAACGAGCTTGAAAAAACAACTTCTGAGCCGATTTCAAGCTTTGTAAAAAGAGCTCTCGTAAGTGAAAAACGAGGGCTCGGCTCAGCTTGTTTACACTACTAGACCTATAGGATATTTTGGCTAATTTCAAACTTTAAAAACTTCAAAAGGTAAAACAAAATTTTCAAAAAAAAAACTGTTAGTAAGCTAAAAAGGTTCCATTGCCGGGAATCAAACCCGGGTCTCCTGGGTGAAAGCCAAATATCCTAACCGCCGGACGACAATGGAAGTTATGATATCATGTAATAGTTATAATACATAATTTATTGTTTAAATATCTAAAGCCTCAATTTTTTAGTCTAATTGTTGTTCTACTAGTAAAGATGAAGATGTTATCAGTGATAAATGACAGTTACTAAATCATTTAGTTGTAGGATTTATATAGATTTTATGTAATGATTAGCTTTATATAATTATATGGTCTCTTGTGTTTTTGTACAATGAATCTAATGAGTAATGACCCAACCTAGGTAACGAAGAAGCTTCTTTGACGTTAGTCGATAAAACAGGTGAATGTCTTGTAGTTGTTTTTATACTGTGACATTAGTGGATTGATTCGAGTCAAAAGAAGTCTCGATGCTCGTACACATTTATTATGACTAGTGTTTCGTATAGCTTTTGTAATATCATGTTCCTTATACCAAGGATGCGTCTATTAAGAGTTCACGACCTTTTTTTGTTTTCCAAGTGGAGACTTCTGACGTCATTCGTATTGAAATTACTACCCCTACATTAGGAGTTCTCTTCCCATTACAACAAAATGTGTCCAAAAGAGTTCGTAAATTTAGGGGTGTAAACGAGTCGAGTAAAGCCGAGCTCGAGGTCAACTAGGTATTAAGTAAACATGATCTGAATGATATACAGAATGCAAGGTAATTACTGCATTTATTTATCGATAAACTATATATATTTGTCACATACAATTAGACATCTTAAATGCACATACAATATACTATTCAAATAATGTGCTTAAAACATCAATGTTAGTGTTTTTTTGTTCACCAAGCATGCTGATTCAAGATTACCGTGGTCCGTGGCTAACATTTATCACATTCATTAAGATAACAGTTGAAAACTGTCGGGGTTTCAGCGTAAAAGAAGGAGAAGATAATAAACTAAAAACAGCAGGAAAAATACGAATCAGTTGCTAGGACGTGGAAAAAATACGATTTGTTGCTAGGTATTAAGTAAACATGATCTGAATGATATACAGAATGCAAGGTAATTACTGCATTTATTTATCGATAAACTATATATATTTGTCACATACAATTAGACATCTTAAATGCACATACAATATACTATTCAAATAATGTGCTTAAAACATCAATGTTAGTGTTTTTTTGTTCACCAAGCATGCTGATTCAAGATTACCGTGGTCCGTGGCTAACATTTATCACATTCATTAAGATAACAGTTGAAAACTGTCGGGGTTTCAGCGTAAAAGAAGGAGAAGATAATAAACTAAAAACAGCAGGAAAAATACGATTTGTTGCTAGGACGTGGAAACAAAATAAAAAAAAAGTTGGACCATTTCTCGATTTGTGCGTGTCATCCTTGCTCAGGGGCCATGCTAATCTTCTCTGTATCGTTCCAATTTTATTAGATGTCCCCGAAGGGACAATAATTGTCATTCAGCTCAGCTAATTATAGCAGGCACATGTTCATCATTGTTTCGATGTGGGACAACTGTTTTAGTTGCTTTAATTAGTTTTTGTTTATATCCTAATATCATATAATTTTTTTTAGCATAAGTTTAACTTAAGTTGTAACATTGGTATTCTTAGTTGTCTTGTGTACAAGTCAAGATGACTACCTCTTCTTTTTTGAACATGCAACAATATCTAGAAACTTTGTGGACGAATCAAGAGTTACTACCGGAATCTACGTAAATTTTAAGTAGTGATATTTTGATGAGAGAGTCATTAACGACATACTAATTTCACCGGCTATTCGTTTAGTTGCTACCATATTATGAACGACCCGTATTAATGTTATATATGACCTATTTTATATTTTAGTTCTAAATGCTAATAGTAATACTTTGGTACAAGTTTTATTCAAACAATGTTTACCATATTTGGTATTTTTCATGCCCACCTAAACCACAATTTAATCTTAAATTCAGATGACATGGGTAACACGCTCATCGAAACTCATTAACTAGGATTACAAATAGCAGAGGATTACATGTGATGTAAGTTAATCTGAGTCTATGATCTTGTTGTATACTTTTATGGTATTTAACTTATTTTATAACTATAGGACATTATGTTGATTGTTGGATATTATTATAGTTATGTGGTATGTGAGTAAGGACTATTCATAAGATATTTTTTGAAAATGGAGAGCAAAATGAAAAGCTTTAGGATATAAGGATATGTATGATAAGTTGAAAAAATTAAATTAAAAAGATTCCATTGCCGGGAATCGAACCCGGGTCTCCTGGGTGAAAGCCAGATATCCTAACCGCTGGACGACAATGGATGTTTGTTGTCTTAACTTCATATATTTATTTATAGGAGCAAGGAGTATAACAATAGAAGTTAGAAGAAGTAATAACCTGAATTTAGGTCAGTGCCAACTGCTTTCAGTTGCAGTTAAACATGAATTATGGTCAAAATGATGCTGATTGGAAGAGGTACTTGTAAGTTGACATTGGAGTTGTATAATCAAAAGTTGGAATTTGGTCAACATAAGTCTAAGTGTGGCAGGTGACAAGGGGCGAGAACACCCCCCCCCCCCCTATTGGTGGGGTGGGGGGGGGGGGTTGTGAACTCGTTGCCGGTGAAGATCGGAAGAATATTATTATTTAATTAAATGGACCAATGGCAAGACTTGGGGGCGATTTTTGGGCTACAACACAACTACACCCCTAAAATAAAAATCGTCTCTTTGCTGACGTGGTTCCACGTGGCAAAAATGGCGCCCCCGTTTTGTAGCCCTCCACTACACATAACCTAATGACCAACAAGTCGAAATCAACTATAAAAGTCAACTATAAAAAAGTTAAAAAGAGGCCATTAAATTGAAATGGAGGTAAGGTTTGCCCTCATATGACCCTACTCGGCCCTACTCCACAAGAGTGATTAATTTTTTCATCCGGTACGTTTGTTTGTAATGTCAAAACGGACCAACGTCAAAGTTGTGACGGTTTTAATATTTTTCCGTTGTGTTCATAAAATGTGTACATGCAGGACATAGGTTTTGTATTTTATTTGGTTTATCTTATACAAATAAGGTTAAGAAAAATGGAGTGATGGAGATAGTACAATAAGCAGTTCAATCAATTCAATAGATGATTGATGATGATTTATAGAGAGAGATTTGAGAAGAATGAGGAATTAGTGTGTGGATGGTATTTGACTATTTGATGTGTTTGTGGGTATTTATAGGGTTTCCGAGAATACCCTTGGTGAGATTTGGTGGTGGTGGTTTGAGTTGAGGGTAGATTTGGAAATGTAAGGTAGATGTGGGATTGTGTATATGGGTTGATTTGGATTTGGGCTTATTTAGAGCTTGGATTATTTTATTTGGGCACTATTAAGGTGTTTTAACTATTTTTAGGAACCGATTCCGGCCTCCGGGTACTGTGAACAAAAGTTAAGAACCAGGTCGGATAGGAACTGGTATTTATAGGTTTACGAGAATGCCCTTGGCGAGACTTGGTGATGGCGGTTTGAGTTGAGTTGAGGGTAGAGTTGGGAATAAGGTAGATGTGATCATGTGGGATTGTGTATATGGGCTGATTTGGATTTTGGGCTTATATGTGTGTGAGTTTGGGTTAGAGAGTTTGGGCTTAACGTGTGATAAAAGAGAACTGGGCCGGTTCATGTTTTTTAGTTTTTACTAGAGGTGCCCAAACCGGATATCTTCATGAACCGGAACCGGTGGTATGATCGGGTAGTTGACTAGGTTATCTGGGTTCTTCTCGGGTTTTGGGTACGGTAGGTTTGTTTTTGACCGGGTGTTTGTGGAATAAGTTCCGGCGGGTATGTGTTGATTCCGGTTTTGGTTATGGTTCTGCCCAAAACCTAGTCTGTAGGTTGGGTCTGGTTCAAGGTAGGAATCGCCGGGTCAAGTCAGAACCAGTTTGTTTAGTTTGTGTTTGGATGATATTTGTAATTTTGTGTGTGTTTCTGGGTATATGCCATTGGTGAGATTTATTGATGGCGGTTAAGTTGAGGGTAGAATTGGGAATAAGGTAGATGTGATATTGTGATGGGTTGATCTGGATTTGGGCTTATGTGTACCAGTTTGGGCTTAAAGTGCAATAAAAGAGAATTGGGCCGGGTCATGCTTTTTTGGTTTTTACTTTGGAAATTAATCAATTATTAATTATTTTCATATGGAGATGCACAAATCGTAAATTAAATTGGTTTTAGATTTGATCAACAGAGTTAAGAACCGTGTCAAGTATGGTCAAGTTTTTGACCGGTATGGTCGGGCTTTTATCGTTTTTGGTCGGGTTCAGGGTTATAACCGGGTAGAGGTGGAACCGATTTCGATGGTTCCTGTTCAGTTCTTGTCATGTCCAAAATGGGGTTTTATGCCCAAGTTAGTTGTGCTAAATTACAATACTACAATTCACATGACCATATTTCATGAGAAAACTTAACGAGATTAGTGACAAAGGACGTAACGTGATATGGATTTGAAACATAAAGTATCATTTCTGTCATTTATTTTGCTAAAGGGCAACCACTAATGAAGAAGCGTGTATCGACTTACTTGTATACGATCAACGTTCCTCGGGTACGAGTGTGCTATATCACCGATGGTTTTCCGAGATACGAGTTCTTCCACTTACAAAACGAACAGCACCGTGAGCTTACCCCTCAGAAAGGGACAGAGGGGTTCTCTTTGGAGTAACCCTCCGGTGTGAGAATCAGATATTGTAGGAGAGGATAATCAGGATGTGAAAATGAGTAAAGGACTTAGAATATATTTTCTTGCCTGCCTCCAACTGAGGAGTTGGTGTGGTATTTATAGTATTAGGGTTTCCAATGATTGGGCTCAGACCCAATTAGGGCCTTTTTGGCCTCCTCCTATTGCTTCGCGCCACATGTACTTAGGATACCTGGTGCTTTTTCATTGATTATTCTCTGACCAAGGTATTTCACCTGACCCATGTGCCATCACGCGGTGGCACATGGGCTTTGCTAGTTGTCCACCCTTCATTGGCAGCTGTCAACATCAGCACATTCTTTATTCCTTAAAAGATACCTTCTCGAAGGTTGTCTGATGAGTACAATCATGGTTGTCCTTATCCTGATTTGGATTAGACTATTGTCTTATTTGTTGTGTGTAGCTTAAGCGCGGCCTTTATGCGCCTATCCCGGGGATGCGCAAGGTCTTTTCTTTATTCTCACACTAAATGTGTGTGTTGTGTGCATATGTGATATACGCCACGCGCAGATGTTTCATGCGCTTGCGCATAGGTTTTGGCTTTGTGTCTTCATGACATCCTGATTTCAAGCCTCTTGTCTATATCTTGTGGGTTGACCCGCCCCGCTCGATGTTAAGGCGGGTGCATACCCCTTCATGCCCCCCAGTCTAATGTGTGTCTTGTCTCGCGCGAGCGATGTAAGATAGATATTAGACTTAATAGTTTGCTTTTTCAATAGGGCTTGTTTTTTCTTTTTCTTTTCTTGTACGCGCGTTGCGCGAAATTCCATCCCTTTGGTTAAAACGAATCGTCAATGCACATGGTTGGTTGGTGTTGACATGCATCAGAGATGGAGACGTTATGTGTCAGACCTTTCGTGTGCTCGAGGTGCTACAGTGTCTTTTCACGTCTCCTCATACAGTGTCAGGAACACGTGTCGCGCTTATGTTGACCTACGCCTGCGAGTGGGGGCGCGTGAGCGTAGATCTGATTATTACTTGTTTCTCTCTCTCTCTCTCTCTCCTGGGCCTATAAAACCAAACCTTTTGAACGGTTTTTTCTTCATCTCCACTGTCATTTTCAGAGCTTTTGCCTATCATTTACATTCCGATTAAAAGCTTTCGTCTTTGTCCCTGAATTCCGTGCTTAAAGTAACCATATTGTTCGATTCGCAATTGTATGTCTGATAACCCAGACACCACAATTTCCCCTAGTAAAGGCCGTGTAAAATCAGTGGTTATGTCTACTTTGAAGAAAACCGGCAAGGGTACTCGGGTTGCCGAGGCCTCGTCGGAGGAGGGAGGGAATAACAAGGCGGTGAAGAGATGTGATGAGATTCCCTGCAAGTTGAAACAACCTGATTTTGATAATCTCGTCACCTCTCAGGGTTTTCTCCCTGAGTATGGTTGTCTGCTCCCGGCGACTGGGCAAACGGCGGCGGATCCTCCCGCCGGCTATATCTCTTTATATTCTCACTTTTTCACCCGCTGTAATCTTCGTCTTCCGATGACGAGGTTTATAGGTGCGCTCCTCCAATTTTACGGATTCATATATCTCAAGTCCATCCCTGTGGATTAGTGCTCATGACTCATTTTGAGTTCATGTGCAAAGCTCAGTGCGAGGAGCCCACCCCTCGGCGCTTTCAATATTTTTATAAGCCAAAAATCCAAGATTCTTGTTCTCATTCACACCGCGCAGTCAGAAGGTTAAGTGCTGCACGGTTGCCTTCAAAAGCCTTCATGACTGGGCTGAAAAATTCTTTTATATCAAGGCTGGTGTTATTCCCATTCGTATGACCATGCGCGCGATTACTTCCGCGCCCGCGGATGATGACGTTCTTAAGAATCCATCTAGCGCGTGGGTTAAAAAATTAACTGCTGAACCATCCCCCGCCAAGAATATTTGCGAGGAAGCGTTGGTGGGGGTTGGTATGAGCAAGAGGTGGACTGACAGCGAGACTGAGCCTGTCATCCATGTTGATGGCTCAGGTGGGTTGTTTGTTCATTGCATTAATTTTGCGCGAGTATAATTCGTTTTGCTGATATCACTTGTCTTGTTTTATGCAGAAAGCAAGGAATACATCCACGCCGCCTATGACGAGCATACAGAAGGTGGCTCTGTCGCCCTGAACGCTGGGGAAGTTGCTTTTCCTGATCGCTTCGATGTTATGTTCATCCCTGTCGACTTAGAATTTTGCTTTGACAGCGATGCGCCTGGTAAGCCCTTGTATTTGTGTTTAGGCCCTTAGAATACCAAATTTGGTTTTAACATTTCTGTTGCGCGTATTGTAGATGCGCTCGCTAATTATGAGTTGGAGCCTGTGGAAGAGGGAGGAAAGGAGGAAGAAGCTGAAGCGCAAAAACTCAAGCGCAAGGCTAAAGGCAAAACTGGCGCAGGGGCCAGTAAAAAACAGAAAAAAGATGATGCCTCTGTTGCCCAGAATCTTCCTCCTACTCAAGTGAAGGAACCTGAGAAAACCAAGGGTTTTACTTCCAAGTTTTCCTCGTCTTCTTTGTCTCAAGGTGTGGGCAATCCTTCAGTCCACACGAGGTATGGTGCTGCCACCTCATCTCTGCGCGCGGCGGACAAGGGAAGCGGTGCTGCGCCTGCTGTTTCGTCTTCTCCAACAGGTATACTTTGTTTATATTTTGTGGTTTTATGAGCGTGATTCCGATAAAGTTATTAATGAAGCTTTGTTCACTCAAATGTTTGTAGAGCCGGCAACGTTGGTGGCTCAACCTCAGGCGCAGCAAGGTGCCAAGGCTATGCCGAAGGTTGTTTTGAAGTCCTCTGTTTTGCCCTCAAAAAGGGGGAAAATGGACTTCATGGCGATGCTTAATTCGCGGACTGCGGTGCGCCAATGTATTTATTGCGCTTTGATTGTCTGATTTTTTCCTTTAGTTCAAGTCATGAATCATTTCTCCTTGTTGGTTTTTTCATAGGAATTATAGCTGGCACACAAGCTGCTGGTGGCACTGCTGGCGCCGTCAGTTCTGCTCCTGCTCCAACAAGTACTGAATCTCCCCTCATTGGGATCACTAAGGAGCAGGAGACTATTTTTCGCGCTGCTCTAACAGCGTCAAGACCTCCCTCACCTCCTCCTGCGCGCAGCCCTCCTCGTGAGACTATTTTTGATTCTTCCAAGTCGCAGGAGAAGAGACCTGTTATAGAGGATGATGAGGAGGTTAATTTTGAAAATTCTGATGGTGGCCGCGTAAGCCCTATAGCGCCACGAGATTTCGTGGCGCAGCCTTTTTCTCATGGGGCGGGCAGGAGCTCATCAGCTGGCGCTAATCTTTCTGCCGGTTCTCCCCAGGTATAAGTTTATTTTGCTCCGCTGTGCATACTTCCAAATTAGTGTTTAGATAACTAAAACGTTTCTTTGCGTTGCTTTGTGTTTGTAGGGAGCCGATCACATATACCGCCCGAGCTGGAGTATCACTGAAGAGAGCTCATTCCAATCCTTGGGCGTATGTGAAGACTTTTGGGCTCACTCTGTTCCTCCAGATGAAAGGAGGTTTCAAGAGGACCGCGCTCGCGTGGATTTGCTTAATGACCACCTTTTTGCTGGGTCTGCGTTTTTTGCTGCCTCCCAAGAGCTTCGCAATGATTATATAAAGGTACGTGATGCCCTTGCGGAGGCCAAGCAAGAGGCTAAGATTTCTGCTTGGAATCTTTCTGATGCCCGAGAGAAAGCTGAGAAACTCCAAGCAGAACTTAGCGAGAACCGGGCAAGTTCCAACGCTGCTTTTGTGAAGCGCAGGCTTGAGCTGCAAGCCGCGCGGGAGAAACTGCAAGTGGCAGAGGCAGATGCGGCCAAGTACGCGCGTCGAGCGCGTGACCTGGAGTTGGCAGTGGAGGCGCATGACCAAACTATTGCGCAGGTTAATATTGAAAAATCTTTATTGGAGAGTGAGGTTGCGCGCCTGAAGAAAGAGCTCGATGCTGCGCGAGCGGAAAAGAATGAAGCCTTGGCGGCAGCAGCGTCTGACAAAGAAGAGAAAAAACAAGCCAAGGAAACTGTTAAGTTGTTAAACTCTCAAATCCCTGCTCTTGAGACGTCTGTTTCTTCCCTCGCGCAGGACCGTCAATGGCTGATTTCACAGGGTGTGACTCGTTGTGCTTATGCCATGAAATACTCAGACGAGTTTCAGACCCTTGTGATGGACTGTAATGCGGCGTCGCGCTTGGTGGGTCGGGCTGAGGGGTTTAAGGATGGTTATGAATATGGCATGCTAAAGAAGAATCCATCCGACTACCCTTATCAGCTCGACGTTGTCTGCGCTGACATGGCTGAGGTGGGGGAGAAGTACTTGAATACTCCAATTCCTATCCTTGAGCAGGTATTTTAACCTTAATGAGTTTACTTGACTTATTTTCATAATCTTTTGTACTTATACTGTTCCTTGTGACTTGCAGATAGCCGCGCTTGCTGACCAGCCCGATCTTTGCGCTTTAAAGAAATTACTTGATGAATGTGAAGGGACTGGTGGCAATGATGATGGCGCGGGCAACGCTACCTCTGCCAGCGGCTCTGGCGTGGCCAAAGGACCTACTCCTGACGCTATCATGACAGAAGACGACTATATTCAAGACGAACAGCTTGATTATGGTAAGTTTGGAGATGACGAGGAGCGGGCTGCGCCAGATGCTGAGGGAGGAAATAATGATGAGGAAGATGAAGAGGCTGATATTAACATAGAGACTTGAAAAGCCCTTCTTGTTTTTTTTTTTTTTTTTGTGTTTGTAGTTTTTATCTCATCATTTGTAAATTTGTAAACTTCTATGTTTCGGAATGAAATTTTGTTTTCCCTTATTCGCATCTTGCGCATTCCCAATTCATCTCTTTATATTGCATGTGTGTGCTTGTTGAATATAAGGTATGCTTACACATTGAAACTTGAACAAGGTTGTAAGGAAATTATTTTTACTTAATCCTTAACAGTTGTCATATTTCAAGTTATTTTGCGATATTCTGAATATGCTGACACGTGCCTTGGCATTTCATTATTCCTCTTTTGCGCGACGTTATCGTGCATTTATTATAGGGAATTATGAATGAGTTTTTTAGCCTTTACGTGTCAGTATGTGTTACTCTGCCTATATCCATTATAATCCCATGCGCGGCCCCGACCTGAGACCTTAACAACTATGCTTTGGCATGTGCTTTGCCTTAGTTGTGCTTAGGTATTTTTATGGTCCAGCTGCGCAATACGTAGGATGGATGCTATGAGTAATTTGAGCTAAGGCTCATATTATTGGGCTAAGGCCCTGACGTTTTAGAGTTAAGACTCGTTAACGCGTCTGAGCTTGAAGCTCGCGCATGTATGTTTTACTTCGTTTTATTTTTAGTTTGATGTCAATACAATGTTGTCGTATTGCTCAAAATTAATAAAGGGAAGTGTGAAACATGTATGCAAAAGGTAATAGAACGCATATTAAGAAAAAATAGAGCGTATCATTATTCATAATGGCTTAAAAAGCATTGATTACAAACTTGACAACTTTTACATGAAACATTTTCTAAGTTGTGCTGCGTTCCATGTGCGCGGGATCTTCTTTCCATTTAAATCTTTTAAAGCGTATGCGCCTTTTCCAATTCTTCCGAGACTTGATAAGGTCCCTCCCAGTTGGGAGACATCTTTCCCGGGGGTATTGCGCGACTAGCTTCATTGTTCCGAAGGACAAAATCATTCTTCTTGAAGTGGCATTCTTTCACGCGCTGATTGTAGTATTTTTCTAGCTTTTTCTTGTATTTGGCTTCACTGATGATAGCCGCCTCTCTGCGTCCCTCAAGTAAATTGAGATCCAACCTCCTTTCTTGCTCGTTATCCGTCTTACTCATCATGAGCACTCTATAGGATGGGCATCCAATCTCTGCTGGAATCATAGCCTCCGTTCCATAGGTTAGGCTGAACGGGGACTCGCCATTGCTGGTTTTGCTTAATGTCCTGTGCGCCCACAGGACATTAGGTAACTCCTCGACCCATGCATGGGACTCTCCCTCCAACCTTTTCTTCAGCCCATTCAGCAAGCTTTGGTTCGCGCGTTCCACTTGGCCATTCCCTTGAGGGTGGTATACTGAAGTGAAGACCTGATTGATGTGCAATTCCTTGAACCAACTGGATATCTTCCTGTCAGTGAATTGTTTGCCATTGTCGCTCACGATTTCCATGGGCAGGCCAAAACGGCATACGATGTGGCTCCAAATAAATTGCTTCATTGCCTCGGCTGTGATTTTTGCCAGTGGCTTGGCTTCAACCCATTTTGTGAAATAGTCTACTGCCACTACCAAAAACTTTACTCGCCCTGGCGCTTGTGGTAAGGGACCCACAATATCGATTGCCCACTTGTGGAAAGGCCATGCAGAGGTCACCGGAATCAAGTTGTTCTTTGGCCGCATGGTATTTGGCGCATAGCTCTGACACGCTTTGCATTTTTGGATCTCTTTTAACGCGTCCAAGTACATGCTTGGCCAATAGTAACCTGCGTTCATTGCCTTGGCGGTCACCATGCGCGGGCCAGCATGTATTCCACAGATTCCTTCGTGTATCTCTCTGATCACATAGCTTGCTTCCTCAGCGTCTAGGCATTTCATGAGTGGTCCAAGATAAGAGCGTCGATATAACGTACCATCGAGCATTTCGTAGTTCTGCGACTTGTGTCTTATCTTCCTCGCCTGTGCGCGATCGTCTGGTACCTTTCCCTCATTCAAGAATTCCATTATTGGAGTTATCCATGATGAAGGTGTTGTATGAATTACAAGAACAGACTTCGCTCCCACTGACGGGTTGCTCATTACTTCCACCCTGACATCTTTGCCAAAATGATCGAAGCTGGTTGATGCCATCTTGCTTAGCACGTCGGCAGACTTATTTTCACTGCGCGGAATGTGTATGATTCTGAAAAAGTTAAATTGTTCGGTGAGTTTCTTCGCCTGCTCTAGATACAGAGGCATGGTGTTCTCCTTGGCATCATAAAGGCCATTGACTTGTGCTGCTACCAGGTATGAATCTACATGAGCCTCTAGCTTTTTAATTCCGAACTTGTGCGCGATGCGCAAACCAGCCAGCAGGGCTTCATACTCAGCTTCATTGTTGGTGCTCTTGAAATCCAACCTGATTGCGTAAGTATACTCATGATTTTCTGGATTCACCAGTTTGAGGCCTGCGCCGGACCCTTCGTTGTTTGAAGCTCCATCAGTGAATAATCTCCAAACGTTTTCTTCATTATTGGCTCGCGGAGGGTCTACTTCGCGCTGAGCCTCTTCGACTTTTCCTTCAGGGATTTCTGCGATGAAATCAGCTAAGACTTGTCCCTTGATTGCTGGACGAGGCTTATAGGTGATCGTGTGCTCCCCTAATTCCAGCGCCCATTTTGTCAGCCTTCCTGAGAGCGCGGGACGTCGCAAGACTTGCTGGATGTTGTAATCAGTCAGGACTTCAATAGGATGACCATTGAAATATCTGTGAAGCTTGCGCGACGCATGCGTTAGTGATAAAACTAACTTTTCTATGATGGTGTAGCGCGTCTCAGGATCTGTCAGCACCCGACTTACATAATAAATTGGTGTTTGGATTCCCTTGCGATCCACCAATAATACTGCGCCAATGGCGCGCTCTCCTGCTGACAGGTACAACGTTAAAGTTTCACCAGGTAGTGGAGCTGTGAGCGCAGACAATTTATCAGACATTCTTTATCTCACTGAAAGCCTGCTCGGCCTCAGGCGTCCACTTGAATTGGCTTTTCTTTAAGCAATTTCTCAATGTGTTAATGAATGGGGTAGATTTGCTTGCATGGTTTGCTAGGAACCTGTTAATTGATACCAATCTACCATTCAACTTTTGAACTTCCTTCATGGTGGATGGTGAGGGCATGCCGAGGATAGCCTCCACCTTCTCTGGGTTCACCTTGAAACCATCCTTGGTGACCATTACGCCGAGAAATTTCCCTTCTTCCACGCCGAATGTGCATTTGCTCGGGTTGAGCTTCATGTTTACTTCCCTTAGGCACCGAAGGGTTTCTTCGATGTCTTTGAGCATTTGTTTTTCCTCCCTGCTTTTAATCACCAAATCATCCACGTAGACTTCTAAGTTTTTTCCAATCTGCTCGTTGAAAATTGCATCCATGAGTCTTTGGTAAGTGGCTCCTGCATTCTTCAAACCAAAGGGCATTTTTGTGTAACAGAAAACACCCTTGTCAGTTCTGAAAGCAGTCTTGTCTTCATCCTGTGGTGCCATTTGAATTTGGTGATAGCCCTTATAGGCATCCAGGAAACATTTGAGCTTAAATGGCACCACAGAGTCCACCTTCATGTCAATGTTTGGGAGGGGGTAACAATCTTTTGGACACGCCTTGTTGAGGTCCTTGAAATCAATGCACATTCTCCATGACCCATTGCTCTTCTTTACCATCACAGGATTGGCTACCCATGTTTGATATCGTATTGGGCGAATGATATTCGCGCGCAGTAGATCTTCTACTTGCTCATTCATGGCCTCTGTCTTCTCGTCTCTCATGACTCTTTTCTTTTGAGCAATTGGCTCCACGGACTTGAATGTGTTGAGAGAGTGCTGCGCCAGGTCTCGCGGAACCCCAGTCATATCAGAATGTTGCCACGCGAAGACTGACATATACGTTGTGAGCAATCTTTTCATTCTCACTCTTGTGTCATCTGATATCGTAGCTCCGATTGTGATTGTTTGTTCTGGGAATTTTGGGTTGAGAATCCATTCCTCTGGCGCGTTGTTTGCCACTGGAAGCTTCATTCTTCCCTCTCGAGGTATACTTATTACTGCGCATAAATGATCTCGGTACACAAATGTTACTCCTGTTGGTGTTGGGAACCCCAACGCGCCATGCGCTGATGACGGTATGGCGTTGAATTGGGCAATCGTTCCTCTACCCAAGATCATACTATGGCATGAAGTGGTGGGCAAGACCTGGAAGTTGACAATTTCAGCTCGCTTGTGCTGATCATCCCCCATAGTTAGTTCGAATTGTATCTGACCTAGGGGGTGAATAATTTCGTTTGAGACACCGGAGATTGGTGCACTCACAACTTCGAGCATTGCTTGGTCTCATGGATCCAACTTCCTGAAACATTGCTCATACATGATGTCTGACTCACTACCGGTGTCCACCAGGACTCTTGACACCTCATAATGGGCGATGTGTGCAGTGATGACTAGAGGACTGCTGATAGACGGGCCTCCTCTGATTCTTGGAAAAATTAATTGTTGCTCGCGCCAATCCCCTTGGATTTGCGCGCTTCTCTTCCTCGATCCTTGCCCTTGCCTTATTCCTTCAGCTACACAGATTCTTTTGAATTTTTTACTGGCTGAGGCTCCGTCTGGTTGTTCGTTCTCTGGTCTTGGATTTTTTACCAGGTGAGCCAACTTGCCTGATTTCACATCTTTTTCGATCGCATCCTTCAAATGATGGCATGCATCGGTGTTGTGCCCTGTGGATTTGTGAAACTCACAATATTTGCCACTGTTCGGTGGTCCCTTATGGAGTAATGGCCTGGGGTTTTTAAACTGGACATTCTCTGTGCTTAACACTTGCGAAGGCGTTTTGGTGAGGGGAGTCCATATTCTTGGTAGAGGTTTGTTAGGCTCTCTGCCGCCTTCCTTCTTGTCACCTTCTCCGCGATTAAGAATGTCTTTTTGGGGTTGGGGTGAACTTTGTTGCGCTTGCTTTTCTGCAGGAGAATAATTGGTTTGTTGCAACCTGGACCATACGGAGTTTTGTTTGCCCCTCCTTTCATTGTTGCGTGGTGCTTCTGTTTGATGCCCTTTATCTCTTGCTCTGTCTTGGGCAATTTGTTTTTCATTTCGCGCGAAGACTCGCGATGCTTCCATAAGCTTAGCCCAAGTGGTTGGCATGCCTTCTCTGCTCACGAGAGCTCTGCGGAGTTGATCACTGCGAGCACCTTGTATAAAGGCCACGCGCAAGAGTTGTTCAGTGATGCCTCCAATTGCAAGAGATTCCTGATTGAAACGAGTTATGTAGTCTTCAATGGTTTCATCATTCCTGCGTACGCAGTGCATGATGTCATCGGGGTCGCGCGTGTGTCTGCGCTGCTGTACAAAGCGAGCCTGGAACTTTTCCAATAGCTCTTCGAACCCATCGATTTGTCCTGTCGGCAAGCTTTCGAACCAGACACGTGCTGCACCCGTGAGGCAGCGAGCAAACATGTGACACCATGTTGGCATTGTCCAGCTTTCTAAGTTTCCAGTGTTATAAAAACCTTGTAAGAAATCATCTGGATCTGTTGTACCATCGTACTTGCCTAAACCACTTGGCATCTTGGTTTTGTGTTGAATGGGAGCCTTCGCAATGCGCTCAGCGAATTTTGAATGTTTTACCAAGATGGCTGGCCTATATGGTGTGGTTACGTCCACTTGCCCTTTCGCTTGTGGGTTGTATGGTGTGTATAAATCCATATCAGCTTTGGCTCCAGGTCCTATGTGCATGTGTGCGCGAAGCTGTGAACCTCCTGCATGAGTATCTCGCGTCTTCTTCATGCTGTGCACCTCTTCCTCATCACTAATATCAGCTTGTTCGGTGTGAACAGAATGACCGTCTTCCAACGCGCGCGTCTTTTTTGTTGTTCCTTGAATGGTTTGTTTATCAAATGCGAGCCTTTGTGTTAAATCGGCTAACTTTTTGTGTTTTACCAACTCATTGTATTTGTCCATTAAACTCCGTTGTTCGTTTATGAGCCATTCTTTAGGGTCATTGGTTTCAACTTCCGGGCCCATTGGTCCTTTTTGTTTTGTACCAGTCAGATTTTGGAACGTGAGATCGTCTGGGGGAGTTTCAGTTTGACTATGAGGTGTTGTGTTGAAGGGATGGTTACTGGTGGTGCGCGCAGTGTCACGCGGCGCCCTCAGAACCTGATGTCCCTCATTAACATCCTCAAGCTCATTATCCTCCAGAACTTGATCGTTGTTTCGAACACCGGAAACCATGGTGAAGATTTTCAGAGAGAAAATTGATGAAATAGTGGTTTTGTTGCCGTTGTAACAGGTGATGGCGCCAATGAAGAAGCGTGTATCGACTTACTTGTATACGATCAACGTTCCTCGGGTACGAGTGTGCTATATCACCGATGGTTTTCCGAGATACGAGTTCTTCCACCTACAAAACGAACAGCATCGTGAGCTTACCCCTCAGAAAGGGACAGAGGGGTCTTCTTTGGGGAAACTTCCGGTGTGAGAATCAGATATTGTAGGAGAGGATAATCAGGATGTGAAAATGAGTAAAGGACTTAGAATATATTTTCTTGCCTGCCTCCAACTGTGGAGGTGGTGTGGTATTTATAGTATTAGGGTTTCCAATGATTGGGCTCAGACCCAATTAGGGCCTTTTTGGCCTCCTCCTATTGCTTCGCGCCACATGTACTTAGGACACCTGGTGCTTTTTCATTGATTATTCTCTGACCAAGGTATTTCACCTGACCCATGTGCCATCACGCGGTGGCACATGGGCTTTGCTGAGTTGTCCACCCTTCATTGGCAGCTGTCAACATCAGCACATTCTTTATTCCTTAAAAGATATCTTCTGGAAGGTTGTCTGATGAGTACAATCATGGTTGTCCTTATCCTGATTTGGATTAGACTATTGTCTCATTTGTTGTGTGTCGCTTACGCGCGGCCTTTATGCGCCTATCCAGGGGATGCGCAAGGTCTTCTCTTTATTCTCACACTAAATGTGTGTGTTGTGTGCATATGTGATATGCGCCACGCACAGATGTTTCATGCGCTTGCGCATAGGTTTTGGCTTTGTGTCTTCATGACATCCTGATTTCAAGCCTCTTGTCTATATCTTGTGGGTTGACATGCCCCGCTCGATGTTAAGGCGGGTGCATACCCCTTCAATGAGACTTGTAAAACTTTTGAAAATCCTGTTGCTTTTTACAAGAATTGAGAGAACACCCTAAATAAACTTGATATGCCGTTTCTAAAGTAGTAACTCACACCATCTTTGCTATCAATATATTTCCGATGGGTAGTTAATTGCGATAATTTACGATCAATTCATTCAATATTCTTTTTTAGAAAAAGATAGCTTTTTTAAAACGATAACTTTATTGTGTTTAGATCATCGCACTCCCCAAATTAAAGAGTCCTGTTGTCCCACTCTTATCAAACAAAGACAGTTACATAACCGTTTCATATAGTACATTTAAAATTAAAACATAACCGGTTTATACCATACATCCTTCTATATATAACCCCTTAACTCTTCCATATTCTCTTCCCATTGTCCTCGTTTCTCAAACATCCTAAACCTCCATCACTTCATCAATATCTTCTTTGTTTTCCTACAAATTCAATCTTATTATTATTATTATTATTATTAACTACCTTCAAATTCCAAACTCAACTACACATTTTTTTCACAAATCCAACAAAAATCCCCTATTTTCCCCTGTTTTTGTGACTCATGTTCGATTTACGACTCTCAATGTTCAAAATTAATGTCTCAAATTATTAATGAACTGTTTGTTTATGGGTGTATGATCAATTCATCTCATTGGAGAAGAACCCATTTAGTTCAATCTTTCTCTGTTGTCTTCCTCTACTGGTTTTATTCCATTTCATATTTATTAATTCCCCTGTTTTCCAATATCTAAATTATCCAATAAATTATCTTATTTTAAACTAATTAATTAAACTATAGCTTAATTCACCATCTGGGTCCTGTTAATTTCATCTCAAAATCTTCAATTTCAAATTTATTGAAAAACAAAAGTTGGTATTTTTTTAATATTCCTCTGTTTTTCTATCTATAAATTATCAAATATATAAGATTGTAATTAGTTAATTAATCAAATGAAAGCTTCACATCTGGGTCCTGTTAATTTCATCTTAAAATCTTCAATTTCAGTTTTATTGAAAAAAAAGTTGGTATTTTTTATAATCCTCTGTTTTCTGATATATAAATTATCCAATATATAATATTATAATTAGTTAATTAATTTATCAAATTAAAGTTTAATTCACCATTTGGGTCTGCTAGTTATTTATCTCAAAACCTTTAAATTCAATTTTCTTGAAAAAAAAAGTTGATATTTAAATTTTTGGTATTTTAATTTTAATTTTAATTTTAATTTTGAATGGATTATTCAAGTGGTGCAAGGACGTCGTTGGGTGGTTCGGATCTTCAAGAAGAGATTAACAAGAGGAAAAGAAGAATGTTATCGAATAGAGAATCGGCAAGGAGGTCAAGAATGAGGAAGCAAAAGCACTTGAACGATCTCATGACTCAGCTCAGTCAACTCAGAAGTGAAAATGACCGAGTCATGAATAGCATTAGTATGACCTCTCAGCATTATTTAAGTTTGGAAGCTGAGAACTCGGTTTTGACGACTCAAGTGACTGAGTTGAGCCACCAGTTGCAGTCTCTAGAGGAGATCATCGCGTTTATGGAACAACCAGTTGATGTTGGAGGTTATTTTTTCAGTGGTGGCGCGGATGTGAGTGACTCACTGAGTTATGATTATGGTTGGCAACATGTATTGCCTTCTAATGATATGGTTATGTACTTAATTGAATAAAGTTTAAATTAATGAGTGAAATTGGTAATATTTCTAAAGTTGGAGGACTAGTATGGTAATATTATAAAAAATTAAAAAATAATTTTATTTGGTGTCCTATTTGTGTTTTGATTTTGGTTTGAATTATGTTGTATGATCCTATAATAGGATAATTATGAAATGTTGATGGTGATTGACTTTTTTTAATGTGTTTTTCTAGTTTATGATATTCATAAAATAATATTATAATAAAGTTTTATATAATGTGCAAAGCTTAAAATAGTGTGCACGCCTTTGAAACTTAGTTGGTGGTATGTCATAACCAAATAATAATGTCATATGTTTATAATATCTTTTAGTTGATTGTTATCAACATCTTAAATGAACAAGATAATGCCAATGTTATTAAGTGTTTGTTAATACAATTCTATGTCAGATTAATATCCTTGTCCTTTGGTCATTTTAAAAGAATGGAAGAAAACCCATTATACAACTACTCTGATTAAATACTCTTGAATCGTCGTCATTTGAGCCCCTTGGCTATGACGTCGACAAGTTGACCAGGTTAGACTAGTGGTTAAACCAAGATTTCATTTTTGGTGCACCAGTTCAACACAAGGTGAGTTAAAAACGTTTTCAGTTAGGTCATGCATCAAAAACCAATTTAAAGTTGACTTTTGATTTTAGATTTTCAATAATGACTTATTCGATTAAGGAATGAGTGATCTAGTTAATTTAAATAACGCGTGTTTTAGTTGTGCGACAATCCTAGAATCAAATTCGTTTAATTTTCTAACATCTAAAAATTAACAAAATGCTAATTTATAAATAAGAATAAGAAGACAAATAATATAAATAATAGTTTTAGTTAATTCTATTAGATTATTTATACAAATATAACTATAACTTTACTATAAAACTCTAGAGCCACCTACTTATTTTTAAAACATCAATTGCATGTTTACATCCAAATTACCTTTTTAGGACTAAACTATAATAATAATTGCCGTATTTAACTATTTAAGGTAAGTAGTAGCACGTGCAGAAACATAACAAGCCAGTGAATCTTTAAAGAATCATAAGATTCTCCTTTTTTTTTCTTTAGAGAAAATATATAAATAAAAACAATATTTGTTAAGTATCACCAAACTTCTGACGTTGGCTGCTTTAAACGTGCAAGTGAGACAGTGAGACGATGGTGCATAAACAATTAAATACGATAAACAAACTTTATATTATAATCGATAGGTCAGTGGCCCGTTAATAATTAAGGGGTTGTTTAATTAAAATGTATGGTATATTAATATTATAGACTTACAATATTACACTCACATATAGACTCGTATAAATGTATTTGCGATCTAACTAAAATGCTTACACAATAATAATTAATGGATTGCGCCATGAATTACCACCATTTTGACTCAAAACAAAATGGTATGAAACTGTGTGGATATGACATGTAACTGGTATGATTCGACGTGAATTTAAACGAGTTAAAGTTTTGAATCGGGTCCGGTTCATAAGCATGTCAACACGTCAATGACACAATTGTGTCTAAACCTTCTTCAACCCACTTATTCCGTTTATGACGTGCATAACATGTCTAACTTATTGAGTTAAATAGGTTTACAGGTTGACATAACATGTTTATAACCCGCACATAGTTTTATAGTGTTATAACAAATTATATATATTTTAATTAAATATAGGTTTCAAAATTTGATAACTTCTATTCTAGCGTGTTAAGGTAGTGCGGCACTTTATGAAATTTCATCCACCAAACCACAACACAACCATCATCGTTGGGCGTCAACCCCTTAACGCCCTCCCACAAAATGCTTGTGTGAGGTAAACTTCTCTCATCAATCATATGCAAACATACACAATCATTTATTTTATTCTTGTATTTAAATATTAGTGACACTAAAACGTGAAAGTTAAATGGTAGGCTAGTTAAAGTTTATTATCTACGTGACTTGATGTTATGTATCTTTTAGTTAGCCATAATACATGATTGGTTGTATCTTATTATTTTTTTAATTATATTTAGTTAATCGTCACAATAATTGGTGTGAATTTGTTTCAATAAAATGAAGAATCATGATTGGTTGATTGAAATTTGAAAGTAATCATTATCTGAGGCCAATTCACAATTGTGCATGTCTAACGGGTCCTTTGTACTTTGTACATCCTAAGTGGTGAGTCCTTTGTATCTAAATTCAATTAATTCAGTTTTAACTTATTTATTGGGCATATATTATATACTAGTTTTTACCCTCGTATTACGGGGTTGTTTTATATTATTTGTTTTTAATATTTATTTATTTTTTAAATTTTTATTTTTTTATTTTATGAAAATTAATAATGTACTTATGGTTTGATGATAAATTGTTTCACAAATAAATGAAATATTATAACCCAGTTTTAAACTATATGGGTTTGATGAGTGCTAAGACCCGTTTTTTTTACTGTAAAATTGGTTTTTTAATATAAATAATATACATCTTTTTTTTAAATATATCAAATAATAATTTTTAGTATATCCCCACTTTATAGGATTTTTATATTAAATATTTGGTGAGATTAATTCTTAACTTAATGAGATATTATAACCTGTTTAATAAATATATGGGCTTGATAAGACCCATATGAATTCATATCAAATGCATGAAAAACCTCCATTTAAAAGTCAAGCAAATGTAGTGACTTCAAAAAAGAAGGAAGCGACCACATCGCGACATATAGGATTTTTTGTGTTTTCGTTTATATATATTATAGACGTTACATTATATATCTTTTTAATAAGTATTATAAAAAAGTCAATTTTTTGCTAAATGAACATAATTATAAGGCCTCTAACCTCATGAGAACCTGCTAATATCATTATAACAAATTAAATAAGGTAGAAAGGTACTTGTGTCACACAAATGACATCTAAATGCAGAATGTCTTGCGAAGCTTACTCAAACATGAGACCTCTGCTGGAATGCACTTACCATTACGCCACCCTTTTATTAACTAAACTAGTAAAGCTTTATTAGCATGTTTGAGATTGTTCATTAATATTTATTCAACTACTTAATCGTGAAATAAATTATATTCTTTCCGTCGCACTTTAAGTATCATGGTTTGAAAAACAAAAAGTTCAAGTTAGACTGAATGATTACTTCTTTTGCTTACCAAATGACAATAATGTCTTTGAAATTTGGGTTCATCAATATTGTTTATTAATACTAGTTGTGCGTGTTTAAGGGTAAACTTGAAAATTGACTAATAAATTTTGAAAATGGACATTTGTAATGTGACAAATAAAAAAGAAAATATGAACACTTTTAATGGAACGAAGGAGATACTAAATACATGTTACGTTTAAAAAATCAACAAAGAAACAATTTTAAACCTTTAATAATCACAAACACCATTGTAATATATATTTTTAAATTAAATATCCACCCACTTTTACAATTTTACAAACTAGATATAACCAAAAACATAATCTTTTTGATTGAAAGATAAATCTACAGTACTCAATCAATATACAAGTTGTTTGTTGGTGGGAGTTGGGTGACTGGTGGATGGTTCATTTCTACTTGACATTCTTGGTTTGACATGATTAAACATTGAAAGATATGTCACAATAGATATTATAATTTAAAGGTTCCTTAAATTATAAGGTGGATTTTCAAAAGTTTTACAAGTCTCATCATTGTCAAATAAGGTGTAATGATTTATAAGTAGGGTTAGACTTGTCGTTCGATAATATAAAATTTTTATGTATTAGGCTGAACATAAAAATGGAAATGAAGAAATGGTGTAATTTCTTCATACCCAGTCTCGTATAAAGTTAGATACATTTCTATGTAGTTTACAGTTAGGGGTGTAAATGAGTTGAGTTGAGCTGAGCTGAGCACGAGCTCAGCTCGTTTTGAGCTCTTTCTCTAAATCTCAAGTCCGGCTTGTGAGTTGTCTTCAAGCCCGAGCTCGACTTGTTTATTATTTACTTATTAATATACATGTTATGTTCCTAATTATTTTTATATATTTTGAGAAAAATCTTAAACGAGCCTAAGCTCGGCTCGAGCTTATGCAATACCTTAAACGAGCCAAAGTTCAGTCGAGCTTGACCACACAATGTAAAATAATACGTAGAAGTACAAAATGGGGTAAAACTTAAAAATACATAAGGTTCAAGCTCGAAATCGATAACTAAACGATCTTTTAAGTTCGCCTAATTTCAAGCTTTTTAACAGTTTGTGAGCGGCTCGGCTCGTTTGCACCATCCTTACTACATTGCTATATCAAATCATGCTTTAAGTACAATACTCAACCATCTAAAATTTATTATTATGTACTTTTTTACCCAAACAATTGATCATAAATAAAAGAGTATATTTATGGACATGAGGGACATGGGCCCTGTTTTGTAGTATTGATTCAGAAGTGGGCGGTGACCCAGTGATCTCCAACATTGGAGATTGGGCCCAAATTGTACGGACTGCCATTCTTTAATTGAACCTACCTTTTATACATGTGAAATCTGTCAACTTTTATGCCACAAAATATCTTTTGGAATCTTTTAAATTTACCATACGAGGAAATGATACCGGGTATTGATATCGGACTGTACCCGTACCAAATATTTTTTGTGCTAGTTTGGAACCCACTTTTTTGAGTTTTTTTGGGATCGGTAATCTCGGCACTGGTCGGCACGGTACTGGTAACCATATTTGATATGCGGGATCCATTCTTTCGGTACCGGTTCTGCACGGTATGGTTACCGAGCTAGTCCCTAGTTTCACTTATTTCAATGAAAGTTGTTAGGCTAAGTGTTGTTTTGGGTTAACGCCTCAAGCTACGCAATCAATTTCAGGTCCGCCAAGGCTGTTAAAAGCAATTCTGTTAGTGTGTTATGAGTGTTAAGGGGAAAGAAAATGTTGGTTATTTTAGTGTTATTGAACTAACTCGATGAAGGAAATAACGTTAGAGGTTAAACGAGTTAGGTGACACGGGAGTGCGAGCTTGTTTAACAATAATGTTATTTGAGCTTTGTTATTTGGTTTTATACTTGGGCTTAAGTGTAATGATAAATGGGCTTTAATAAATTTATTTAGGCTCATAAGGAAATTAGATATGTATTATATTAACCAATGTTTTCATTCCCTGGATGCATTCATTCTCTCTATCGTATATACAGAAAAGAGAAGACGATTACTTCTTCTTTGGTTCTTCATCGTCATATAGAATCATCAAAATCCAATTCCATCTACAGAAAAATCTCTGTCTTATCCGATAAATCATTACGTGTAACCCGCAAATAGGTTTATCTGAAAGTGATTCATGATTCAGAGATTAATCTAGGCAATTGTTCAAGAAGCTAAGATTGAAATCATGATTACATATTTGCATCATTGATCGAATTCATCATTCAGATACGCAATATATACAACAGAAAAGCTGTAGATATTCTAACCCAATCTAATGGAGCCAAGTTGAGTGGATGTGCAATGGCCACCAACCCACTACATATGGTTTAATATACACCAGTAAACTACGGATCTAGAAAATTAGAGGCTGAATCGATCAGGTTGGTAGGACCGACTGATAACGTTTTGAATCAATCTTTTAAAAAAAAATATTAGTTTGAGTAAAAGTTTTAAAATATAAAAGTAGTTTATAATTATATAGGGATAGTTAAAATAAAATCCATTAAAATACTTGAAAACCACTTTTACACACTTATTTATTTTATAATTTTTGCTTTACGTAGATCGTGAAAGTACATATATTGAGCTCGTATTTTACATATATTTAATTCATATAAGATACATATATATACGTGTGTGTAACTTATGGTCTACATATATGTACTTTCACGATCTACACATTTTGTTATTTCTTTTAGTTTTTGTCACATATTAATATAACATACGGAAAGAATGAAAAGACAAACATCTTAAAATTAGTGTTTAAAAGTGATTTTCACAAGGTTCAATATAATCAAACGTTTAAAACCCGTTTGACGTAGGCGTTAGATCCCATCGGGCCTATCTTATCATATTGCCTATCCTTCATCATTTTAACCAAACAACATATGACATCTTTGGGACCCATTGTAGGCTTCCTTTACAAAAATAGCAGCCTAATGTTTTCTTTCTCATTTAGATCCCTCTAAGTAGAGGTGCATAAAAAACTCAAACCCGGAACCAGATTCGAAAAATAACCTGAAACGTTTTTTTTTATACCCGGATTTTTAATACACGTACTTGACTCTACCCGTAGGGTATGCATTTTGGTACCAAAACCCGTACATGAACCGGACCCGATTTGTACCGGTAATACCCAAAAACCCGAACCGGTTCCATACCCGGAACCGGGTTTTTCTGATACCCGAAACCGAGTTTTTCAATACCCGATCTATACCAAAAAAATAACTGGAAAATACCCGAAAAATACCCCTAAAAAGTGCAACCCCTAAAAAATTCTAATCTGTACCTGAAAAATACCTTGAAAAAAACCCGAAAATATGGTTTTTTTCAATACTCGAAAATAGGGTATTCAAATACCCGGTTTTAGAATACTCGTTCTATACCCGACCCGAACCCGATACAAAGGGTATGGTTTTTAGAGGCAATACGCAGACCCGAACCCGACCCAGGTATTGCCAATACCCGGTCATTCCCGAACCCGGTTCCATACCCGAAAACGGGTATTTGAAAAACCCGATTTGTGCACCTCTACCCTCAAGCTCACTTTTATACACTCAAAGTCCTTTAAATATCATAAGATTTATTTGTGTCATGGGTGTATAAAAATTATGATGAATGAAACCAACCAATGAGGGATTGCCATCTCATATTTTAAAATTCTAAACGACATTCATGGGGATTTATAAACCAACTAATCAAGATACACAACATTTAAATTGTTGTGAAACAAGCCTAATAGCTGAACATATGACAAAGAGATGTAAGAAGAAAGATGGAAGATTTCATTGATTAGGTGTATATTACAAAGAGGTACATGAGACGCATATATAGGGTTGGAAAAAACTAATCTATATTAGGTATTGATAACCATAATATTAATATATTTATAACATAAACGAGATTGGTTTCATGAAATTGAATTCCATACGTGAAGTATGAACCCAATATGTAAGTGGTGGAAGCCGATGGAACCCGAAGGTGCCCCTCTCACTATAAATGAAAGACATAAGATGATAGACGAACATAAAGTAGATAGTAGAATAAATTCTCGTGTTCATAACTATAAATGTACAAAACTTTTCTCACATATACATTAACGAATAAATATTACCAAAACTGAATATTTCATGGTGTTTAACGTTTTTTCATAGGTTGATATGATGTTTTTATTCTGTTGAAAATTAGCTTAAACTAGCCTCATTAGTCATTACACATGACTACATGAGCATCCTAGAGCAAGAAATTAATTAGTGTATCGAATAAGAACCGAATACAAGTACATTATGTAGTTTTCACATAACAACAATCTCAAACTTTATTCAAAACGATACACAACCCGTATAAAAAAACGCAAACAACGTTGATAGATAAATAAGAATTATACACAAAAATATGAATCTTAACAAAACAAACCTTCACAAATTAACAAGATCATACAAAAAATCGACACCGGTTTCCTTGTCTTCCTAAAATCGGTTTAGAAGCGGAAAAATCTCTTCTTTTTCTTCTTTTTCTCAAGGTATGCCATGAACTCTCTTTGTTGAGATAAGGATTCATCAAGAGACTACATTATGGTAAAACAAAAAATGTATATACATAAGAATATATTGTTATTTTAATAATATATTTTCTTAAAAATCATATTGAGTACAAAAGTTACTTATGAAACTACAAAAATTAACACTTTAACTCATTACCAAGTTTTGTAATCATATATTTAGCACAAAAACAAATACGGGCCACATATGTTTGGGTCAACCCAACACTGATCCGTATAAAAAGTTACCATTTTTGACCCGTTACTCAACATGTACAAAAAGTTACCCCATTTGACCCAATGCCGAATTTTTTAATCATATTTAGTACAAAAACAATTTTGGGCAAAAAAACTATGACCCGTATAAAAAGTTGTCATTATGACCCGTTACCTGACCGACCGGTTTAAAAATGTCCCAAAATTGACCCCTTTGACTCATTATCAAGTTTTGTAATCATATTTAGTACAAAAACACGTTTGGGCAAAAACTGTTTCGGATCAACCCAACTCTGACCCGTATAAAAAGTTGCCATTTTTGACCTGTTACCCAACCGACCACCCTTTTAAACATGTCCCGATAGTAATCCCTTTGACCCATTACCAAATTTTGTAATCATATTTTGTACAAAAACAGTTTTGGGCAAAAAGTGTTTCACGGCAACCCAACTCTGACCCGTATACAAAATTGCCATTTTTAACCCGTTACCTGACCGACCCGTTTCAACATGTCACAAAAGCTGCTGCTCATTTGACCCAATATGAAGTTTTATTATCATACTTAGTAAAAAAAAAATTTAAGCAAAAAACGTTTCGGGTCAACCCGACTTTGACACATCTAAAAAGTCGCCATTTTTTTTACCTGTTACCCGACCGAAGCATTTCAACATGTCACAAAAGCTACCCCTTTGACCCAATACCAAGTTTTGTAATCATATTTAGAGTAAAAACATTTGGGCAAAAAAAGTGTTTCGGGTCAACTCACCTTTGACACATAAAAAGTGACCATTTTTACCCGTTACCCAACCGACCCGTTCTAAATTGTTTAAAGTGGTACCTTCTTGGTAGCAGCAAGTTCAGCTTCCAACGCTTCAACCCGAGACAAAGCCTTAACAAGCATATCCTCTTTCTCAGCGGGCAAGTCAACCGGTTGACTTTCAAGAACAACAACCTTTTCCTCCAACTCTCCCAACCGTTTCATCATCGACAAATACTCAGCAGTCGAGACATCAGTCAGCTGCCCGTTGTACGGTCTAGATATATGTTTTTTAACCAAATCATCATCATTATGATCATAGATGCCGGTAGAGTATAATGTAGCATCGGTAAGGCGTTTGGGCATGTTGTTTGTCATACGAACCATGGTCATAATTCCCATTATTAATGTCATCATGCCGGATATTAACTGGTTTCCTAATTTATCATTAGTGGAAGTTGGTTTGTAAGGTTCTTGGATCGGATAATAATCCTTCGGCTTTGGTGTAGGGTGGTCTACTGTCTTGTCCACCATGGGCGTGTTGCCGGTTTTTGCATTGGTGGTTGGATTGTTGTTATGTATTGAAGCCTGCAAATATGTTTAAAATGAACTTACAATAAGGCAAAACTTGTAAGAATAATAATGCAGCATGGAAAAGAATGATGTCAAGATTTTTAAAAAACTTACTTCTTCTAATACCGAAGGGAGATTCGGATGCTTGATATCCTCAACATCTTCCTTGGAAAGAGGACATTTCTGTAGAAGGAAAGAAGGCTTTCGTTTTACAAACCGCATAAACACTCAAACTCCTCTTATTATTACAAGGAGTGCATTAATGATTATATAAAAAAAATAGTCTTTTATGGCTCAAAACCAAAAGATCCTACATGATGTTGAGCATTTTATTTTACCATATATGCAGATAAGTCCTCGGAAATGGTCTTTTCTTCCGGGATTGGATTCTTCGAGCATTTGTGTTGACCATTGCGGACCATCTGCCACCGAAATCAAAATAAATAGAAAAATTTAAAAACGGATATTTAAAACTGCATATTATATTTAATACCTTCATGATCTCGGGGTCTTGCCACGGGCCTTTATCTGACCCCAAGCAACCGCCTTTATCAGCACAAGTGCAGGTACCGCCCAAGAAAGTTGGAAGTTGACTATCAACATATAAGAAACAGTTAAGAGGTGGCAAAATGGTTGGACACGTTTTAAAGGTCAAAACAAGTTTTGGTCAGAACGGGTAAATTTTTATACGGGTCGTGTTGGACTGACATGCTGACATTTTTCTTTTTCCAAAAACTTGAATTGCATATAAACACTTAATAATCTTGTCATATGAAAAATAATGATTTACAAGTTTTAGAAATTTGAAAATACACTTTGATCGTCTTTTGACTCATTATCCATTAATAAGTAAACGAGTCATTGCTAACATCTTAACAAGTGGGTGTAAACGAGCTGAGCAGAGCTCGGATCGTTTAACTTACAAGAGCTCAAGCTCGACATCTTTATCATGTATTAATTTATATATGGCTTTAAAATATATTTATATATATATTAATTGTAATTTTCATAATGGTATGAATTTTCATAATGGTATTTCCATTACATATATTATTATTATTATAATTATTATTAGTTTTTATATAGCCATTAAACTGTGATCTTATTATTAATATTATTATTATTAGTAGTAGTTTTTATATAACTGTTAAACTTTGATTTCCTTTATGTTGCTTCATACACATGTACTTAGAGCCGAGGGTCTCTCTGGAAGCCACCTCTTTATTCCTTTGGATAGAGGTACGGTGTGCCTACATCCCACCCTCCCCAGACCCTACTTATAGCTTTGCTGTCGATGGGACTTTACTGGGTATGATTGATTGATTGATTGATTGATTGATTGATTGTAATTTTCATATATAACATAAATTATTTAGTTATTTTTAACATAATACATTAAACAAAATTTATATTAATAATAGGCTCGCGAGCCAGCTCGATAACTGAAGCACAGGCTTGGGCTCGTTTACCAAACACGCTTATTTTTAGGCTCGTTTCGATTAAAGTTTTTAGCGAGCTGATCAAGAGTAGCTCACGAGCAACTTGACTTGTTTAGACCCCTAAATGCATACGACTTGACGCGATATTTATAAAAAAATTGATCACCTAGTTATTTCAATCAATGAATAAATGATAAAAAGATAAATACAAAAAACAAAATTTTTTTGATCACCTAGTTATTGCAATCAATGAATATACCTGGCATCAATCATTTCTAGGAGCTGGTTTTGATATTTGGTGCCCAAAACCTATATGTAAATAGAGCCATTGACTAGTTAACTCAACAAGTTTAATAATGTAGTCATTTATTTTTATTTTTATTTATAGAGTGAACTGCGGTTTTCTTTCTTGTGGTTTGTCCAAATATGCAGTTTTAGTCCAATAGTTTCAAATTTGCGATTTTCGTCCCGGTGGTTTCATTTCACTTGCAGCTAAACCCGAATTCATAACCCCGTTAAGTCTGGTCGTTAAACCCATCAATGTGCCCCTCACGTGAGGTGCAGTTTTGTCCTTTTTTTTCCTCAAATACACCTCAGCCCCTCACGTGAGGGGGCTTGCGAATTAGGGGAGTAAAAGGACAAAACTGCACCTCATGTGAGAGGCACGTTGATGGGTTTAACGACCAGACTTAACGGGGTTAATGAATTCGGGTTTAATTGCAAGTGAAATGAAACCACATGGACGAAAATGCAAATTTGAAACTATTGGACTAAAACTGCAGATTTAGACAAACCACAAAGACGAAAACCACAGTTTACTCTTATTTTTAACTTTAAAAAGCTTACATGAATCTTAGCAGTAGTCTTTGGATCAAGGAACGATTTCACCGTGCTCCACAGAAGCCTAAACCCGGACCCCGCGTTAATAATGTACATGCGGCATAACGTCTATAATAGAGTTTTGGTTAAATATATAAGAATGTGTATTTTAACTTCATAGAATGAAATGAAGAAAATGTATAGTAAGTACCTCAGGGTAATTGTTTCCATCAATGTTTTGCAGATGCTGGATAAGTTCCCGAGCAGACTTGTTCATGTTTTTAAGTCCCTGATACATAAACGAAGTACAATTTGTTTAGGCATATGTTATACGTCTAAGCCTGTAAATGAGCCAAACTTTTAGTGAACAGTCTGTGAACTGTTCGTTTATGTTCATCTAGGGGTGGCAAATGTGACCCATGGGTTGAGTGAGTTGTATATGTATATAATGGGTCAGAATGAGTCAAACTAAAAAAAGAAAATGAATGAAACGGGCTGACATTTCTCAAGATTTTTTTTTAATTTTATGGAATGAGAAAAATGAAGGAAACTTTTTAGTATTTTTACTTTTTTGATTTATATTTCGAGTTATGATTTTTTAATTATTTTTTTGAATTTTTTAATGAGGGGTTTTTGAAATGGGTCAAAATGGGTTGAGATTTCAAAAACCACTCACTAAAAAATTCAAAACAAATAATTAAAAAAACTCGAAATATAAATAAAAAACTAAAAAAGTAAAATTACTAAAAAGTTTCCTCCGTTTTTCTCGTTCCATAAAAAAAAATAAAAAATCTTGAGAAATGTCAACCCGTTTTGGCCCGTTTCATTCATTTTCTTTTTTTAGTTTGACCCATTCTGACCCATCATATACATTTTAATACAACCCATTCAACCCAATGGGTCACATTGTTCATCTAATAAACGGGTGAACTAAATGAAGAAAAATGTTCATTTAGTCCGTACATTTATGTTCATAATTGTTCGTTCATATAAGTTTGTTTATGCTTGTTCGTTTAGATTCATTTATGTTCGTTAGTTTACATTTCTGTATGTTGGTTAATATATTCATTTAAATCATTTTGGCCCCTTACAACTTAGTAACCGCCCAAAATGTTGTTCTTCAGATTACTTTAACTAGTTATACCTCAGTTATGTTCTTTGGTTTACATTCATACACCGTTCGTTTATACTGCTAGCGAACGAACATGAGCATATTCATAATGTTAACAAAGAACACGAACAAGAAAACCTTGTTCGTTTATTTGTTCATATTCGATCATTTGCTCAACAAAAGTTAAACAAACAAACAAACAAACACGAACACTTAATACGTTGCATTGTGTAAACATCTACTTACAACTCCTTGCACATCAAGAATGGTGGTACTTTGATCAATATGTTTCTTTGCAGCAATCGAGCAAGCCGGGAACTTATCAATAAACGTTCTTTCAAACTCCATCACATGGTACTTAAGGTAACGTTCTAGTGTCGTCGCTTGCATGAGCTTCGTAGCATCAACTTTACCAAGTTGCTCGATATAAACCGGTCGTCCTTCTTTATCGACGCCGTGGTGTCCTTGAGGATAGTGTTTAATCACTTCCTCTTTTTCCTTAAAATCAAAATCCTTCAAACACATACAAAACAAGGCAAAAATTAATACATTGTAGCATATAAAGTCATGTTTAAGTGTTTAACTAATAGCTATGTCTATATGAATAACGTGTACATAGGTTACTCAACTATTAATACAACTTATATAGATTTTTTTAGTAGATAGAGAATTTTTTAGTCCTTTTTACAACTATATGTGGCTTCAAATTTAAGCATTTTATCATTTTATAATTTTCAGACAAGTATTTTTTAGGGGTGCAAATGAGTTGAGCTGGCACGTGTGTTACTAGAGATCAGCTCGTTAAAAGCTCGAATCTAGCTGAGCTTAAATGAGTTCGAGCCTTATTATAAGCTTGTTTACTAAACGAGCCCGAGGCCCGAGCTTCACTTATCGTGCTCAGGCTGGTTCATCATCATCATCATCATCATCGTACTCAGTATATCCCACCAATAGCAATGCTATGGTAGGGTCTGAGGAGGGTAAGATGTAGACAGTCTTACCTCTATCCCATAGGGATAGAGAGGCTGCTTCCGGTGAGACCCCCGGCTCGATAGTAGTTTTGCATCAAGCCTTGGACATAAGGCACATAGCACTCAATCATCAGGGACACCGGCTGATTGGTGCATGTGCCCTTGTCTTTCGGCTATCAACGCCACCACATGATGCCTGATTAACCTTCCGCCACTTTTAATGTTATTTTCACGAGATTAGTAAAATAACGTCAAAATTAGTGCACTTTTACTTTTGCCCACCCGAGGGTTCACACATATATACATTATATGCGCGCACCGCAAGCAGGGCGTTAATGTGCTCAGGCTGGTTGGCGAGCCTAAATAAGCATATTATTTATATAATTTATATTTAATGTATTAAATATATTTTATTTAATAACAATTAGTATATAAATTATGATAAAAATAACTAGATAATATATATTATGTTATATATATTATATACAATATAACTAAACAATAAAAATAGTTTAAAAATATATAAATGCCATTGAGCTTTAGCTCAACTGGCATTGGAGGAGAAGTGAAGACTTGGTTGGAGACCGCAAGGTCTCAAGTCCGAATCCAATCCCAACTGGGTCCTATCACAGTGTGGCTTTGGGTTTTCTCCGAACAGGAGATGGTGGGCTTGGGCTACCCATTGCCATCTGCGATCGCGGGCGTATGGGGTCGCATGTTGCCATTGGGTTACCCTGGGTGGCCCGGCTTTATTCGTTGGTGGTAAAAAAAGTTAATTAATAAATAGTGAATGAGCCGAGCTCGAGCTTTATAAAAAGGAGTCTGACACAAGCTCTGCTCGGCTCGTTTGTTCCCCTAGGTTTATAACATGTTTTGGTAGTTAAGTGGTATGAATGACAACTTTTTAATATTTTGGTAGCTTATGTATACATTATCCCATAATCTTTATAACGTGTTTTTCACACAAGTACCTCCATAATGGTGTCTGTACCATAATCTCTTCTCCATTTGATCATATCAGACCACATTTGTTTGGTCTTCTCAATATCAAATTTCCTAGCCTTCAAAAACCTGTTTCATCGTTGCCGAAAGAGAATACCGGATTAAATCATTTGCTGAAAGATAAGATGTTAAAGTGCGACAAGAACAATATGCACGGGTTCGGTAACGGGTCAAAAAAGAACCTAACTCATGACAGAGTAAAACAGTCCAAATGTTTTCAAACCGGTTGTCTCACAAAAATGTGAGTGAACCAACCTACAAACACATTAGTTTTATGTCGCGTTAAAGAAAAGGTTAAAAAAATGAATTAAAATTTTAAAAGAATTAAAAGATTGAAAAATTTTAAAATTTTAAATTAAATAAAAATAAAACAAGATGAAAAAAATAATAAATTAAATTAAAAAAATATATTTTTATTTATTAGCCATGTTGGGTTGGGCAACAGGTTAAAACGTGTAGTTGTTTATGCAGGTCATGCAAACATTTTTTGTACTTTTTTTTAAGGTCACATACTATGCAGTGTTAAAGAAAAAAATTACAAAATGTTTTTAAATAAAAAAAGAAAAAAAATATATATTTTTCTAAAATTTTAATTTTAAAGTTTAATAAAAAAAATTACATTTTTAAATTTTTTTTTTCTGTATTAGGCATGTTGGGTTTGTTTTCATGCTTATGTGGCATGGGAGGTCCAAAATCAAAGTAATACACAGCTTTTTAAACTTTTTTATTATTTTCTTTTAGCTTAAAAACAGAGGTCCAGATAAAATAATATGGGACCATGGTCCATGGATAGTGGATACATGTTTATAAAAAAAAAAATGAGTTGTTGATGTGGAAATAGTGTGACAAATAATATATATATAAACCTTAAAAAATCAATTTTTTTTAATTAAACTAAAAAAAATATCCATGGTAGTAAATTATCTAATTTTGCTTTTATTAAAGTGATTTTGATCTTTTTATGCATTTGAACTAGGGGTGGTAAATGTGACTCATTGGGTTGAATGAGTTATAACACAATGTATATAATGGGTCAAACTAAAGAAATAAAATGATTGAAAATGGTTGACATTTCTTGAGAGTTTTTTTTTACGGAATGAGAAAAACAGAGGAAACTTTTTAGTACTTTTACTTTTTATTTATATTTCGGGTTATGATTTTTTAATTATTTTTTTTGAATTTTTTAATGAGGGGTTTTTTGAAATGGGTTGAGATTTCAAAAACCCCTCATTAAAAAATTCAAAAAAAAAAAATTAAAAAATCATAACTCAAAAACTAAAAAAAGTAAAAGTACGACAAAGTTTCCTCCGCTTTTCTTGTTCCATAAGAAAAACTCGAGAAATGTTAACCCTTTTCATCATTTTCTTTCTTTAGTTTGACCAATTATATACATTGTGTTACAGCCCATTCAACCCAACAAGGAGACAAGTTTCTCCAGAACATAAGATTATTTGAACTTTGAATACATCCATCCATTTGACCCGTTACCCTTTTAGTAAAACCCTGCAGTTTAACCTGTTTGACCCGTTTACCTTTTAGTAAAAACTTCAGGTTAACCCGTTTGACCCGTAGAGATAAGTTATAACATCTAGGAAATATATAAACAGAAAAGTTATGACCTTAGCATCATGTGATAATCATCATGTTTAGCAGGTAACAATTCTTCCAAAATCAAAGCTTGGCGCAACGCATCGACCGCCTTAAGTTCATCAGCGTCGTGCACATGTTCAACAACCGACGACGCAACTTTACCATGTCTCCTGCTTCTTTTGCCAAATGAACTCCTTAACTTGTTGGATGCATTTATAGCTCTTTGTTTAAATGACAGCTTATGTTTCTTCTCCTCATAAGTTTCGGTGTTGGTTTTATCTAAACCTTTTTGTTCAAAACATTAGTTAGCAAACTACATTAAAATTTATGTCACGGTTTTGCATAGCAGGTCAGACACGACACGATAAGACACAATTACTTGTGGTGCTAGACACGAACATGACACTATAACTAATCGTGTTATTTTTTTTTACCAAACACAAACATGTTTAAAACAGGTTACATGACACGACCTGTTTAGGGACATGATAAATATTACATGTGTAGTGAAACAAAAGTTGCCAAAAGCTCACACAAATCTTAGTTAATACTTAATACATTATTTCTTAACATATTTGAAACAAAAATCAATAAAAGTCTAAAATCAAATCATAAAATCTACTAAGTAGTAGAGGTGGGCAAATAAACCGGTTAACTGAACAGGTTTGAAACCGGTTTGGAACCAGTTCGAAACTGGTTTGTAATTTTCTCCACCAAAACCAGTTCCAAACCGGTTAACCGAACCGAAACCGGCCAAAACCTGTCAAAATCCGAACCATCGTAACCTGGTCAAGAAACCGGTTTTGACTTTTGTTGACCAAATCGAATCGGTTTCAACCCAAACCGGTTTTGAGTTTTAACCCGGTTTGTGTGGAAACCGGTTTGGTTTAGTCAACAAAAGTCAAAACCGGTTTCTTGACCAGGTTTTGAGTTTTAACCCGGTTTGTGCACATCTACTAAGTAGGACATATATATTTTTATTTCTTGAAAAATTTAAAAAATATAAACAGGCCATTAACAGGTGTTTAACCTATTTAGACACGAATTTAAACATGTCTTAAGTGTGTCGACCTGTTTAAGACACGAAACCTTTTAAGCCCAAACTTAAACTTGTTTAACTCCGTCTCAATTCGTGTCGTTTTAACAGGTCTGTGTCAGAAACTGCAAGCCTTGGAATAGTAATATAAATGAATATACATACCGACAAGAGGTCCGGATATTACAGCACTCATAGTTAACGTTTGATCGTCGTGGCGAATCTGAGGCCCTTATCAAATGCCTGCAAGTTGTACCATATTCACTTATAAGATTTGCATACATAAAATGTAATAATTTCTCAAATTTCAAAATTTTTAAAATCTAAAAAAAGTTGAAATATCATATTCTAAAACCGGTTTCTAAACCAAACTGGCAACCCAAACCGAAAATGAACCGGTTTGGAACCAGTACCGTTGAAACCGTAAGTTTTTCAATGAAGAGAATTACAAACCGGTCCCGAACCTACGGTTCGAAACCGGTGAAACTGAACCAAACCGGTTTGGAACTGATTGAAATCTTAGGTTCAGAACCGGTTTGTAATCTTCTCCACTGAAATCGGTTCCAAACCAATGAAACCGAACCGAACCAGTACTCTTTGAAACCGGTTTGGGACCTATTGAAGCTGTAGGTTCGGGACCGGTTTGTAATCCTTTCCATTAAAACCAGTGAAACCTTACCAAACCGGTTTGAGACCGGGTTGTAACCCTCTTCACTGAAACCGGTTCCAAACCTTTAAAACCGAACCGAACCGGTACTCTTAGAAACCGGTCTGGAACCGATTAAAACCGTTTTAGGACCGATTTATAATCAATTCTCTCCATTGAAGCCGAGCCGAACCGGTTAAAACCGGACTAAAACCAATCGTTAACCGACCAAAACTGATCAAGAAACCGGTTTCAAACCGAACCAACCAGTTTCGCCACATCCAAAAATCAAAGCAAATTCATACCAAATTTGTAGTAATTAAAACTTTAAATTTGAAAAAAAAAAACTACAAAAAACTTGTAAAATCATGTCATTATCATATAACCAATACACAAATACATTCAAAAACCTATGGTTTTGAACAGTAACAAAAAATAAATAAACATAAATAAAAAAAACACAAAGTATGAAATTAGAGAGATAATATTACCAGTGAGAAATTGCAGGACAGTTTGATGAAGAGAAGAAGATGCTGTTTTAATATCAGATTATTATTAATATAATTATTATTATTTAATATGAAGAGGTCTTATTGGATAGCCATTATATTATTATCTGTAAACTTGACCAGTTT